>NC_142047.1:22809486-23111673 GCF_982192425.1 Myodes glareolus | reverse complement strand
TCCTCCTCAGGGCCACTAGAAAGCAACAGCCTATATACGGAGTGGGAAGCTTTAGGGCTCAACTCCAGCAACAGTGGTTCATGCCGACCAGCTGGCGGTTGGAACCTAGAGCAGCAATCTCCCTAGGAAGCAACAGACACCGCCATCCCAGTGACCGGCTGACTGAGGTGGGGGCTGCCTGCGACGCTGCTGTTTCCTCCCCACAGGCCTACTGACTCCAGATGCAAATTCTGCCTTGCCACAAGTTGCAGGTGGGACAGAAAGCACTGCTTTTAAGCAGGCATGGCCTCTCTATGCGCCCGTCAGTCTGCAGAAAGGGCCAGAACCCGCTTGAAACTGCAAGTAAGGTAGGAGGACCATGCATTCTGCCTGGCATCTGTGAGCCTCTGTGGGCTCCTCCCCTTCTTGATGCTGCCCTCTGTTCCCTCTCAGCACAACTGAAAACTGACTTGCTCATAGTGCTCTGGTTCCCTGGTAAGTCCAGGGAGAGCACACTGGCTTGAAGAAGGATAGAAAGGCAGAACTTCAACTCTGCATGGAAACCCTCCACGCCCCTGGCGCCCTCCCCCCATCTTCTAAGCACTCAAGGTGAGCCTAGACCAGACTGGGACCATTTGCTAATGGAGGAACATGAAGAGAACTGGAATTGGAGCCACAGTGCAGAGCTGGGGGTGGCACATCTGAAGGGAGAGTCCCAGCCACCTCAGGCATAAGTGCGTAGACCGCAGCCTGGCCATGAGCATCTACAGACCATAGCTGTTTGCTAAGCCAGGGCTGGAAGTAAGGCTAGTGTCCTCTCAGTTAGGGTCCCTTCCTGCCTTGACCTAGTTCCAGTTGATCTTAGTGACTAGCCCTCAAGGGTGTATCACAGGCCATCTTACAGCTGGAGAAGAATTTGGCTGAATGGTGAAGGGGCTAAGTCCTATTCTCCTCAGTTAAAAGCTCTTGGGGTTCTTGCCTACAGAATGACCAGTCTGATTTTGAGAAACGAAGGGCAGGGTGTAGAACGCTATGCTGCTTGCCTGACTTCAGACCATGACCCCACAGGCCCATGCTGCTAGAATCTATATCTTCTGTTCTATGTCCTCCAGGACCTGCTGAACCGAGAACAACTGACAAAGACTGGGTTGTCCTGGGCTCACAACAGCCCACCTGACAGGGCTGTCAATCTTGAAGCTCCTCGGGAGCCCTGGTTAGGTTGCATATCTGGCTCTCTAGCTCAGATCACCGTAACACTGACAGTTGGCCTATTGACCCTGCACTTTCTGCAGCACAGGCAAGGTCCTGCTGCTGGTCAGGTTCTACCTCGCCAATGGGCTATGACAGTCTTGTGGCCACTTGTGCCATTAGAATGGCTGTCAATCATCGTGATCATAGACGTGACAACAGATCTGTAGTGATCACAGACTTGGAGCACGTACCAAGCTTTGCATAGCCATGGGCATCTATAAGGATGCTTATAGGAGACCTACAGGGAGTGGGGAGATAGCCACTGTGACAGCCCCCATCCCATGGTTAGAGAAGTCAATCTAAAGAGGCTATGTGACCTGCCTAGGTCACTCTCCAGGGGCTAAGTTGGGACTGGATCCTGCTAGGCTACCTTACTCGAAGATCAGGTTTGTTGTCTCTTTGACATTGTGGGTTCCCAAGGTGCATGCACCTTCTGCTTATAGACGTGTGTCTGGAGCGCCCTAGGGTGGTTACTATTACCCTGGAGACTGAGATGAAACAAGCCAGGGCTCCAGGACCTAGCTGCCCAGGTCTTCTTGTCATAGCTGGCTCTAGTACAGTTCCTTGGGGTGGATTTTGCAGGCTGAGCTGGGTGCACTAAAGCACGGGAAAGGCCCAGAGAGACCTGGTTCCTTGACCGCCCGTAGCTGCAAGGGGCGGTGTGGACTGCGAAGGGCTCTACCTGTGTATTCAGGGAAGCAGATGGTCAATGGGGACTTCGTGATCTTCTCCTCAAATATGTCCTTCTTGTTGAGAAACAGGATGATGGATGTGTCTGTGAACCACTTGTTGTTGCAAATGCTGTCAAAAAGCTTCAGGGATTCATGCATGCGGTTCTGCAACAGAGCGGAGAGGCAGGTGAGGGCTGGTGGAACCAACACCCTGACCTACCGTGGCTATGACATAGCGAGACAAGCAGAGGGACGGGTCACCAATGCTCTTAATGCATTATTGGGGACAGAGACAGAGGGCCCACGAGAACAAACAGGACATGTCCCTGCTTCATTCCACACACAGGCAGGTTTGGGTGGAGCTGGGGTGGATCAGGAGTGCTGTCCCTTCCAGAGAAAGCTGGCCTGGGCGGGGCACTGAGGTCACTGCAGAGGCTGCAGTCCCTGGAGAGGACATGCACCATGCACATAGAGGGCAGGGGTGCAACCACCATCCAATATGTCTACACGAAACTGTGGATCATGCAGACTTCTCTACCATGGTCTCATTCATTTTTGCCAGCGAGGTCAGGAGGGTGCACGCATTCCATTGGATAACATTAACCGAGGACTGAGGTCCTCGAATTAATCCCGAGTTGGAAGCAGATGCCAGGGGGACAGCGTCTCAGGGGTGATGTTGCTGTGGCCTTGGTTGGTTGGGTGACTTTGTTGATTGACTGGGCTATGTGCTCTCTGGGAAAGCTGGGAGTTGGGGCTGGTTTCTCAGAAGAGGGGCCAGGAGAACCCCAAGAAGAAACTCAGCAAAACAGATTGAAACTGAGAGGAAGCTGAAACCCAGTAGAGGAGGAAAAAGAAACCCTGAAAAATTGATCCAATCAGTCTCAGACCCAGGAAGTGCAGGGCAGCTATGCGAGGCACCTACACAGGCCTCGGCTGCCTTGTGATGGGCAGGCGTGCAGCTGGGATGGATGGAAGGCTGTGTGGAGAGGGTGGCCTCAGCTCAGAAGCCAGCATGGAGCATAGGCCTGGGGCTGGCATTCACAGCAAAGTCACCCAGCGGGGCCCTGAGAACCTGCTGCTTTCAACTCTTAGCTCATGTTTGATCAGAGGGAAGTGCTTCATACCTGCCGGGCTTGGAGGGTCTCTCAGAATCTGCCCATGGTTTTGGCCTTGCTTTGGTAAGAAAAGGCCTTGCGGGTGCTGGTGGCAGTAGTGGTGAAGTTGTGGCAGCCTGTGGCCTGGCTGAGTGGCGCTGAGAGCAGGTACGAGGACAAGATGAGCCCGTGGGGTCCCAGGGTGCAGCGGGCAGGGTGGCTGGTCCGGTGTTGGGCAGCCACTAGCCGCAGGGCCTTCCTGGCCTAGCTCCGGGGGCTGTCTCCAGACATTTCTGTCTCTGTAGCCCCAGTTTTCCTCACCAGGCCAGGGAGGGAAGTGCAGAGTTGGCTAGAGGGGAAGACTGAGGACCAAGGACTGGGTCATTGGTGCCTACATCTTGCCTCTCTAGGGAAGAACATCCAAACTCTACCACCTGTCCTCTGGCTACAACATCTGGACAGAGGAGCAGAACTGCCCCATACTGAGTGGTGTCTGTGCAGACGCTACTTCAGTTCTTAGCCCATCATCACCCCACAGCACATGCCTGAGCATGGTGTGGCGATTACGCATGATCACGCAGGTGGCAGGCGTGATGCCAGGTCTTGGGCTGAATCCATCTGACTCCCAAGCTGTTCACTTCACACACATGTCCCCCACACAGTGACGACTGCTAGTTCCACAGTAATAGTATGGTTTGACTGGCACTATAGCTAGGAGCCACTGCTGTGGGCTGCTGGCAAGTTGGAAGGCAGCCCCTGTTCTCTGGAGGTTTGGTGCTTTCCCCTGGCTGCTGGGTGGCCAGCCTCGGGGAGGGAGAACTCTAGGAAGAGCACATTTCTGACTTTGGCCCATTTGTTTTTCCTTCCTCAGAGTTCTTGCCTCCAGCTTTGGTGGAGAAAAGCAAGGGAAATGGGGAATGAGCTGGAGGCAGGGGAAAGGCTAAGAGAGCAGTAAGGTTAGGAAGGACACTGGAGGGAAAGTGTATTGGTGCACAGGAGCAAGGCTGGTGAGGAGTTAAGGGGAAGCAGGTAGGGCCAACCACCCCGACTTGGAGACCTGAGGCCACAGGGCTTGGTACCCGTTGGACATTCCCTTGCAGCTGTGCTGTGCTCTGGAGATTACTGAGGGTCTGGCCCCACAGCTGATGGTCCTGGGCTTTTGCTCTGGCAGGTCAGGTTCAAAGGAGAAGCCATGCTCCAGTGTGAAGGATCTCCCACCATCCAGCCTCCACCTCCTTGATTCTTTTCCAATACTGGATATGATGTAGCACCTACTTGCAGAAGGACAGGCCACAGGGAGCAGGCACAATGGCTCTCATAACACAGAGGCACCCATGGTGGTGAAGAGTGTACTGGGCCAGTCATTCGGATGGATGCACTAACAGGAGAATGTCCTGGGCTTTGGGTAGTCACAGAGTCTGGAGTTGAAGAGTGTTCTAGGCCATGTTTTCCCCACCCGTACTGGGGCTTGGGACTAGACCACTGTCTGCCACAGTCACCCTGAGTGACAGCTCTGAACCCCAGCCATCACAAGAAGAGCCTGGACCACCCCTCCTACCAGCAGCTTGGCTTCCATCTGCCAAAAGTCTCATCATTCAGTGCAAACTACTTAGGACGACGGGTCCTCCTCTGCCAGCACTGTACCCCCTCAAGAGCTCATCCACCCCTTCCATAGACACCAGTAACGACGGGACCGGGACTGGTAAACAAATTGGACTCATAAGGAAGACAGTCCTTGTTTAAGGACAGCACAACCACAGGTCCCTCCTCTGACCCTTGGTGCAGATCCCAAAGGCTCAGGGTGAAGCACTCCTATTCCAGATAGGAAGGCAGATGCCAAAGTGTGAGTCCACAGCCATGAAACCCACTCTCAGAAGTGGGCTTGTCTCCCATGACCCAGTAGGATATACTTGAGGCCTCCTGGTCCCTTTCCAGGCTTTGTGGATAGGTCCACAGACTTGTGGGCTGAAACTCCAATGGGAAAAGCTCAGTGGATGTACCTGGCTCAGAGCAATACTATACTGGCTGGCCGGGCACTGTTAAGCAAAAACGCGTCCATGACCAGCAGCCTTAGACAAGAAAGGTGGTATTACTGTCCCTGCTTTTCAGACGACAGGAACCCAGCCGGAAAGGGTGCTGCCTGAATTTAGCTCATACCAATGAGCAGCAGAGACAGGATGAGGCCAAGGGGAAGACTGACAAGGACCCTCTCAAGCCAGGTGGCAGGTCTTAGAGGCCGAGAGTGACATAGAGAACCCACGCTTGACACTCCCAGTATGCCTGTTTCTTGGTGCCCCTCTTGGCCAGGTAGTCCCACACCTCTCCAGCTGGCCAGAATCCCAGGAAGGGCAGAAGAAGCTAAGGCTGCCTTTCCTGTTACACACATGCTCTTGCTTGGCTGCTGTCTGGCTTTGTAGGATTTCCTTAATATTTTTTTGGTCTGTCAGTCCTGTGTGACTCCACTGTTTACTAACAAGGTGCTTACTGGTCAAGACCCTGACATCGATAAGTTATCAGCAGCATATTTGAGTACAAACTCCACTGGGAGCCCCAGCGGCCTCTGTTGTACTGGCATGATGAGCATCTGCCTTGACAACACAGAATGTGCGAGGGCGTCTGCCAGAGGCCGTCTGTGAGGCCTGGGAACGCTGAATGCTGGCTTGTTCTGTGGCCAGCGCTCACTTCAGGTCACTCACCGTGGTTTCGTCCTCGTGGAGCACCTGGTCATAGCCGCTGAGTGCGACACAGAAGATGATGGCCGTGACATCCTCAAAGCAGTGGATCCACTTCTTGCGTTCAGATCGCTGGCCCCCAACGTCAAACAGCCTGTAGAAAGTCAAGGAGAGCTATGAGGGCGGGGATACCTGTTATCTAGTGGGAGACTGCTGAGCAATGGGGATGCAGTACCTCATTCTGAGCACCAACAGACTGACAGATGAGTCACTGCTACCCCTGGCCTGAAGGCGGCTTTCATTACCCCTGAGACCTGTCCCAGGACTGAATTTGAGCAAATACGGTGACTCAAAGACTTTACCTCTCTTCTAGATATACCTGATATCAAGAAACCACACCTGGAAGATAGTCCAGGGGTCACCAGGCCTTAGCCCATGTCTCTTGGGAGACAAAATCTCCCAGTAGGGCTCCAGGAACCTGGTAGACCAGTTCAAGCTCCTGTTCTTTGGCCCTCAGAGCCCCTGGATCCTACGTATGTTCTGTGCCTGGGAAAACCCCACTTCTGTAGGTTCTCTGTAATGTGAGAGGGGAGCTGCCCTCTCAGCCTCTCTGGCTTTGAGACTGTAGTGATGTTTGGACTTTCTTACCTGGTGCAGGCCTGCCCACCTGTCCCCTTCCAGGGTCTCTGAAGTAAGCCACCTGCTGTTTTTAGCCTTTAACCTCAGCAGAAAACAAGTTCTCAGATAGGCTTCTTCTGATATCTAGTTGTCTGATCAAATGAGGGAGATCCTCGAGGCAAGACACTACCTGACTATCCAGATGAGGTGAACCAGTGCATGGACATTCCCCCATCTCTCTGTCACATCACCAGGCCCAGCACTAGGGCCTGTCAGCAGGCCCCATCTCCTTAGGCCTCACCTGAAGTGGAGGTTCTTGAATGTGAAGTGGGTTTCTACGATGCCGGTGGTTTTGACCCTGGTTCGGAGGATGTCCTGCTCAGTGGGCTGGTAGTCAGCGGCTCCAATCCGATCCAGGCTGTCCAGGTAGCTGGGGATGACAGCATACAAGAGTCCATGAACCTGGACCCTGCTCACTATCTCTGAAATCCAGTATCTGCCATAGCTTTTGCAAGGTTGACTGTGGAGCACTTAGTCAATGCGGGGACAACCAAAGGAGAACTTGAGGGTCTTAGTCTCTAAGGTCCTCAGATTCACTCACAGCAGCAAGGTGTGTAGACCCAGCTACCCTGGGCTGAGACTTGCCAATGAGACTGCCAGGATCACAGCACAGTTCTATCTTCATTTGAAAATAATAATGGCCAACAGGTATAATCTATTCTCTTTAAAATGTATTTATTTACTTTTATATTATGTGTATGGGTGTTTTGTCTGAATGTATGTCTGTGTACCACAGAGGCCAGAAGAAGGTTTCAGATGCCCTGGAACTGGAGTTAGACAGGTGTGAGATGCCAAGTAAGTACTGGAAGAACAGCTAGTGCTTCTAACTACTGAGCCGTCTCTCCAGTCCCCAGTTCCATTGTTTACATGTATTCATGTTCCATCAATGCTCCAGAACTTTCTTACTACTCTATGGTACTCTGAGTCTCTGTCTACCGTCCTGTACATCCTCTTGTTTACCAAGGTCTCTGTGCCTCTTCCCATTTGATGTTCTTGTCAGCGGGGACCAGGGGTCCATCTCGGCTGAGCAGTGGTAGGGCCTTCCTGGAACCCAGACCTTTGGAATTAGGATTCTCTCAATGGAAGGGAAGATAGGGAAGGCTCTGAGGGAGCAGAGTAGGTCAGTGGTATTGGGTCCACCCCACAGGTTCCTTCCGAAGGCCTGAGTGTATCTGGAAGGTTTTGCTTTCAGTCCTCTGTGCCTGGCTTTCCTCGTCCACAACTACCAACCAATTAGCCTCTTCTTTCAGGCTAATATCCTTGATGCTGCTGGACACCAGGCCTTTGTCTCACTATTCCTACCCAAGCTGGACAATGTCCTCTGAACATACAAGCCGGGCCCTGGTCTCATTTTGTGCTTGCTGAGTCTCACCAAGGCCTCCCTAACCATATATGCTGGTTGGGATTTTTCACCTTGACACAAACCTAGACTTATCTGGGAAGAGGGAATCTTAGTTAAGAAAATGGCTTCATAAGACTGGCCTGATTGATGACTGATGTGGTCTAAGGTGAAGAAGTGTTGTAACAGGCCAGAAGAGGGCACCAGATCTCATTACAGATGGTTGTGAGCCACCATGTGGTTGCTGGGAATTGAACTCAGGACCTTTGGAAGAGCAAGCAGTGTTCTTAACCACTGAGCCATCTCTCCAGCCCCCAAAAATGTGCAGCCCAGGCTGGCCTCGAACTCATGATCCTCCTGCCTCTGCCTCCTTCAGCAAATCCTACCGGCGTGTACCACCACAATCGGTGCATCATGGTTCTTGATTCATACTTGTGGCCTGGAGCTTTCTAGAAGAAACAAATCCTATCTGCTAGCCTGGAACCTTTCCGGTGGGTACAGATGTGGTCCCAGAGAGGTGGACCAGGTCCCTGCTCTCCAGAAACTGCCTGTGTGACTGTCTATTTGCTTTCTTCCTCCCCTGGCCTCTTCCTCATCCCGGGCACAAGAAGTCCCCTCCCTGATGGCATTAACCTACGTTTGGATCTCAGTCGGAATCTTCCCCATCTCGGTGCTCCAGCCCCCAGCCCGCCTGGGCACTTACTATTTGGCAGAATCGTTGAGCTGATACTCCCGAGATCGGTTGAAGCACTCCTGGATCCCTGAGTCACCCCAGAGTCGCATCATAGCAGAAAGCAGTTCTGCAGAGAAGGGTTCAGTGTCTTCCATACGGCTCACCACATCACACACCATCTTGGAATCCGCCTGCAAGGACAGAGGGACACACTGCTCTGAGACCTTGGGGCTTCTGATGTCGTCTCTACCAGGACAGCAGGCCAGTGCCAAGATTACACTCAGTCCCTGCCTGCTCCGGAGATGTGGGATCCTGGGAGCCTAGGGCTTTGGGCTTCATTTTCCTTTGAAGCTACTTTGCCTCATGAAAGTTCTAGAGCAACAAACCCCGTGGTCAGACTCAGCTCTCTACCCTTCTCTTCCCAAGAACTGCTCTCCTTCCAACTATCTGAAAAATGGGGCTTTTGCACAGGAATTGTGTGTGTGTGTGTTCTTTGGCTAGTTGTAATTTTCTATTTTCTTAATTGAGGGATGAGGGAACAAGTCCCTGAACCAGTCTCAATCTGGGAGAGGGTCATGGTTGGCTGAGGGATTGGACCCGGGTGGAGCTATACTTTACAAGTCCGTGAAGTTAATACAGATGTCAATACTGAATGAATCACAAGAACTCAGGCCCTTAAGATAAGTGCTTTATTTGGATCTTGCTGTGTAGCTCAAGCTGCCTTGATCTCATGATCTTATTGTGTTTTTATTTTATATTTTTTATTGATTTTTATTGAGCTCTACATTTTTCTCTGCTCCCCTCCCTGCCTCTTCCCTTCTCCCCTCAACCCTCCCCCAAGGTCCCCATGCTCCCAATTTACTCAGGAGATCTTGTCTTTTTCTACTTTCCATGTAGATTAGATCTATGTATGTCTCTCTCAGAGTCCTCATTGTTGTGTGTGGGTTTTTTTTTTTTAAATTTCTTTTTTCTTTCTTTCTTTCTTTCTTTTTTTTTTTTTTTTTAAGGAAACAGACAGGTGCAGTGGAAGCGTGCTGGGCCCATGATCTTCTTTGTTATACCGTAAATTAACCTGTAATCCTCACCTGCCCGAGGAACAGGTAACTTCCTGGGATTCTGGGAATTGTAGTTCTTGAAAAATAACAGCCAAGCCTCATGGGAAAGTACAGTCTTTACAAGCCCTGACCACATGTGCTTTGAGGCCACCTAGCTGAATGTTGCAGGGAATGGTCCTGACCAAAGTCCATCTTGGTTAGTATTTAAACTTTAATATTATTAAACTTTAATAAAAACTTGTCTTAAATTTGGCCCCCAAATGGTGGAACTGTTTTTACTCCCTCGAATCTCAGGATTAACACTGATCTCAGCTCAGGGCTGAGATTACATGAATCTCATGTAATCATGGCATCCCATGAGTAATGCCACCACACCCAGCTTAAAGTTTAATTTTTTGCATTTGTACTTAATTGTCTGTGGTCTGTGGCTGTCAGGCCTACTAAGCAATCCAGGAGAGGTTAAAGAGACACTGGTACCCAAGCTCTCTCCTTCCTTCTGCTCTCTGTCTGAGGGGCATAGCTGACTGTGCTTTCGGCACACAAAGAGAGACTGGGACTCTTGACAGCTACAGGCAAAGTTCTGGGTAATTCCCAGGTTCTTTGGTTCCACTCCTCATCCAGGAAGGCTCCCTCGACTTCAGAGTTAAGAAGAATGCAGAGCAAGGGCAGGAACACTGTGGTCTCAATGGCTCTTGGGGAAGTCACAGGGCTGCATGCACCACTGCCATCACCTTGCACATGCAAGCAGCTTACAGCTTATGCAGGACTGCTGTGCACACACACACCCTGTGGAGACCTTCACAACCACCCGTGAGGAAGCTGTGTGAACAGCATGGCTGGCTGCTCCACTTTCCTGGGCTCTATCTATTCCCTCTGCCCTCCTCCCCTTGGGCAGAAGACACTTCCTGTCTCCCGAATCTGTGGCTACAGTGTTAGGAATTAGCAGGCTGCAAGGTCACTGGGTGGCTTTCCTCACCAGGACCTGCAACTGGGGATCTTGAACATTGGCCAGGAGAATGGAACCTGAGTTGAGTCTCTGGCCCTAGGTGGAGGAGACTTGGCCTTTTCAAGTGTTAAGTGTCATTAATAGATACCCATCTGCTAGTTCAGCATTGTGAAGCAGGCAGGTGGATCCAGGCCAGACAGGACCACACATCAAGACTCTGTCTGAGAGACAGATGTGGGACTGGGTAGAGAGGGATCTAACCTTGTAAGATTTAAAAGATTCCTATCCAGGAAGGCTTTCTGGTAAAGAACAAAGACCACTGTCTCCTCCCTTTGGAGTTACTCAAATGAGCCTGCTCATCATCTGGAAAGGCAGGACAATGCCCTTCCGGGGAGGCATCAGAAGTACCACGAAGCCTGTCTAAAATGTGGGTTACTACCACAGTCCCTATGGTCACTGCCCACTCACGCTGAGAGTGTTTCCCTTTATAATGAACCCTACCTGATATTCCTTTCTAAAAGGTGTTGTGGGAGTAACTTTCGCTGCCTCAACCAATAGTCGCTGAAATACGAGCCCACAGTGCAGTGGGGAGCGACTTCCGCTCTGTCAGCCAATAGCTGCTGAAATACCAGCCCACTGGGGCGTGGTATATTTCTCTTTTAAAAAGAGAAGCATATCCGGATCAGGCCCTCTTGGTTCCGGCTCTTGGTTCCGGTGCTTGCTCCTGGCTCCTGCTCCCGGCTCCTGCGACTAGGCTCCCTTCCTGACGGTTTATGGTGTATGTAAGTTTTACCCCCCAAAATAAATAACCCCTTAAAACATAACTGGTGTGGGATTGATTCGCCGATAAAAAGGTAGTATTTTACGTGTAAAGGTGTTTTGCCTATATGTATATCTGCACCATGTGCATGCAGTGCCTGCGGAGGCCAGAAGAAGGCACTAGATCCCCTGGAAGAACAGCCAGTGCTCCTAACCGCTGAGCCATCTCTCCAGGTCCTCATCTGTCTTGTGTACTGTACTCTGGGAGCCTCATTTGAGTTCTTTTAACAGAGGGAAATTCAGATAACAGGAGCTCCCTTTGGCTCACAGAATGACATGTGGGTGGCAGCGTGCGGATTCTCAGAGAGGCCTTGCCTGCTTTGGTTGGTTGCAGTGGACCTCTGCCATCACCACGAATGTGCCTGGGCTCCCGTTCACCCCAGCAGAGAACTTGGGATACATGTTTAGAGTGGAGCCCAAAGAGGGACCTCCTGAGCCAAGTAACTGAGTTTAGGGGGAGGGTTATTCCATGTGTCATTGTGGCATTTGGCAACATAGAACTTATGGGTATCAGTCAGGGCTACAGAGGTTAAGGGACCCAGTGCCACCACTTCCCTGCTTCTTTCTCAAGGTTGTATTCTGAGAGGTTTCGCATGGGCCAGGGGAGACGGGTCTTAGGGGATAAGCTTGTTCCATTTGAAAAATCCTGGCCTAACAATACATGTCACTAGAGGGCCAATGGAAGGAGCAGTGCAGGGTCAGAAGGGGAGCTGATAGGTTCAGCTAGGCTGTGTAGACTGTCCAGAATCTTGCCCTTATTTTAACCTGCACAGTTCTGCTTTGAGCCCTTTCAACAACAGCCTACCAAAGCCAGTGGAGAAACACTGTCCTGCTGGCTAGTTCAGAAAGAAGTGAGAGGTGCTGTCGGCAGCAGGCATCCTCTGTGGTGTGGGGAGACGCAGTAGGTCAATGCCTGGAGGGTTTGCGGCAAACGGAGGTTCTGCACAAAGGCTAAGCAGGGTTTTGGCTACCTGGAGACTTCTCCAGAGGCCTGCTGTCTGACTAGGTGGCTATTTACTTGTTACAGCCTGTCCACTGCCAAAGGTTTATGGGAAAGTTGTCAGCTGTGCTCTCCCCACTGCCTACTCCAGGAAGTGACCCTGGCAGGAAGGCCATGCCTACTATGTTAATCCAGACCCTGCTCTTTGAGAATAGTGTTCCAAACACCTGGGCCCCTGGGTTTCTAAGTCACCTCACCTGACAGGTAGGGTTGCCCAACTAAGGCGGCCCGATTTCCCAGGGTCTGGAAAAGTGGGTGAGTCTGGACTTTTGGTGCCCCAGGCAGCCAGAATGACTCAAGGAGGGGTAGGTGGAGAAGGGGGAAGGCAGCCTCCACCTGCAGCTAAAAACAGCTACGGGACCTGTGAGTCAGGGCCATGCTTCTGCTTGCTTGCTCTACCTGGCCTGGCTGCCCTTAGGGCATCTCGAGTTCTCTGGGTTGTCTTCCCAGCTGTGGGAAGTAGCCAGCTGACCTAGCTAGAGTTTGCTGACTTTCTCAACTCCCATCCCCCTAGGAACCGGTCAGTTCTGGGCAGTGACAGACCCAGAGCAGGGCGGGACTCAGGGTTCATGGTGCAGGCCAGACAAAGCTTCAGGGGTCAGAATCCTGCTCCAATCTGAGTGTCCAGATGACACAGAGGGTGTCAAGGGTGCACAGTGACTGTGTGGAGATAACCTGTGGGCCCCGTGAGGCCACTTTGTTCCTAGATGTGAGACATGGGATTTTATGGTTTCTATCCTGGAAGGCTTGCTTGGAGAGCTGTGCGGGGTGTGGTCCTGGGGTTCTCAGCACACATCTTTCCATGAAAGCTGAGAGGGAGGAGCCCATGCTAGTCCCCGTCTGCCCCTGTCCCTTAACCTCTCCCCTAGATGTGTGACATGACCATGCATGCTGCTCACTTGGCAGAGAATCCAGACTGAGGTCTCAGACAGCGGCTCCCATTCTTTCCCTGTGGCCTCAGTCTGGCTTCTCTGTAGTCCGTGGACCACACAGTCGGAGATCGTTAATCTCCCAACACCAGGACCCCCTTCTTCTTCAGAAAAAAAAAGACCCCAAAATTTTAGCTGGGCACAATGGCACATAACTAAAAAAGGCTGTGCATCTTAATAATTTAAGTAGTTAGGGTGATCATTGACAAATCACACAACAGATGTAGGCTCAAGTGTAACAAGGAAATATTTTAAAGAGAAGATCCAGGGCCGATGAGGTGGTTTAGTGGGTAAAGGCTCAATCCTGACAATCTGAGTTTGACCTCTGGGACCCACACTGTGGAAGGGGATTCCTACCCATGTTTTCTGATCTCCACACACATGATTAAGCCCCCCTTCCCTGCACACAAAATAAATAAGTAAATAAATAAATAATTTTTTAAAATAAAATAAAGACAATATCCATGAGGCTGAGGATATAGCTTAGTGGCAAAATGCTTGACTAGCAACCATGAGACCCGGAGTTCAATTCCTATCACTGCACATGAATGAATGAATGAATGAATGCTTGCATGAATAAAGGGATACCCTGTTTCTCAACCCCGCTTCTCCTTCCTATTGCTCAGAACTTAGATATGATGGTTCTAACTCCAGCAGCTGGATTGGTTCATCACTTAGGGATGGTGGAACAATGACCTGCAAACAGCTCAGGTCCTGGACAACTACATGCAAGTGTGCTATCCAGAGTTGTGTTAACATGATTTCAACTGTTTAGTTATTGATTTTTTACTGTTTTTATTGAGCTATATATTTTTCTCTGCTTCTTTATTTTAAAGCATAAGATTTCTATCATATTTAAACAACTGTTTTCAGAACATTCACAGTCAAACCTAATGTGAATGGTTACAATAACCTCCCTGTTATGTTCTTTGGCTAGTTTCCCAGCGTTCCTATGTTCAGGAATCATGACCATGTCCCACTAAGCCCAGCTACCTGTTTTCAGACCACACTGATGGGGCCTAGTCACATGCAGTCCTTTCCTCCCATCAGGTACTCCATTTGTGTAGGGTACTTTTGCTCTGGCCATGCCTACCTTGAATGTCCCTCAACCATCTTGTGTTGTGTCTGGTGCTAAATGTGCCTGTTTCTTGGGGCAGGGTGATCTCTTGACTTCTCATGGTACCCTGGAGCTCACATGGTGCCCTACATACAGCTGCTACACAGTCAGTCTGAAGTGAAGGCTCTTTTACATTTTAACATCAGACTTGGCCCTAGCATGTATTATGTTACAGCTGACAGCCTAGGACTCACATCTCAGACACAGCCAGGTCACCCGAGGCCAAAGCTGAGGCCATATTAGTGCCTAGCCCACACCCCTCAGCACAGTCTTGGTGGCAAGAGAAGCTTCACAAACATTACTGGAAGTCTGTGGAGGGTACCAAGCGATTAACAGGGAAAGACCATCCTGTCCCTTTGCCAAATGCCCTCAAGCCTGGGGAATGGGGCTCACCTCGACCTTGACCTTTCTGTCTAGGCCTTCTCCCAAGCCAGAGGTGCAGCTCACATTCCAACACCCACTTTTCCTATATGGCTCCAAAGTAGTCTGCCCCCTGCTGTTCACAGGGTGCAGTATGAGGTCTGACAGAGAACGGGCTTGTCCTTGGGGTAGACTCCTGAGGTGCTCCAGTCCAAACATTTGTGATCCCCTCAATTCCTATGTTGAAATCTCAACTATCTGGGTGCAGGAGTCACCACGCAGATGACTAGATTGTGAAGGCAAAATCATCATGAATGGGATTAATGTTCTAAAAGACTCAAGAGAGACCTTTACCCCTTCCACCATGTGGAACAGAGATACAGAAAGAAGACTGTCTGTGAGCCAGGTAGTGGTCTCAGAGGTTGAGAAACCTGTTGGTGGCTTGGCCTTGGCCTTCCCAGCCTCTGGCACTGTGAGAAAGACATTTCTGCTTCATAAGGTTACCCAGTCTGCAGTGAAGATACCCAGCTGCCCAAGAAGACGAAGATACCAGACCCGACCTTTTGGAGGTTATGAGTCTGCCATGGGATCCTGCCTTAGCTGGGAGCCAGGCCCACCTCCCTCTCCACGGACCAGGCCTTTCCTGCTGGGTGCTGTTCTCTCCACTTCTGACACTTCCACTCTTGTCTGTTGGCAGCAGAGCCCAAGTTCCCAGCAGGAAGACAGCACCCTTCCTCGAGCCAGTCTGAGTGTGGATAGGGATCACACTATCTCCTGGTTTGGGGGGACACACAGGCTCTATACAATTCTACTGGCCTGTGTACAGTTTGGGGTGGACACAGAACCCATATTTGTCAAATTAAGCTTACAACCAACCACAGTACCTCAACCATCCCCCAGTTCATTTGTAGAAATTATCTGTAAAGAATCCCAAAGCCTGCAGCCGTGTGGAATGACCACTGAAGAAATCAAGAGCCAAGATGGATAAAGCAATGTACAAAAATAAGCCGACTCCGTATGTATCTGCAACCATATGTACCACTGGGCTTCCTGAAGACTCATCTGATCCCCTCTTCTGTTAAATTTAACAGGATATGCTGCTTGGGTGGTCACCGTATGTTTGTACCTGTATCTCAGTAGTTTTGACTGTTCCACCTTCTAACCAACCAGGCTCAAGTAAAGATCCTTTTCCTACGGCTGCAGTCCACAGCGCTCTTCTAGTATCCGAGTCCTCTCCCCTCTTACTGACGGCGGCACCCTGAATTTGGTGCCTACATTCTGTAAAGTTTTGTGCATGAACAGCTCCTCACTTTCTCAGAGGGCTGGCATGGCACTTGTGTGTCGTGGATACTGGTTATGGCTGGACAGGAGAGAAAGTGCAGTGGCACTCGGTTGGTAGTCCAGGAAGGAGTCCGTGACATTCATTCCTGCCTGGAGAAGAGAGCATGAGCCTCTTTCTGTTGCTACTATTCTGTGGCTGGCTGGAGAGCAGAAGCAGGAGGAGAGAGAATATAACCATCCTTGCTCCATGTACAGGCCTGGGTGGGTGGGCCTGCCTTGGTCTCGACCTGGGCTCCCCGTGTAAGCAGAGGTCCAGTGTCCATGCTATGAATGGGGGATGAAGTATTCTTGCTGTCTCCACAGGGTCATCACGTGAAACAACAGGACACAACACTGGATGGCAGTTGTGCTGGCATCTACCCAGTGGAGGGCATGCTCTCTCCCACCTCTCTAGCTGTAGGACAACTACAGGGACAGCAGTGACAGGGGCTGAAGCACAGCTGGGACTGCAGGTCTCAGTGTCAACAGTCAAGCTCTGCTCTTACATACTCAGGATCACGAGGCTAGGAGAAGTTGTGACTTCTATATGTCAACCAGCAAGACACCCTTCTTCTTTTTCTTTCCTTTCTTTCCTTCCTTCCTTTTTTCTTTTTTAAATCACATCAATGACCAAGAAACAGCATGGGTATTCTTACTGTTTTAAAAGGCAAAGCCTTTCTGGTTAAATGGATTTTAGTCCTAATGTAGACAGGCAATGGACTGATGCCACTCAGGGTGGATAAGAATCATTATGGAGAACCCCAGGGCTCTAGAAAACCCCTTGTGTAGACCTGTGCATGGCATCTAGGATGACAGGTAGTGGGCAGGGAGATGGAGGAGCAGCTTGGCCCAGTTCCCCAGAAGCAGCTGCCTTAAGCCCTTGCCGGGGAGCAGAGATGTCCAGGATGGTATTTAGGGTAGTGATGTCTGGTGTGGGACAATTGTCTGTATTCTGTCAATTATGCTTTAAATAAATGCTGATTGGCCACTAGCCAGGCAAGAGGTATAGGCGGAACAACCAGACAGGAAGTAGGAGTGGGTCGAGGAGAACAGGAGAATTCTGGGAAGAGGATTCTGCTTTCTGCAGTCCTGTCCCAGCCGCAAAAGAAGCAAAATGTGTCTGCCCTACTGAATAAGGTAATAAGCCATGAGGTTAACACAGATAAGAATAATGGGCTAATATAAGTTATAAGAGTTAATAAGAAGCCTGAGCTAATGGGCCAATCAGTTTATAGTTAATGTAGACCTCTGTGTGATTTCTTTGGGACCTAATGACAGCGGGAACCGGGCAGGACAGAAAACTCAGTCAACAATGTCCTCGAAACAGAGGCACACAATAGATCCCCTACTATGAAGGATAGGCCCCAACACCATGTGCTGTAGGTCATATCCTGAGCAAGTGTTGCAAGTAGTACTTAGAGCTGGTGTCAGCTCAGCTGGTGGTACAGTTCATTGGTAGCTACCAGGGAGGCTGTTGTTCCATGAAGTCTCCAACTCATCTATAGAGCTAGAATGGAACACTGCGAGCTCCCAGGCTCACATATCTCCTACTTGCTGGGCCTTCGGCAGCCCCTATGCCAGCTGACTCAGCATCTCAGAGATGCATCTGATGCCTGTCTGTGCTGTGCTATATCCCAGGTGAGTAGAGGTCAAGTGTGACACTGGTCACATGTGTTCCACCCCAACACCATATGCTCCAGGAGCTTGAAAGGGGCCATCGTTGTAAGGCAGAAGGGCAGAGTTGGTCTTCTAAATCCTTCCCTGTTCCTGAGTGCAAGGCAGATTTTTCTAGAAGAATTGACAGCAATGACTCCTAGAGCCAGAGGATCACAAAAGACCCGGGTCTTCTCACGAGAGGAGATAAAAGGATAATAGCAGAGAGGACTAGGGATCTTCAGTTGGTGACCGAGGCCTGGCTCTGTACCTGTCTGTCAGTGCCCTGGACAGACCGCTTACTCTCTCAGAGTCCCTGCTGCCCCTCTGGCACTGGGCGCACACGGCTATTTGTGTGGATGAGATGGGCTGAGGATGTGACACAGCCCTGCAGCATGAGAGAGCCCGGCAAATGCCAGTTATTATGAGCAAAGATGAAGTGCCTCAGACACAAACAGCAAGCTGACATAAATAAGCCTGCTTTGTACAAGACTTTCCAGGCAAGCATGATAATCTTGATAACAATAATCATAGTAATTATAATAATAACCCCTTCCGTCTGAGTAGCTGCTTTGGATCGCTCAGAGTTTTCCTCCATCTCTAATCTTTGAGGCCAAGTGAAATGAAAGTGTGAGTATGGGTGTGCATCCCCCCCACCCCCTGGCTCTCCAGCTGCAGCGAAGGCCTTCATTGGCCCCACCTTGCCCCTGTGCTGCAGTTGTCTCCATTCCCACCAGAGGGCAGGAGAACACAGACCAACAAGAGGACTCAGGCAACACAGACCAGGTGGGGCAATGTGCCAGGGCTGCTCTTGGGTGCTGACTAGCAGCTCTGGGGCAAAGGCCAGAGACCCCAGATGCTGAGGCAGAGAGTGGTAGAGGCTGCAGTCTGAAAACTGGCTGAAGCCTGCACATGTGAGAAGGCAGCCATGTTTCCTTCACAGATAGAGAGAGCCTTCTGCTTTACACTGGGGCCTTGGAACTTCAGGGGGGATCAGTCGTCCTCACCCTCACAGCTCCGCGGGGGCTGCTTTCCTGGTCCCTGCTCTTACTGTGACTCTGTAGAAGTGGTACGCACCTACCACCCATTTTAGACATGGTCACATATCTTTGGCATTAGCGGTAACTGGGGTACATCACACACTTGGTGACTGGGACCAGATGTGCTTGGGCTCCTCCCTTTGAGCTTAAGGCTGGACCTCTACCTGCAGCATGCCATCAGCTCCCAGGGACTCCGAACTGTGGGCCTTAGTGTCCACCGTTTGCTTTCGGGGAGAGAACCTTTATGATTCCCTCCAAAGATCCTGCAGCCAAACTGAGAATTTGGCACAGTTTATCCACCTTCTCTCCCCAGTTAAGACAATGCCCACCCTTTGAGCCTGTTGCTGTTTCCCGGGCACACAGATGGGCCAGGGCTCGCACAGGGTGATGGTCTCTGTCAGGGAGCAGTGTGGGTTCTGTGGTGGAAGAGCGATGGCAATGGGAAACGCTTCCTGCAGAGTCTCTCACAAAAAGTGCTGAACCCCAAGGTATGGAACCTTAGGTTCTGGCCCCACCAGCACCTGTGTGAAACAGGCAGGAGGGTCTTGGTGAAGGAATGGGGAGGTGGGTAGGGGCAGGCTAGGATCACTGGCTGCAGGGTGAGGGCCCTGCTAGCTTTGTCTGGCAACGCTACACTGTCAAACTTTCACGGGCAGTGGTATGTTTGTCACCAGGCTCTGCAGGTCCCAGGTATGGTGAGTAATGGTATACACTCAAAGCTCCAACTGTCCTCCCTTCGGGACAGTCACCTGGCATGCCCTTCTCTCCTGGGTGGGTGCAGACCCACTCTGAGCAGCCAAGGCATCGAGCAGACTACTTACACTCACAAATTAGCTTTGGTGAACATGACAGAACTTTCCAAACTCATGCTGCCCTCCTCACCCTCTGCATTCTTTCTTCTGAGTTCAGAAAGGAGAAAAGAACTCAAATTGGATAGACTAAGAAACGAACAAGAACAGATTCAAATTATTCAGAGAGTTTGTTCAAAGGGAAAGCAAAGTGATAATGGCCAGCCTCAGATCTTCAGAATTCAGAGTAACAATGATGAATGGCTTAATTAGGGCTGCCTCGCCAGCAGATATTAGCAACCCAATTAGGGAGAGAAGGGATGGATGCTGGGGCTCCACACACACGTTGGGGCTGGCAGAGGCAGGATGTGAGGCTGACAGCTTGGCAGAGAGGTCCCTCTCTCCAGATTATTCCAGACTCAGCTCCCGCACCATTCATCAGACAGGAAGGAAGCTTCTATGCTGGACCAGTGAGATGGCTCCGTGGGTGAAAGCTCTTGCTGCCAAGCCTGAGGTCTTGAGTTTGATTCCCAGGACCCACTTCCAAAAGTTGCCCTCTGACCTCCACATGTAACACACACGCTTTCACCGTGCTCCAATAAATTAAATAAATAACGAAGGATTGAATAAACAAGTGTAAGAAGAAATGGGAAAAAGAGGGTGGGGGCTGAGGACCTAGGTTTCTGAGCCTGCCTCGGAGGAAAGAAAGAATAGCGAAGGGATGCAGCTTAATGGAAGAGAACTTTCCCTAGCACATACGAGACCCAGGTTCATTTCCAAACAACAACATATACATATACACACAAGATACTTATACACACAAGATACTTATACACACAAGATATTTTGGTGAATTTTAAAGAATAATTTCCTGAAGATGATTAGCAAAATATTCCTTCCCTTTTGAACAAAGAATCTGTGTGAGGGATGCAATTTTCTACAGCAAAACAACATGTCACATGAGATCAAGTTTGAAGCCACACCAGACAGAGCTACCTTCTGTGGGGTAAGACTCTAAAGACATTTGTAAAGATAATAAACTATGAAATTCTTCTTACTAAAGTATTTTTGGAAAATTTTATAAAATGTTACTTATATCAGCATGTGATGAGTTTATCATATTCATTATTTTTTGGAGCTCTGGAGTAAAACCCTGGCCTGGCTTGTGCACTCTATCACTGAGCTATTCCCCAGCCTCCGTACCTCACTATGTTGCCTGAGATGGTCACGAACCCTGAGGCTCAAGTGAACCTCTCACCTCCATCTCCTAAGCAAAGTAATACGATGTCCAGGATTACTAATATTTTAAATGAAGAAATGTTTTTATGTGCGTGGTATTTTGTTTGGATGTATATCTGTGCACCATGTGTGTGCCCAGTGCCTGTGGTGACCAGAAGGGATGTAGGGTCCCTAGAACTGAAGCTGTAGATGATTGTGGGTGCTGACAATTGAACCAGGATCCTATGGAAGAACAGTCAGTGCTCTTAACTGCTGAGCCACCTCTCCAGCCCCCAGTTCTAACTTCTAATGCAATTACATATAAAATCTAGCACACAAGCACAAATTAAAAAGTTTGAAAACTAATTGAGGAGACTATTCTTTTCAAGACATCATTCATCCCTCAACACTTCTGCTCCAGGCTTGCGTCAGCTGATGACTAATACTAGCTTTCTTATACACATCTTTGTACTTTATAAATGTCATATTCCTATGGAAAATGAAGAATCTGTAGAAAGCAGCCTAAATAGAAGGTACCCATAAAAATAACTACAGTGACAGCAGGGCACTATTTTTAATTCTAGCAGGACCCTATGGTCTGGTGCAGGCTCCAGCCCGAGGCCTTTCACTTCATGGCAGGGACACAAGGTCTCAGGTGGTAAGGGTGTGCTAACCCTGCCTGAGACACAATCTGAGCGAGGCTGAAGGAGAGAGCTGCTGTGCCTCTGCTGTGCCTCTGTTGTGCCCCTCTGCTGTGCCTCTGCTGTGCCTCTGCTGTGCTCCTTTGTTATGCTCCTCTGCTGTGCCTCTGCTGTGCCCCTCTGCTGTGCCTCAACTGTGCTCCTCTACTGTGCTCCTCTGCTGTGCCTCTGTTGTGCCCCTCTGCTCTACTCCTCTACTGTGCTCCTCTGCTGTGCCTCTCTGCTGTGCCTCTGCTGTGCCCCTCTGCTGTGCCTCTGTTGTGCTCCTCTGCTGTGCCTCTGCTGTGCTCCTTTGTTATGCTCCTCTGCTGTGCCTCTGCTGTGCCTCTGCTGTGCCTCTGCTGTGCCCCTCTGCTGTGCTCCTCTGCTGTGCTCCTCTGCTGTGTCTCTGCTCCTCTGGCTCCATCCCATCCTACAGACCGGTAGCGTGTGATTCAAGGGGCTGAGCAGAAGGTCTTCCCGGACCTCCAGTCAGCAATGGAGAGAGTACAGCTGCTGAGACTTCCACCTGGACTGAGAGGAGGGGCTTTAAGCTACAGGCAGCACTCGGTGAGTCTCAGGCAGGTCATGTGGATGCCAGATGTTGATACCACATATTTTCCTCAGTGATTTCTACCTTTTTTTTTTTTTTTTTTTTTGAGACAGGGTCTCTCACTAAACCGGAAGCTTACTGGTTGGCTAGGTTGGCTAACTAGTGAGTTCAAGGATCTGCCCCGCCTCTTGTCCCCCATCCCCATCTCCCCACCTCAGTACCAGGCCACAGATGCACCTCAGAGCCCGGCCTTTTATGTACCTGTTAGTGAGCTGATCTCAGGTTCCTACCCTTGTGTAGTAAGTACCTTACTGATGGAGTTAGCTCCCTAGCCCGTGGGTTCCATTTCTCTAAAAGGCATCAAATGTTGTCACTTCCTCTACTTTATTATCAGAGAAACTGAAATACGGACCGTTCCAAGACTTGAATGTCACTTGGCCAGTGGGGTCAGAAGCCCAACCCTTGGCTCCAGACCCAACAGCAGTGTCCACAAACAACACTGCTTCCTCTATGGTCTGTCTTGTCCTCCCAGGCCCGGTGGGGGAGGTGGGGCCATGTCCTAGGGGAGAAGGCAGATGGGAGCCTGCCTACCCCAGTTCCCTCTGGACGGGTCTTTGGAAGGGAAAGCTGGCACCTGGGAGACTCTCCTGCTGCCACCACCTGCTCTCCCCAGCCCTACCTTAAGAGAACAGAGCCTGGGTGGTACCTACCCTGGGGACCCAGGGTTAGCATGTTGATGCCAGCGGTGTTTACACGAGGCAGGCGGGCAGAGACAGGTGTAAAAAACAAGGATGACAAATAGTCCTAGCAGCTAAAACACTGGTGCGGCAGAGACGGCTGTAGCGGGGTACCAGCTGCGCCAGGCAGAGGTCCCAGCCTGTGGCCCTGGGTGAGGAAGGAGGCAGAAGTCACAGAGGCGCCAGGGTTGGATGTCCACTCCCTAGGATCTTGATGCCTGGCCTTTCCAGAAGCAGCAGCATGGGAGACTTGGGAGCTAAGAACACTCCTAATGGCCACAGTGGCAAGGAGGAGGGAGGGACAGAATCTAGGCCAGCCCAGGGGCAGGCAGGGAAGACTGTTCCGTCCTGGAAGCCCCTGGCCTGACAGCCTTCCTTCCCTGGAGTCTGGCACTGCTTCCTCCCCACTTGGCTCTTCTCATTCTGATTCTTCCTGGCGTTGACATTGGGTGAAGAAGGGCCTGGGTCTAGGCCTGGAGGAGAAGGATGATGGGCTCTCTGCTCCAGACAAACAGCTGGGTGCTCCAGGAGCATGAGTCTGTAGTGATGCTCCCTTCCCGCTGTGGGGAGATTGGTCTTGGCTCAAGCTGGCATTCGCTCACTGTAGGGCCACTCACCAGGCCACCAGATGCCACCTGGCCTCAGGTTCCATTCTCCAAGGTATTCTCATTCTCTCTGCTCCTATTCCTCTTGTGTTTCTCTCTCCCATCTTCTCTGTTCAGTAGGTTACAAGAACTGTTGATGTCCCTTGGCCAGTAGGTATCAGAAGTTCAGCCCTTGGCTCCAGATCCAACGGCACAGTTTCCCTCTGTGGTCTGTCTTGTCTTCTCAGGCCTGGTGGGGGAGGTGGGGCCACGTCCCAGGGGAGGGAGTAAATGGGAGCCTCTGGGTAGAACCCATTCACGTGGTTCAAATGCAAGAAAAACGTTTGTTGTATCAGTGGCACCTTTACTTATACATCTGTCAACTGTGGCTTTCTTTCCCTTGCTTCTGTTCTCCGCATGGTATCCAGCCTCTGCTTGGATTATAGGTTACTGGGTACAGCCCCTCTATCACTTTAAAGGCAAAATACCATGTCAATTGGTGAGGACAGAGGTAAGTTTTCTAGAGTCTCAAATATTTGTTTCATGCCATGCATGTTCTCCATACCCCAAAGGGAAAAAGTCATGTTCCACACAGAACACTACATGGCACACAGTGGGCATGCAATAAATTACTTAAAATTCTGCTGTGTTTTATATCACTCTAACTGTAATTGGCTTACTACCTGCAATTAAATGCTTTTCTACTTAAACTTACTTGGAACAACAGGACATGTACTACAACCTACAAAACCAATAGGAGATTTTTTTTTGGGGGGGGGGGTAGAAGTGTTAGGGATTTAACCTGGAGCCTGGCACATGCTAGCTGAGCAATCTCCTGCTGATCTCTAGCTCCCGCCCTACAAAGATGCTTGATACAGTAAAATGGATGAATAACTTGAAATAAAAACTGTAAGTAACCTCATGTTCATCCATTTTACTAAAAGCGACTGCTTCCATCATATTAGGGAGCACTGCCCCAGCACCCAGCATGGTCCAGGCACCAGGAATGTATCCTTGCCACTCAGGGTGTGTGCTCTGAGAAGTCGGGTGCCCACTGGGCTGCAATCCGAGAGATCTGGGAGAAGTTACTCTTTCTTCTGCCTGCAATGACTTCCTTGCCCAGTCTCACTTGCCACTTCTTCATGCTGCTTTCTCTCCTACTGGGGCCAGACCAAGATAGGGTAAGATGGGAACTGAAGGGAACCACGGGACAGATACCTCAGAGGTGGGTCAGAAGCCAGATGGGTGAGCAGACTAGGTAGAAAGTAGTGGGGAGAGTAATTTTCAAAACTTGTGGAAAATCCTAGAATTTGACCTTTCAGGACCTGGGCAAGTCACTGTGTGTGACGATGTCAGCTGTAAACTGTGGTGCTTTCTCGGGGTGTCTGTAGGAACCTGGGGCCTGGAAAGGTACTCTCTGGAGTGTGTCTGTGTCTGAGTGTCTCCATGCAATACACTAAGGTGGGCAAGAGAGAATGTACAGGAGCCCTGAGGGCAAATGGCTGCTCACATCCACCAGCCCCCACCATATCTCTACACATACTGGGAAAGAAACCAAGTCATCTTTCTTAGAATTCTGAAAGGCGGGAGCAAGCCTTCTTACCTGGTAGGCCTTGGGGGACATCAGAAGGAAGTCCTTCAAGAGCAATGCCCCATCCCCCCATATAAGAACCATGGGAGACTGGGGTGGGATGCCAGACTGGGACCAGCCTAGGTCACTCTGTCCAGTGGGTACCCTCAAAGTGGCTTTGGCTGGACAGATGCTTGTTGCTCTCAAGGATGAGGCTTGATTAGTTCTCTCAGTAGTGGCTCCAATGATTCCCAGCAGGCGCCCAAGAAGGCTGCAGCCCCCTGCAGTCCCTAGCCTTTGCCCAGTCCTTAGGCCACATTGTGCCCAGAGGCCCCACGCTGCTCTTTTCACCCATTTTGCATGGTCAGTGGTAGGCAGTGTCTTTGAAGTCCTGTTTTCTGTTCCAGTTGGAAACTTTGCTCAGAACCAAAATTAGAGAGGCTGTACAATCAGTCTGCAATTTAAAATGCCACCCAGGCCTCTTCTCCCCTCCCCCTTTAAAATGTCATCTTAATTAGGTGGCACCTGGCTTCATGTTTTCTGAATTTCAAGGTAATTTCCTGAAGGCCTTTTCTTCCTAGTAGTTATTTTTACCCTTGCTGTACGGTGGAAGGAGTGACGGAAGCCTGTCTTGTGGCTCAGCCGCTGGGGTGGGCTGTCTACTAGCGCTAGAGGTTGCAGAAACCCAGAGGGAGGGGTTTCAAGGTCACTGTACGCAATTCAGCACACATTTGAGGCAATTCTTGGACACAGGACCATGCTGGGGTGGGAAGGGAAGAAGCTAGGGTAGCTAGGGTCAGCTGCTCTCATCTTACTCACTAGGACAGTCATTCACTTTCTTTGTTAATCCCCTCTTTCAGCAAAGACGGAACAGGGAGCAATGGGACTCATCTGCTAAGGCCTCCTGAGGAACTGTGAACTCTTCTCTGCCGTCATCCGGAGGCACATTAGGGGAGACCTGCTAGAACCTGATTCTGGGGTACGATCTTTGAAGAGGTGCTCAAGCTGAGATGAGATCATAAGGACCCTTGTCAGCATGACTGACATCTTGGAAGAGACTGAAGCACAGACGCAAAGGGAAGGAAGACCATTCCAAATTACAGGGACAAGATGACCATCGACAGTTGTGGAGAAAGATCAGAAGAAACCAGCCCTGCCGCCACCTTGATGTGACATCCAGCCTCTGCAACTATGAGACAATAAATGTCTGCCATCCAAGTCCCCTGTCTATGGGACTTTGGCCAACTTAAGACCAACATAGCTCCCAAGTCTCCTTCCTGGGCTGTGGCACACAGTTCTGTTCATCATCCTGGCAGGCCAGGCAGGCTCTGAATCTCACCTCCTGTGTCTCACTCAGAGCTGGTTTTGCTCTCACCCCCCTAACTAGCCGCCCTTCTCCAGGCTCTTCACAGGTGCCTGGTGCCAGTTCCAGACTCCGCCCCTGATGGAGCTCCAGGCTGTAAGATTCTCCTCCTCCTGCTCTTTGTCTCAGTCTAAACATAACCCACAAGAGAAGGGACTTCTGGCCTCCTCTGTACCCACTCCCCAAACTGTAAAGCAGACATTTCTGCTCTTATCTCTGCATGCCTTTCATTGCTTTAATTGAACCAGCACAGCATGGAAGCAGACAGTTTTGTCTCCATGTCGACCTTTCTCTTCACAGGGAGCTGGCGATCTGAGCGGGCAGGGCCCACTTCGACTGTGTTCACTGTTTTTAGTTATGAGGTATTGCTTGTAGAATGGATGTACTCCAGACCATAAGCTGAGATGGGTGCCAAATCTAGTGCTTTGTCCTTAGAGGGCCAGGCAGTGACTGGGTGAACTTAAGGTAGGATTAAGGAGGTGGAGGAGGAATTGCCCAGAGTTCATTCTCAAGGTTGGTGCTCACCACAACAGGAAACCCAGAACAGCGGGTAAGCCATGAGAGGAGCTGACGTCACAGGGAAACAGAACCAGGACTCAAGGACTCTGGCTTCCCTGATGCCTCCAGAGCACTTGAAGAGATGTGCTGGCTGTGTTCCAGCAGAAGTGGCAGTGTCTTCACTTGGCATCTACCTGTGAGTGGCACAGGGGCACAACAACATGGGAGCAGCGTACACGTGTGGGCAGAGCAGGTCATTAGCTTGTGGTGAGTCTGAAGTGGGTGGCAGGTGACACTACAGAAGTGAGTCACGTATGCACAAGACAGTCGGAGGGAGGCTCTGGATATACTGTCTAAGTTCCAGACCTGTTAGCATTCCTCCTAAGTTACCCAGATTTAAATCTTATCGCAAATGAAAACTGCGGAAGAAGAATGTGAACAGCAAAGTGTAAAATATTTGCTTGTATCTGCCATCCCAAGAGAAACTTCAGACGATTTTTGAGTCTAATTGTGTAATTAATCCTGAGGGGCTTCTTCTCCCTTCAGGAACTAATAATAGCTAGATACCTCAAAAGTTAAGACATGATGTCTAGTTCAACCACCTAAAATGCCTTGTTCTGAACAAGGGGGGTGATTTTCACTGGTGACAATGTCCTTCTGGATTCAGAAACACCACAAGAACGGCAGCTTGAGGAAGGACCAGCGAGCCCCTCCTGGGATGGCCCCAGGTTTTCACCAGGCTTTGAGATAAGACAGATTCAGCAGAGATCTTGGGCCTCTAGAACTCTAGGCAAAGCCACTGAGAATCAAGGAAATGCCAGTCAGGGGCTCACAGATGTCTGGGTGAGGACCTCCTCTGTCTCTCCTTGTTGAGGCGGCACCAGTGTGGCCTTTACCTTCAGCGGTTTGTATCTACAGTCTGTTCTACTCCAGCAGAATGCATGCCAAGCACCCACTTGTATTCGACAAGCCAGGCACACAGTAAATGATGAACAAACATTTGTTGAGTGAATTTGTAAAGAAAGATTGAAAATCTGGGTGGTGGTGACATGCACCTTTAATCCCAGCACTCAGGATGCAGAGGCAGGCAGATTTCTGAGTGTGAGGCCAGCCTGATCTATAGAGCAAATTCCAGGACAAGTATGGTTAGACAGACAAACCCTGTCTCCAAAAACAACAACAACAACAACAACAACAACAACAACAACGAAGAAGAAGACAAAGAAAAGAAAGACTGAACCCAAGGACTAGGAGACTTGGGGCTCCTATCTCATGTCTCCCTCTCGTTCTGTGGAAGGAGAGAGCTGCACCAGACAGACAGAGATGGTAGCTCCTTCGGCTGGAGGACCAGTCCACTCAAGCAGAGAAGATGTAGAGGACAAGCCCAACACTACGGCTGATGAAGAACAAGTCTCGGGGATGGAGGTTAACGTGGTCAGTGGCAGCACGGACCACACCACGCCGCTCTCAATTAGTCATGCCGGATCTTCCCTGAGGTTCTGTCCAGAGCCACTGTGCCATTGCAGATGGCATGCAGGTGCTTTACACACTTGTGTGTCAGAGGAGCTCCCTGCTCCAGGGGAGGAAACTCCTGCCCAAACCTCACCACCAAGATGTAGGCGCAAGCTCTGACCCTTTTTGGATGACACAGGTAGACAGGGCCCAATGTGACACTCAGGAAAGCCAGGTGCTGAAGCAGAGGAGAGACATTCCTGAAACAGACTCTCCTGGATCACACCAGTTGGTAAGGGGATGGGTTTCTGTCTATCAGCCTTGAAAAGACTGAGAAGGCAGGGTCTGTGTCTTGCTGATGTACCCTACCCCAGCCATGGCTGGGGCTTGCACACCAAAAGCATGGTGAAGTCACAGAAGTAGCATGGCAGGCTACCTGGACTCCTGTAAGCCCCCCTCTACTGACTTCACCCTGACTGGCCTTGGGAGTCCCATTTCAGGCTGAAAAACTTCCTGAGAGAGCTGAGAGGTATCCAAGTCCACGCAGAATAAATAGGTGGCATGTCTTGGGTACATTCTGGGTGCTGAGATAGCATTTGATCTTTTTAGAAATTTTGGGTGACATTACTTATAGGCAGAAAAAAGTGTTTTATTCCTATGAATCATTCAATTAATTATAGAGCAGTTGTTTGTAATAATTTGGGACATGTAAGAACAAGAAAATGTCAGGGCAAGCCATAATTATAAAGCTTGGGACACTGGGTCAAGCGAGGAACCAGTTACGTGGTGAAGAAATCAACAACACAGTCAGAAGTCCTAATAGCTGGCAGGTCAGGGGCGAGTCAGGGTCCAAACACCTTCAGAGATGCAGCCGGAACACAAGCTCTAAACACACAGGGCACTGTCCACCACAGATAAGAACACTCAGGGCACTGTCCATAACCCTAACTACGTAGGTCACTGTCCATAACCCTAACTACGTAGGTCACTGTCCATAACCCTAACTACGTAGGTCACTGTCCATAACCCTAACTATGTAGGTCACTGTCCATAACCCTAACTACGTAGGTCACTGTCTATAACACTAAATACGCAGGGCACTGTCCACCACAGATAAGAACATGCAGGGCACTGTCCAGAACCCTAAACACGCAGGGTACTGTCCATAGCTCTAAACATGTAGGGCACTGCCCACCACAGAAAAGAACATGCAGGCAAAACACCCATACACAGCAAACAAAATGTTTTTAAACCCCCTCCCCACAAAAAAAAGAAAGAAAAAGGAAAAAAAAGAAAAGATGCTGCCTGCAGTTCCTCATACAAGTTGGGAAGCTGAGTCAGGAAGGAGGTGGCCAGGTTGAGGTTCTGGGGCGCTGGTATTTGTCAGTGGAACTCAGCAGGAACGTAGGTAAGAACAAGTCTAGACTGGCCAGGGGCAGGAGAAGAGGTGGGGGGCCATGGTAGAGAGTCCTCGGGAAAAGTCAGTAGCTTGAACCACCAAGTGCCCAGGGCACAGGGATCCTGGGCTGGTACAGAGTCCTTGAAACAAACACCACACTGACCAGGAGAGTCCAGGAGCTGGAGGGAGGGATATGAGACACAGGTGCCACTGTTGGAAGATGCACTGGGAGGACCCAAGGATGGGGACACTCAGGGTCTCATACCTCCATGTGAACCAACAACTCTGAGCAGGACCTGGGTTTGGAAACCAGGCCTTTTAGCCTCTCTGAGTCTAAACCATCTTCACCGCAACTTCACAAGTAGGTGGGGACCAGCACAGCCTCTCGGCAGGGCTAGGAGTTCTCAATGAGTTAGTGCAGCCCAGGGCTCAGCATGCAGAGCCCCTCTATGGGAGACGTCACTACAGACCAGCACACTGAGCTCCACAGAGATGGCACTGGGTGCCTCTGTGACTCCCTGAGGAAAAGCAACAAACATGGGCAAAGGCTATCCTAAGAGGCTGAGAGGCAAAATGTCATCACACAAAATCTTTGTGCAAACTTGCCAGGAGGAAGGCAGGAAGTAGCACCGGATGTTCCAGTCAGCTTCTCAGAGCACTCAGGCAGATGACAGAGGAAAGCTGAAGACACGGTAAAGACAGGCGATGTATGTTAGGAAAGAGAAGCGAAAACCTAGGTCCTTCTCAAAGGACAAACAAAGAAGCTCAAGGTACCAGGGTGCCCGAGAGGCCTTCTTTGGCCTTCCCTTCTGAGCGTCACCCCAGAGCAAAGGAAAACACATTGGCTTACCACTGGCAATGTGAAGAAACTTAGGGAGGCGAGGATGGCGGCAAATGACAAGACGCCATAAGGGAGCAGGTTGCTAAGTGCAAGGAACAATTCAAAAAGGATATTGCTGCCTTCAGATACACAGGAACCTGATATAGGGGAGGGAAGGAAAAGAGGGACATTGCCAAGTCTGAAAAGAGCAAGCAAGAGAAGAAAGAGGATGAGGAAGATGGAGAGGATGATGATCAATAAGTTGGTTCTAGATTTTTCTTATCTATAAAACATTCAGCCCACCATGAACGCACTCCTTTTAAAGAAAAAAATTAAAACGGGTAAGTTTTTTAAAGTGCACGGATAACCCCTTAGCAAATGTGTCGTTAGACCTGTCCTGGTGGCATTTTCAATAGCACTAGCCTTGCCTGGTACAGCTGGGCGCTGTGAACTGGCATGGGAACTTAACGCAGGCTCCTGTTGCCACACATCACTGACTACTGATTACTGTCCCCACGGGGACAGGAGTTCTTTTCCTCTTCAGTTATCTCTGATACAGCTCATTTGGAATAAAAGCTTGTTAACGGAATATTACTCCATTGCAATAAAACGTGCTGTTTTGTTGACATTCTGAAGATTTCTAAGGTAAACGCCATTTTTAAAATTAAAATAAGAATTCACTACAATGGCCACTACACTTTGCCTTACAAATTTCGGACACCTACAGTCTCCAGCCAAATCTCTCAGCTAACACTGCAGCTTAGCTGTGGTCTACGCGGAAGGAAGAGACAACAGGACAAGCGCTGCTGGGGTTGGGCTAAAAAGAACTCAAAACAAGGAAATCATCAACAACAAAATTAAATATTTGTTTTCCTCCTCAAAACACGTAATGAGCAATTTTGTTTCTGAACTAAGTGCTTAGAGAGCACATAGAGAAAAACCCTGTTTCTAGTTATTTCATTCCCAGGGACTGAGACCAAGGTTCAGGAGAAGAGCTGTAAGTTAAAGAAAAGCTGTAAGTCAGAGTTAGGACTTGGACTAGGTCTTGCTGACTTCCACAGCCTGTGCTTTGGGATCCCCAGTACCCTTGATGAGGCTCAGTCACAGTGATACACTCACTGAGGTCCATTAATACTGGAGGCCGAGGGAATGGTGCACCAAGGGCAGGGCCAGCCCTGGGGCAGAAGTCCACACTCAGCCACACTCTGCTGTCTGGAGCTCTGTGCTCTCTACCCACCAGGGTCTGCTGTACTCAGAGGACTTCATCTAGCAGTAGCGTACTTGGGACCAGAGGGACTGTGCCCTTGCACTGGCTGGAGAGAGGTGAGAATGTGGCCCCTTGGGAGAGGACAGGCAAACACCAGCATGTCAGGGAACTGGAGCGGGCCTGGATTCTTCAACTACAACTGTGGATTGCTGCAATGTTGAAATTAATAGGAGACAAGTCAAACTTATTTGTAAAATAATGTCTAAGAAAAATTCCTCCAGTTGGTTCAGTTGACATCCCTGAAGGAGGCTACATAAAAGGCCAGTGGTCTCAACCTCCTGGTCTCGAGTAGTCCGCCCACTTCAGTCCGTGTATATCCATGACTTCAGGCACACTGCCACCTAGAAAGCTAAGCTGCAGGTATTTTCATTTGCTTCTCAGGGATAAGCTAAAGGCATCAACCCATTTTGCTGACAATTGTGTCTCCCAGGTTTCATGGCAGACAAGCTTCCCTAACCTTTTTCTGTTCTGTCATCAGAATTTCTGTCTAATCCATGGGATACCCCTGTCATGTTCTTAATATGCCTCCATTATCAAACTCACCCAGCGAGGAAGCTGGAGGCAGTTAATCTTAGATTTTCATCCTGCCCCTGCCCCAGATTGCGTGACTTCCCAAAGACAGCATTCCCATTGTTAAACTCTCAACTTCTCCAGGTGCCATAAAGGCTAAAGGAAGGAATGGACGCCACTGAGGATGGGGTCTGGAGCCCGGTGAGCCATTAATGAGTGTCAGCTCCTGTATGCTGTACAGTTAGTTGTCTAAGGGTGTGCTGTAGCTAAGAGCCGGGTGATCCTCGGGGCAGCCACGACCTGATGCTGTGAGCTCCTGGACTCCATAGCCAGCAGCTTAGATGCCCGAGACACGGAAGTCTTTAACCTTTCTAGGATTACAGGAAGCTCCTAAGACTCATAAGAGAAAGTTCACAGTGCCCGCTTTCCCCCTATGCACACACGAAAGCGCCCACATATGGGCGCACAGTTACATATGGTGTGGGCAAGCGTACACGTGCACACTCACATGCTTTCATTTCTGGGTTTGTAGCCTTAGGGCCCCAGGTTAGATTCACCCTTGTAAATGATAAAATGTGGGTATCTAAAAGGCTTCTGGGTTTGGGCTAAGGCCGCTCTCTCCTCAGGTAAACTGTGCTAATCTCTCCCAGCAGGGCCATAAACTGGAGCTGCTTGTGCTTCAGCTGGTTTCCATCCTGCTAAAGATGCCCTTTTGGTACCCGCTGCTCTGTGCAGACCAGCCTCTCTGCTAGAGCTCTACACACGTTTAATAATATGGCCAGTCTCAGGTCTGCATAAATTAGATGTGAGTGTAGCTTGAAGGTTTCAGTTTATAGAAAGAGGCTTTCAAAATCCCTGAGTTGTTTGATATATCAAATCAATAGCTCATTATTAGAAGTAATTCAGAGACAAGAGAGAGAAGGAATAAGAGTTGTAGAGACTAATGCCGATAGGACAGGCCCCTTTGGGTTGGGTGGAGCTGGGGACCATGGTGACCCAGCAAAAACTTGGCAATCACAGCTCCACCAGTCACATGCAGCATCACGCTAGCCCCTTCTGAAAGGGGATTCTGTGCATTGGATCAGAGAAAGCACAGCTCAGACCCCAACTCCCAGAGCATGGTTTGTGTCACAGGACAAAAAAAAAAAGGCTCTGTAGCAGGGGGCTATGGGAGGGCTGATGTCCGGGCTGGAGATGGTAACTGGAGAGCAAAAGCAAAAGCAAAAACACAAAACAAAACAAAACACATTTACTTGGGCAGTGGGGCTCACATCTTGCCTGCAGAGTCAAGGACTGGCTCTGCCAACTATCAGCTGTGTAGCATGGGGCTGTCACTCAATCTTTCTGAGCTTCAGTTTCCTTCTCTGGACCAGGTGTGGATACAGTGAGCTTCCTCAGCCTCCAAGTCCATCCTGTCCCTGTGTCAGGATATCTACTCAATCTGCGAGACGCTTGCCCTTATGTTCTTAATATGTTCCAATCATCTGTCACTTTTAGCAAAACTAAAGCCTGTACACTGGCCTTCCTTTCAGGGCAGCACAAATATTACTTCCGGGATTCACATTAAGATAAGCATATTGCTCTTAGATGGAGCCTGTTGGCTGGGATAAAACCAGAAATAGGGTATCTGGAACACCGCCTGGCGTATACATGCTCAGCATGTGGGCGCTGCTACTGCCTTTGTGGTCACCACTGCTACTGCCATGCCAGTGGGGTGGTGGTGGTGGTGGTGGTGTTAGAGTTCTCTGATGGTTACTTATCCCTCCCAGACAAAGGCCTGGCCCCTCCTCCCTCCCCTCCCCTCCACACAGATAGAGAAAATGTCCTACACAACTGTCATTGCTGCTTTGGATTCTCTATGGCGCAGGAGCTCACCCTCCCTGGCCCTGCTCAGCTGCACACATCTTTCCTCCCTTCACAACTCCCTCTCCCACAGTGTGGCAAAAGTGGAATTTTGAAGGAGGGGGAGAGCACTCCATCCAGCACTGCCTGGTTATTTTTCAATTCTGCCTTGCTGACTAACACAGCATTTCCTAATTACAACTCTACTAGGAAGCTGTAGTTTCATTAAAAAAAAAAAAGAAAGAAAAAAACCCACCCAAATTCAGGCCTCACAAAAATTCTCACCTTATAAAAACAAACACATACACAAACAAAGCCAATCAAATCAAGCAGGTGTGCTGTGCCCAAGAAAGACATTCATGCAGCTGGAGGCTGTGTGCCAGCAAAACAGGATAGGGTTTAGATTCAGGAATCCAAGGCCAAGTCTAGAACCTGTAAGCACCAGCTGTGTGATGCTGGCCAAGGAGGTTGGCCACTCTGGGTTATGGCTTCCTTGACTGTACTGAATATTTTGGCTCATGAGGTTACCGTGTGGATGAGGGGATATGGATGGACATCGGTGCTCTGTAAGGTGTCTAGCACTGCCAATGTCAGCTGTGGGAAGAGGTCACACATCTAGGATATAAAGGGGTTTGGAGGTAGGTGAGGTTTATCTGACCCACCTTGGGCCCATCAGCTGAAGGTTAATCTCTATAAGCAGATGTTTCTTTCTCCAGGGGCACCAGGACTTTAGCCAGGGCTACAAAACCCTAAAAGCCTAGGAAATGGAAAGAGCTCTATCACTATGTGGGGAAGTCTAGGCATGGGGGGGGGCAGTTTTGAGACTCTTAGATGATACACACCTTTCAACAAGAGGTCTAGAATGGTAACAGATTCTGGGAAACCAGGGTCATCTCATTTTATTCCTAGGCAAAGAAATGACACCCCAGAGTCCACTCAGACGCTGTCTTGGAGTCCTGGTCTGCTCTGATCACAGGCCAGTTCTATTTCCCAGCAGTGGCTGAAATAGCTAGGTGACAAGAGGCTCCCCAACACCACCTATCCCAGGCCTTATTGCTGGCACCTAGCAGCCGATCACTGGCTGAGAGCCAGCACTGCAGGTTCTTGGGCAAGGTAACCATCTGGTCATAGGCACTCTCAGAAGCCATGCTTTGTGGCCTCAGCATCTGACTGTCCTTTTGTGTAGGGTGGGAAGCAGCCAGAGCCCAGCCACACTGCTGTAGATACACAGAGGAGACCAGGGAGCAGGGAGCTGCTTTTGTACCCCTGTGCACGCAGGCAGGCGTCCTTGGACGCAACAAGGCTGCAGGCTGCTAGAGCTTGCCTCTGCATGGGAAATAAACACTGTTCCCTTCAAATCTGAAGGACTTTGTTTAGCTGAGCTCAATTCCGGAGACTGTCACCCTGGCAACGAGTCTTTGGGGGATTTACATCTCATGCATCACAACAGAGGAAGAGCCTTTCAGCAAGTAAGGAGGGCACAAAGACCATAACACAACCTTCCCCCATCCTGGGAACAGGGCCACAAAACAAAATACCAGAATCAGGAACAAAAATCTCCCACAGCCCATTTGGCCTTGGCTGGCAATTAGCCAATGAGGAATTTAAACTTAATCAAACTTTCATGTCTTCTTGTAAAGCTCAGGAAATCAGTAATTGGCTTTATAATTGAGTTTTCTGATCACGTATCAAAGGATTGGGCCCTGCCAAAGGCAAAGGAGTAGCCTGTCTTCAGTAAGGACAGCCAGAGGCCCAGAGGAGGCTCTAGGAGGCAGGGCAGCAGGAGCTACTGGTTGGCTAAGAATAGAGCCTGTTATTTATAACCAGGAGTGAGACCATTGAGAGCCAAGCTTTGCCCTTGCAAAGTGGTCTTCCCCCAAAACCCACCCAGAAGCCCAGGGTTCCCAGTGTAGAAAGGCAGCCTTTGGTAACTGTAGCAGCACACATTGGGTAGACAATGGGGAGAGGAGGCAGGGGGATATGCTGGTCACAGGAGCAGTTCCAGAGCATTGAGAGAAGAAAGACTACTGAAGGGGTAGAAGAGGCAGCCAAGGTTTCACTTACATAATGGAAGGGAGCTGGTGCTTCCTATATATATAAATATATATACTGAGGGAGATAGAGGGAGCCGGGGATGTGTAGCCTGGGGCACTGACAGCCTTAGCGAGCGTGTCAACAGCCACGTCTCAGCTTTGACAGGCCCAGCTAGGTGCTGGGTCTTCATGAAAAGTGTCACCATCACTACCTCACTGCATCTTCACCACAGCCCAAAGAGGGGGTGGCTTACTATCTCCATTTCACACTTCATAAAAATAAGGCTCCGAGGACAGAGGCGGATGTCCTGGGAGCTGGGAGTTGGGCTGTCTATGTGTCTCCTTTACCTGCAGATATTCCCCCAGCACACAAAAGCAGGGTGAGGGCTAGGCGGAGAGCTTGAGAGCTGACAATTTACCATTTGCCAATTAAGGCAGTCAAAACATTTCCTTTCCTATAGGCAAGCTATGGTCTATACAGACTTGACAAAGAACTTGTGTGCAGGATATAAAAATCCCAATGGCAGGCAAGGTCACTAAGCTGGTAACTGATGACTGAGTTTGATCCTTGAGACCACATGGTGAAAGGAGAGAACCAATTCCTGAGCTGTCCTCTGACCTCCATGTCAGTGCATGGCACTACTGCCTCATTAACTACTAATTTAAAAAATCCCCTTATAATTCATGAATAAGACTCTAATATATGGTGAGAATAAGAAGTTAAAACATCTTACAGTAGAATGACCAAAAGGCATATTAAAAGTTGTTAAATTTCCTGAGTCATCAGGGAATAGGAAAAGATGAAAAAGAATAACAAATGTCAGTGACAGTGTCTCAGAATGGAGCCTCACACATTTCTGGTGGAGCCATTCTGGAAAGTGCTTTTGGAATTTTATAGAATCATCATGCTCTGTCATATGACCTAGCAAGACTATCCCAGCAACATGGGAAGTGTGAGGCTCAGAGACAGACGAGGCACTCCAAGAGTGGCCTCCTAAGTTACTGCCGGAGCCAGAGTAGGCACTCCTGCAGTTACAATGTGGCTCTGCTACTAGCTTCTCAAGTATCTTTGCTCATTGATAAATTGGTAGTAATAACACCTATCACAGGGTTGTTGGTACAATTCAATGATACAATATGGTGTTCCCTAACAACCTAAGTATCTAATGTGCATCAAACACATACTCTGTGCCAGGTTCTATTGTCACTCATTTGACATAACAACTGCCCTGCTCTTGGCTTGTGTTGTGAGGACAAGTTACAGAGAAGGAAACAGAGAGGTCATGTAGGTAGCACACTGGGACCACACAAACAAGGTAGTCTTGCACTTGAGCCTTTTTATCCCATACAATGTCTCCCAACTTGCCACTGAAGTGCCAATTTTATTTACCATATCTGTATAGCTTAGAAACTAGTCTTATATTAAGTATATGCGAAATTATATATTTGATATGTCAGTGATTTATTTTCAATAAACATTAAAATATATACAACTACAAAAGTTGAAGTAAAAGGCTCACCTTCAACCACTGAAACTTGTACTTCACCAAAGTCTATATGCAAGGCCAGGGAGCTTCTAGCACCACCTAGGAGATGACCCCAGACCTCTGCCTGGCACACAGAACGAGGAAGGAAGCTCCAGAGCCACCCCACATGGCATACGCATCCCTTGTCAGCATTTTTAGAGCTGGGGCTCTTCTGTCACAACAGTGGCTGAGTCTTCAGCTTCGCTCCATGTCACAAGACAAGGGAAGCTCTCTGAGTTAGCCAGGTCCAAGTACTAACTGGCAACAGACAAAAGGGCCAGAGGCCAGGCCTCTAACTGCAGTGGCGGCAGTTTTCCCATGAGTTGGTGGCAATCTGGTTAAAATACACACCAGATATATCTGGTGTGCTGAGAAGAGCATGATGTCTTTTCTTCCTCAAGGAACAGTACGCACTTCCCAGACTCCTCTGGAAGTGTGACTATGAGACAGAGTTGTGACCAAAGGAATGAATGTATCCTGGCTCAGACATAAGCCTGTACCTTTCCCTGTCTGCTGGCCCGTGACAAGAGTCCAGCAGAAGACTGAGTGGAGCTGAAGGGACGGCAGAGCCTCTCTCCACAGAGGAGCTGGCTACTGCACGCATGGGACAGTGTCCCCCACTACTATCCACGCTTTCACACTGGACTGGCATGGTAGCAAGGGAGAGAATTTACTTCTATGCCAAAACCAGAGCCTAGATCTAGGGAAAAAGGGATCCAGTTCTCAGAGGGCTTCCCATGGGGCTACGCTAACAGGGTAAAATCTTCTGTAATCCTGGCTTTCTACTCCATCTCCTCTATGGCCCAAGTTTGAGAGGGCTGGGGTTGAGAATAATGAATGACAATACAAGCCTATAGGGAACTCAGTTCTCTGTGGGTAGCTCTGGGAGACGGAGGCAGCTAGGCACAGCTAGACCTGCAGTTTGAGAAGACGGGGCAGCTCAGAGACTGCAGGAAGACAGTGCTTTCCTGGGCTGAACTGGAACAGGAGCAGGAGAAGCCTTTCAGTTGTGGAGAATAGATTGGAGAGGTGCACACTGGTGCTGGGAGACAGCTCGGCAATGGCTCTCAGAGCAATCGCCTAATAATGCTAGTCAGCCATATGAACTTGTCTCTGTTCCTTACACCAAGGACACAGGCATGGGTCTTTCTCTAACAGACACAGACACACCACAGACATAGACATACACACACCACACAGATACACAGATACATACATACAGACATACAGACATACAGACAGACAGACAGACAGACAGACACACACACACACACACACACACACACACACACACAGTGCTATAAGGCCCTGAAGGTAATAGCTCTCAGATGTCCGAGTATCAGGGAGTCAGGAAAAGCTTCCAAAGGAGATGACTGCAGAGCCAGAATCTGATACTGGCTACATACAACTTGGGAGTTCATTTTGGCTGCTGTATGGAATGGATTCTAGATTCTGGGCTGGGGACTGGTGAGGCTGTGGAGTTGGAGAGTAGGAGCAGGGGTGCAGCAGCAGTCTGGGAGCCTGACTTGCGCAGAGATGTCTGATAGGACCATCTCATCTCTGCTTGGTGAGTTGCACATGCCCGCATGGTGCCATGGAACACTTGTTCACGTGCTTGGCATTGGAGGTGTGGGCTAATCAATAAACTATGTGCAAACTGTTTGTGACAGTGCCCTCACCCACTTGCCCAAAGGGCTCCTGGTCTTGTCACTCTCTGCCTTTTCCGTATGTTCAGCCATCTCACTAACCAAGTAGAGTTCTTGAAAACCACCTCCAGCTATCAGTCACTCGGAGTTGTGTGGCTGATCAGACTGCAATTGACAGCTTGGACGGCCCTTCTTCTCTGCCTGTGTCCCCAAGACATGGCTGCCCTTGACACACACAGTGGTTATAGCACTCGAGTTCAGTTGGCTGACTTAGTAGCCCCAACTTGTGGCTCAGAAGACACATCCTAAGCATATTCTTCAGCATACTCTAAGTAGGTATTGAAAGCCAATGGAGACACTGGATGGCTCTGAAAGCTGGTCTTTTGTAAAAGAAATTTACAAACATCTACTTTCGTAAGCTACTGGCAAATGTGGACAGAGCTTCCTACCTCTGTCAGCACCCGGACCAGACATGACCACAGGGCTGTTACCTGGGACACTGTGACCATGGCACAAGACAGTCTCATTCCCAACGCAAACCTTCCGCTCAGTCTCTCTCCTCAGAAGCCTCTTACCCAACCAAGTTCTATACACAAGGTCCTCTTCGAGTCTCAGGCTCCTATGCTTTAGCACTTAGCTAAAGATGGCTACATTCTTTTTATCTATGGTTCACTTATGACATGACATAGACTAAGTGGTCAAATCCTCAGAGGAAGAGCTGATTTTCAACTTCCCGACAGCAGAGTGCTCACAGAGTGCTCCCACTGGGCGTGGATGCCATCTCCTATTGGCCCTTTACTGGTGCCACAGCGCTGCACACATAGGTGCTCAGAGGGGCTCCCCTCCTGGCTAGTCGCACTGTCGGGAAGACTGGCTCTTCTGCTGGGAGAACGTCGTCTTCAGTTCACTGTGCCCTACATTTGGAACTTGTGCTTTCTTTCCCTTTGGACACAAAGGAAGGGCTTTGTGCTTAGCTACCACCTAAACTTAGTTACTGAGTTCTGGGAGAACTGACAGAGCTTTTCAGAATTTCTGTCACTGCAGTTGGGGTGGGCAGAGGGGGAAATCTTAGCTCTGGTTCTTGAGTTTTAACAGATGAAAAAACCAAGAGGCTGCAGGATAAGGGACATGTCTGTAGTTGAGCAGCCAATGGGGACAGAGCTAGGCTCTGCTTTTCTGTGAAGGGTCAATGTTCTTCCTCTTGTCCACTGAGTTCAAGGGTGGAGTACCTCGGGGCCAGGAATGGACTATACCAGACCAAGAGCTCAGGGCCTTGTCTTCTGATTATTTTGGGGTCCTAGGCAATCTGAGCTCTTGATCCTCCTGACAGACACCAGAAAGCCACACTGAGGCCTGCATGGTACTGCATGCCAGTAACTACAGCACTCAGGAGGCTGAGGCAGAAGCATTGTTAAATTTGAGGTCATCTGAGGGTACACTGTGAAGCTCTTGTCTTTAAAAAGAAAGAGGAAAGAAATTGCATGAAGAGGGTACCACCTTTTATTCTGGCTGCTCTCACCACCAGGGCCCAAGGTTTGAGAGATAAGGATGGTTTTCCAATTCCTTCCCCACTCCCTAACACATACTTATCCTCAAGAAAGCAGGCACCAGAGGCTGGGATTGGTCCTCTTCCTCCAAGATAACTAGGAAGCTTCTGGATTGTAAGGCCATGGACCCAAGGACAAGCTTCTTGGTTCTTGCATGGCCAAGATGGAGACACGTGGGCAGTCTCCTAGGTATGGAGATGGGCTGGGGAGCTCTGTTGCTGTACAGGCACCTTGGCCTTCTCTGTCAGTAGCTAGCTATGACCAGGGCACTGTCAGTCGGCCGGGACACAGCTGACACTGCAGTTGCTATGGTACTGGCCTTTCCCTCATTTTTCAGAATTTAATGATTCTTGGATGTGAGGGGCACAGTCCAGCACCTAGTCTAAGAGTGTGAGTCTTTGGTGGGGTATGGATGACCTGGACTCACTTCCTCACTAATAGTGAGCATGGTGCCTCATATTAGTGATCACTGACTAGTAGAATGCCCTTTGACCAGCATTTCTGAACTACAGACTCATCTGCAAATGAGGATACTAACAGAGCTGACGTATCACTCAGGGTCCTGTCAAAAAACATTAAAGGTGGTGGTGGCGGCGCACGCCTTTAATCCCAGCACTCGGGTGGCAGAGGCAGGCAGATCTTTGTGAGTTCGAGACCAGCCTGGTCTACAAGAGCTAGTTCCATAGTTCCAGGACAGGCTCCAAAGCTAAAGAGAAACCCTGTCTCGAAAATCCGAAACAAACAAACAAACAAACAAACAATAACAACAACAACGACAACAAAAAACCATCGTTCTCTCATGGGGGCAAAAGAGAGGGCATGGGTGAGTTACTATACGGCACATGACTATTCAGGACTGCTCCTTTCTGCTATTCTCAGAGGCAAACAGAGTGCAAGTGGGGGGCCTGAGCCCCGAGCCTTATGTAGCTCTACTACACTGAAGGATGATGGCAGAAGAGACTGTGGCTAAACTTGGGCTTCTTAACCACAGGCTGGTCAGTCCCACTATGGTTTTATGCCATGGCATAAAGGAAACAGCAAGATAAGCAGTTGCCAAGGTCCTGGAAGGAGAATGCTTGGGCACCAAGACCATGGAGCAGGTGGATGGTAATGTGGGAGTGTGACTCTTGCTCCCCATTACAGCTGGGGAGAGGCTCACATGCAGGAAATCTCTGGGCCAGATCTAGGCACCTGGTTTTCATCCCAGCTCTGCTGTCAACTGACATTACTAATTTGAGTGAATCTCTTTACACTGAGCCTCCTGTGTTCCCTTGTATGAACGGAGGGACCTGGTTATGAGGGTTACTCAGAATACAAGAGAGTGTGTGGAACATGGTGCCGTAAGTCAACAGGCCTTCTTGCTATGAAATTCTGGGTGTTTAACACGGGGAATGTATGCGGTAGTTCCCACAAAGAGATGCAGTCTCTGTTGCGACTGGCTCCCTGAGAGGTGAGATGTAGTCATGATGGAGGAAGCCTGACTCAGCAAAGGACCACAGACTCACAGCAACATGTTATACTTGGGATTGCCACAGACAGTGGGGGACGCCCTATCAAGGGAAGAGTTATGTAGTTGCTGAACCTCCTCTAAGCAGGTGGGAGGAGTGCTGAGTCTCTGAGGTTGAGTGGCTAAGGACCAGCCCACTGGTGAAGCCACTGAAGTACTAGCTAGCCAAAGCAAAGTCCTTGCCCTGCAAGGAAAGGCTGGCCCTCAATCTGCCATCTGGACCAGGAGAGAATCCTGGGTCTTAAAGTTTGAAGCAAATTGACATGATGAGACCATATCTAGTCAGAACTGGGACTCTACTACATACCAAGTCAGTCTCTCTAAACACTGCTTGTCACTGGGTCTTCCCTTAACTTACATACCAGGGGCCTACACTCTGGAGTCTACTCCTTGACTTAGCATATGAGTCATACAGCGTAAAGGCCTCTTCCTTGGGAGAAGAATAGATGACCTGGGCACACACCCTCACTAATGGGTGAGCCATGCGCCTGTGTTAGACTGTTTACTAGTCGAGCACTCTGTGGCATACTATGGACTCCCATGGTCACCCTCCTGCCTCTGTGGCTGCTGGTTAGCACGGGTAGTTAGAGTTGTTTCAGATCACAATGAGGGTAGAAACCCTATGTGTGACAGAGCAGCATAAAGGAGGCTTCTCCCTGCAAATAAAAAAAAAAGCCTACTTTGCATATGTTACTGTGATTTGGGTATCTTTGCTATGGCATCCTGCCATATCCTGCCCGATATCCTGCCCGAGAAACACTGATATTATTTACATCTCACAGATGAAGAAACTGAGGCCTAGGGCTATTAAAGAGCCTGCCTGGGTCACGTGAGCCCCTTGTACCCTTGGCCCTATCTGACTGCAAAGGTTGTGCCCTGTAGTGCTCCACAAGAGAAACGCTATTCTGTGACCTCGTACCACGTTCTTGCTGCAGAGTAAAATTCCTGGACTTAGTTCCATGGGGAAGTGTCAAGGACATCATTTAGGTCAGTGGCTCTCAACCTTCCTAATGTTGTGACCTTTTAATGCAGTTTCCTCATATTATGGTGACCCCCAACCACAAAATTATTTTCATTGATACTTCATAAGTGTAATTTTGTTACTGTTATGAATTGTAATGTAAATATTTGTGCTTTCTGATAGTCTTAGGTGATCTCTGTGAAAGGGTCATTTGACACCAAGTGGGTCATGACCTACAGGTTGACAACCACTGACTTAGGTTCACAACCACAGACTGAAAACAGAGACTGAGCCCCTAGTAAGAGCCTTGACCTACAGGTCTACTGTTCCTCGACAGTCACCCTGCGCCAGGGGAAACATCTTTCTATTCTTTGGTCGGTTGTCATCAGGGGAACCAGCTGGTCTGGGCTTTGGGTAGCAAGTGGGGGCTATGATGGGAAGTACAGCAGGAAGTAAGGCAGAAGGCAGGAGAAACAACAGGGTCCCCACAGAGCTGAGCACTGAGCTATTTCAGGAGTCTGCCCTGGGGACCTCAGGCCAGAGATCTTGGGGGAAGGGAGTTTGTCTGTGTAAAGGATCCTAGTTCACATGTCCTCAGGAAGCCGTGGCTGCTTCTAGGCTGCATAAGAAAGGAGGAAGAAGAGGAGTTGGGTTTGCTAGTACATGGGCCAGAAAGGGTCTATGGGCACCAGTGGTGGAGTATGTTACTCTAGCATTTTCTGGACAAGAACTGGCTTTGATTATTTATCACGAGTATATAATCTATCCCTGACTTACAGATGAGGGAACTGAGGCTAGGGGTGGATCTGAGTCAAGCTGGCACTGAAGATAGGAGGTAGTGACATTTTGGTTGCATAAGCTGACAGTGGTTTCTTCTGAGATGCAGGGAGGTCAGGGCTGGGCCCATAGGGTCTCCATTTGCTCCCTGACAGATATCTGCAGGCTACACTGTGGGAAATCAGGAGGGGTACTGTGACAGGCAAGCTACAGGCAGACCCAGAACAAGGCCAGTTCTCTAGCCTGACAGCGCTCCTCTCCACCCCAAGATGTAGGGGTCTCATGGCTCTTTCCTGTTGTCACTGTTCAGCTGCTCTGTGAACTCTTCCCCAGCCGTGGTAATCCTCCAAAGTGAACCGAGGTTGAATTACGACATGCAGTGGCTGCGCCAGAAACAAAGCCATACGCCTGCATGCCTAGGAGCTCTTCTTACATGGCTGCTCCACCTCCTCCTGCTGCCTTACCCTCTGTTCTTGCCATTCTTGATTCTTGGGTGCCACGGACACTGGGCTTCTTTTAGAGTCTCATACTGGGTCAGGATTCCCTGTTTTTATAGCCTTTGCACATGCTGTTCCACCTCCCCGACTCTTTCCTCCTCCCTCCTCTCCCCTCTCATGTCTTTTTACTATAGCTTTACCTCCTTCTTTTTACCAGATAGCTTGTCCTCTGCAGAGACCAGTCAAGGCCCCGTTCATCTCCCTAAAACTCTGGTGTGTGTGTGTGTGTGTGTGTGTGTGTGTGTGTGTGTGTGTGCACGCGCGCTTCTGCTTACCAGCTGAGTTTGGGGCCCAGAGGCTTGTTTGATTTTGGTTCACCACTGTGCCCAGTGCTTAAAATCCTGTTGGTGTATAGCAGGACATAGTAAATATGTCTCAAATTAATGAGTGAATGAATGGATTAATGAATGAATTGATGCTGTCAGGAGAGAGGGAGACGTTTTCAGTTGGAGGGATGGGGATTGGCATTCCTAGAAATAAAGCAGCTGCCATTTCAGGAGTGTTTGCTTTGGGCCAGGACCTTCCAGGGTAAGACACCTGACAGGGTGACTCTAACCCAGTGTTCCCACATCACAGTCATGCAGCCTTGTTTGCTATTCTCCTCCTTTCTGAGTCTTTCCTTCCCTTCTTGTGTCCATGTCTTTGGGCTTCTCTGCCAGGACTCGCTGGGCCTGGTTCAGAAGAAGGCCCCTATGCTCCTCCTTGTAAAGTGAAGAAAGGGGCAAGCATTTGGGCTCCACATTTTCTGGCTTCCATGAAGAGATGGCACGATTTCCTTCCCCGTGGTAGGTCAGCGGCCCTTAGATACTGTCCTTCTGTCTGGTTTTGAGCAACTATGACACTTGGGCTTTTGGACTTGGCTGGCCACTATACACGTGGTGAGGCAGGTCAGTAGGAAACCCGCCTTTACAGAGCTCTCAGACTTCTGATTCACCTGGTGGTAATTCATTTTAGCCGGGCAATCCCGTGAGTAGTTGCCAAGATCAGTTTTGGTTTTCAATGAGCAGCCCAGTTAGCGGTAAGCCTGAAGTACAAAGGCAGCACTGGCAGGGACAACTCCCAGCCTGTCTAGTTTGGGGGCCTGGCTCTAGCCTTGCTGGATGACCACATCTCTCCCAGCAGAACTACAATGAGGCTCTCTGTGGCAGCCCCAGCTGTCACAGACAGGTTGGGAAAGATCCCAGTCTCTTGCCAGTTGCCCATCTCCCCCTTTAATCTCCAACCTTACCTTGCCCCTTCAATAGCCTGAGTGAGAAGGAAGGTGAGGCCAGCAGAGTGGGAGGTGAACTGAGCGTCCATGTTGTCTGTCACTTGGGATCCTGGAGGGCCCTGGCTGTCCACTATGGGAATAGAAACACTGGCTCCAGACCAGCTTGGTTATCATGTATGTACTAGAAGGAGCCTGGCTGGCCTTCCATTACCACATGACTCCCTCTTCAGGCGACAGAGAGGCACAGCTGTCGGGCCCAAGTCAAGGAAAGACTCACTGTGGCTTGCGATGGCCTCCTCAGCATCCACTTCTCTTTTATTATGACTGTCTCTTTTATTGGGACTTCCTGGTTTTCCTATGGGAAATCCACTCTTATCCTAGGAACCCTCAGCCAATCAGAGTCTTATCCCTTGGTCCCAGTAGTTGATTCAGTGCCAGGCCTTGGTACTAATTGGGCCGATAAGATGGCAGAGATCCCAGGTCTTGTGTAGTACTCAGGGGGAGATGGTCCTTGTGCTCTGGCTTAGGACAGCTGCTGCAGCCAGTTTCCCGACTGGTGGGGAAGCCCTGCTGTGGAGTCAGAGACACCAGGTGAAGCGAGCCCTACCTACAGCACTGCTGCTGGACTGCTTCGCCATCTGCCAGCTGACTGCCATTCCTGTTTTCTATTTCTGGTTCTGAGGATCGAACCCAGGACTTTGTGACTATGAGGGAGAGCATTCTTCCAACGAGCTACGTTCCAGCTTTCCAGAGGGCTGCTTTTTTTATCTAAATAAGTCAGTTTGATTGTATCTTAATCACTCGCAACCAGAGCTTCCTAACTTATCACTAGGGGTTTCTGGGAGTCATGGCAGACCACTGCTGGTTCCCCAGCTGATACAGAGGGGAGGTGCTAAGGAAGAAGGAGTAAGTGAACACATAATGGCTATGGGTGTTGAACGTGAGGTGGACACTGCTTCTAGCTTCCAGGAAGGTGTTGCCTAAGGGTCCATGCTTTCCTGGATGGCACTACTGGGAGGAGGTGAGGCCATGTAGTGGATCCTTAGGTCACTGGAGAGATGCCCTTGAATTGACAGTGGACCCTAGTTCCTTCTTTGTCTTCTTTTAAGAAGTTATTTATTTTATGTGTATGGGCTTACCTGCATGTATGTTATTTATTTTATGTGTATGGGCTTACCTGCATGTATGTTATTTATTTTATGTGTATGGACTTACCTGCATGTATGTTTGTATACTATGTTGCCTAGCACCTGAAGAGGACAGAAGAAGGCACTGGCTCTCCTGGAACTGGAGTCACAAAAGGTTGTGAGCTTAGGAACGTGGACATTAGGAACTGAACCTGAGTCCTCTGAAAGAGTAGAAATTGCTCTTAACCCCTGAGTCATCTCTCCAGCCTCTGGCCCCCTTTTAGGACAGGGCCTCATTATGTAGCTGTCCTGGAACTCTCTGTCCTGGAACTCGCAGAGATCCTCCTGCCTCTGCCTCCTGAGTGCTAGAGTTAAAGAGGTGTGCCACCACGCCCAGACCTTTTTGTTCCTCTTGTTCTCTGGTACACGATGTGAGTCTTTACCATGTATTACTCACCTTTAACATGGCACACCCATTAGAAGACCAAAGTCTACCTGATCTTGGCCTGGGTGCTCCACATCTGTGAGCCAAAATCAACCTTTTTTCTTGCAAATGAATTTCATGGGGGACTTTATTAGAGTAACAGAAAACTGAGTACATAATTCTACCCCAGGTGAGACACTGCAAATCCCTTACATGCACTTAGTGGGATCTCCACACTGGGCTAGGTGGGACAGACACTGCCTGTGCTATCTGTTTTTATGAACCTATGACTCATGTCTTCATTCACATAATTCAACAACACAAAATGCACCCTACTAGTTCAACAGGCTCTTCTATGTGTCCGGGAAGGAACGACTCATTTACAAAGGAGCATGGGCCAATACTGGGCAAGGATCAAATAAGCCATGAGATATAGCCCCAGAGAGACCTCACGGGGTGAACTGTTACAATGCTCACCACAAGCTCCAGCCTGGGTCCCAACTCTGCCCATGTAAGTTAATAAATTGGTAAATTCTATACGCATTTTGTAGGGAACATAACCCTATTTCATTACATTTGTGGTAGATCTCAAGCATATGTACCCAAAATACATCAACATTGTGTGACTTTTTTTTTGATGTTCTCATTTTCTCAATATTCCAAAACTCTACCCTGACTAGACAGGGCATACTGTCTTCTAAGACAGTGGGGCCTTTTGAAAGTTTATCAAAAGGTCCATTCTGAGCCCAAAGGAGGTACCCAGGATATTCCCTCTCCAAAGACGAGGTCCTCCTGTGGCAGTGATGGGACATGGGACCCCAGACACTCAAGGAAAGTGATGGGTAGGTATCATTCACCCAGCTTAGTAAACCGAGCATGCTGGAGAAGGGTGGGACAAGGGTACCAGGGCTGTGCTTTGGACATCTGACCCTACTTGCTCATCTGGAGAAAAGCCCTGCCTGGACACTCCCGCCACAGGTTTGTGCACCAAGATTCACCTGCCACCCAGCTGGTTTTTCACCCGTGATACCTCTTGGGACAATATTCTAGCTTCTGAGCTGATGTGGGAAAACAGAGCAAGGAATGAAGAAATCTGGTCCCACTATGTCATCAGCCTGAGGATCCAGCATCATTCCTGACCTTTGAGTGAGGTCTCCTACTGACTTAGCACATCTTTGTTGTTTTTATTTAATTCCTAACTTCAGGGTTACCTGCTGGCTCTATCTTCAAAACTTCTTTCCTCTAGTAGGTCCTGCTGGAGTGGCAATTGTGGGATAAAGAGAAGCCCAAGGTTGCCCCACTTCTTTCTGCCTCTAGACTCCTTGTAAGTGAGTGATATTCTCTTCCTTTGAACCAAGAGCACCCAGAGAACCATCCTGGTGCTGTATAGTTGTCAAGGTGGCCCTGGGAGTGGTAACTCTTGGGACCTCTTTCCAGCAAACAGTGCCTATCCCCATGGCTTAGGCCACTGCACGTGTGGTGGTTATGTTCGCTTGAAGCCGAATGCATTCCAACTTGCCTAGTGAAATCTAGGAGTGACTTACTCAGAAGGGGCTGCCACAGTAGCTGAGGTCTCTTGCATCTCAGCACATGGACAACACAGTTATCAAGTGCAAGCACCCCAGTAGTTTAGCTCAAATGTAACTTCTCAAATATGCAGGAGTCCTGCTCAGTTTGGACTCCTACAGAAATGTCCTTTATCTCTGAGCCTGGCCCACACCCTTTGCTGGTAAGCCACTGCCACGTGGTGCTTAGGTAGGCAGGGAAAGCTAGGCTGAATGCTGGGAGAAAGAAGGGCGGAGTCAGGGAGAAGTCATGGAGCCCCCTGGAGACAGACGCTGGAAACTTTACCCAGCAAGCCACAGCCATGTGGCGATACACAGATTAATAGAAATGGGTTAAATTAATATGTAAGAGTTAGCCAATAAGAAGCTAGAGCTAATGGTCCAAGCAGTGATTTAATTAATACAGTTTCTGTGTGATTATTTCGGGTCTAAGCTAGCTAGGCGACTGGGAACCAACAAGTGGCCCTCCTCCAACAGCAGAGGTGGCATCTGAATCCAACCTCCATCACTTTCTAGTGTCAGGTACATGTTAGATGTGTATTCTCTTCTCCAGCAGTTTATAATTAAGAGAATTCAGCATGTGCCCAAATATTTTTAAAGAGGAAGCTGATAGCATGCTTACTAGCCAAGGCTCACAAGTTCAAGGCGTTCTTTGTTCTTGCACAGGCGAGAAAGGCTAAGCCGATGAGCAAGGAAACAGGAGAGATTTAATCACAGTTTTAGGTGACAGAGGAGTGTCAGAAGCACTCAGGGCTGAGAGGTGTGGGGGAAACGTGTCTTTTCATGTAGAGGCTCAATGCAGCAGATGGTTGTGTAGAAATGCAGCTGGACAGAGGCTGTGCCTTCCGCACTTGTGAACGAGAGGGGAACTCTGCAAGACCTATTGGGGCTCTTTGGCCATTGAAATGAAGGTCCCAGGGCCACACACTATCAGAGAATAGTGTAGTTCAGAGAATTTCTCTGTAAGGATCCTTCACACAGAAAGAGACGTATATGACAGGCCTGGGGTAGCGGCTCTGGTTCTAGGACTGGCAGAGGGTAGGGCAGGGACAGGAGGCAGAGGGGGACCTCACCTCTGAGTCTTCCACACTGTCCTTCCTCAGCTTCTGCTGTCTACTGTTCCATTAGTTTATATTTTATATATGTAAATCATATATTTTATATCTGTTTACACACACGCATGCATGTGTGTGGAAAAATTTATTAACATGGATCATTCAAAGACTACTTCTCCACTGTCTTGTTAAGGAGTCTTCAAACTCGGCCACTGCCCTGTCTCCTCAGTGTTCTCTTTCAAAGCACAGGCCAGCCCAGGGCTGAGGTGGAGGGAAGGGAGTTGGGGAATTTCAGCTGGAAAGGTGAAGGCAATTTGTTACAGGATAATGGGTGATGAAGGGGTGGAGCGAAAGGAAAGGAATGGAGGGGCACAGAGAAAGAGGAGATATGGTGAGAGGGAGATGGTAGAGACAGAGTCCCTTAGACAGCGAAGGTAGAAGGCAGCAGAGGGAGGGGAGCCGTGGGAAATACAGGAGGGACAGGCAAAGGTAGCCTGTGGGCAAGGGGTAGAGAAGACGGTCTCTGGAGCACTGGGCACAAGTGCAGGGTGAACTCAGGGGTGTGGGGCTAAAGCAGACACCAGGAAGACAGGGAAGGAAACCAGAGAACTGCAGCAGGTGCCGCTCTTTTGGTTCCCCTTTCAAATTCTTTTACCGATTAGGAAGATTGGACAGGATCTTGCTGCGTTGCCCTGGGCAGTCTCAGATTACTACGCACCTGCTTCGGCTTCCCCAGTGCTGGGACTACAGGTGGGTACCATTCCTAGTTTAGGGATACTCTTGCCTGGTTGGCCTGAGCCTGTCTGTTTACATGAGCCTTTGCTGTGGACTGTGGTTTTCTTAGGCAAGTATGTCTCTGTACACAAACACACTTGGAGTAGAAGGACTGTGGGTGCATCACTGTGCCGCTGCTCTCCCAGTCCTTGTGTTTGCCCAATGTCAATGCATCACCAAAGCCATCCATCCTCTTGTCACTGTTCCTCCCTGTGCTCCTGATGTCAGGCTGCTCACCTGACCCCACATCTCTACTGTCACAGACTCCAGATCTGTTCCCCACTTTGGCCTCTCTTTGATGAGGCCATTCTAAGGCTGCCATCAGGAGTGTCTAAAATTTCACTTCACCCCATCCCTTTCTAGCACGGTTTATCCATGGTTGCTTCCTGTCAGCACGCATTGGCTACCTTCCAGGACTTATCAAATCTGACTTACCTATACTGGTTGGCTGCTTCAGCCATGCCCCTCTCCCACAAATGGGGACCTTTCAAACTATACCTAGATATCAATTACTGTAGTCTTTCCTTTCCCTAAGGAGACTCCTTTGACTATTTCAAGAAAATGAGGTCACCTAGCTAGATATAGGGGGGAAAAAAGGCAAACTTCAAGGCAAACTCGAAACTGAGGCAGCTGAACTATAACAGGATATCACATGACCACCCAAGACCACCGGAGATACTATGGCTGATCAAGAGGACCACTAAATGTTCTTTGCCTCATTAAGATGGCATCTCCATATCATTAGCGTCATAAAATTGCCTATTCCTACTATGCAGGTGACACTATGCCACATATGGAAAGCCCCAAATAAGGACATAACCAGGAGAAACCTGACTGGGGAAATCCCACCCCATTCTCTGCCCATAACCCTGCCATTCAGTTCAAGAACAATTCTCCCCTCCATTAAGATTCACCACCACAAGGAGAGCAATCCAACACTTGACAGCATGATCTCTTAGGAGGCCTGTGTTCACACCCTGAGTGTGTACCTCTGTCCTGCAATAACTGTTATCCCAGTTGTTCTCACTGTCCACCTGCCTCTGGCCACTGAACCTCTGCAGCACTTCCTACAAGGACACACAGGTACCGAGCATGGTCATTACATCACAAAATTCCAAGTACTGCCCTTTCCTTAGAATGGGAAAAGTAAGAATATAATTTTATTCAAGGGATGATTTTTGATGACCTACTATGTTCTGGTAGAATAAACGCAGGACTCAGCCTTGTATTTGGAGGGAGCAGGGGCTCAGCAGACAACAACTCTTTTCATGCCGCATTTGCTATTGCCATGAAGATGAACGAGACACGGCATTCATCTCCAGTCACTGTGTTCCAGTTACCCTTGCAGCCCCAACAGGTTCTTTCTGATCATCACTTTCTCTGAGCACTGTTCCCTTTGTGCCCACTCCCGCACCCAGAAGGCATGGAGAAAGCTATCTGGAACAAGACTGAAAAACCAGAGGCACCTCTGTTCCCCTTCTACCTCCCATGTGCCTGTGGTTTCCTGCTAGAGAAGAACATGCAATGCACTGTCAGCTTCCTGGCCTGCCTCTGGGGAGCAGCAGACAGAGAAGGGGGCGTCTGTCAGGACTCTGCTGCCCACCCTAGGTAGCCACCTTGTCAGCCACCCATTACTCTGGGTGGAAGTGTCAATGTTAGCTGAGGTGACTCTGCCCCCCATGAAATTAGGATTTGTGCATAACATACTAAATTCTACATGTAAAGTTATCTGTCACAGATAATTTGTCAGACCAGGAGGAGGCCAGGATAGCTTTTTCATTTGTGAGGTGGGGATTGTGTATCAGACAGTGAAGTCACCACAGACACTCAGAGTGTCCAATGTGGTCCCACTGTGCTGTTCCCCTTGGTCTGTGGGTGGGGACCAAGTCCAGCTTTTGGGCAGAATTTCCAGGTTGTTTTCACACCTCCTTCCCTCCCTCCTTCCTTTCATTAAGCTTTTCCACAGGGGCTGTGGTTCAGCCTTGCAGTGGGTGCAAACATCTGCAAACAAGAGCCCTCCACACACTTCTCAGGAAACAGTCCTTGAGTCAGAATGCCGACTCTGCAGGAAGGAGGGCCTCACAGCTCCCAGGAGAGGCAGAAGCACACCTCTGGTGTGAGGAATGAAGGGCAATCCCAATGGCTGCTTCCCTCCTACAAGGTAAGGACAGCTCTCCTCAGTAGGAAGATGGCACCTAGTGAAGGGGGCTTTGTTCAATAAATATTCTGCTATTCAAGTTCATTGTTCAGGGGCAAGTGTTTAATCAGGCTGTGCTGATTCAACTTAAAACATTCTCTCACTCTTTCTCATCTACAGAGCAGATCAGGGATTTTATTTTATTTTATTTTATTTTTTTGAGGGGGAGCTTTTGTTTGTTGATGACTTTCTGGAGAGAGATGGAGAAGCCCCTGAATTTGCCAGGGATTGGGAAAATGACTTAGGTTGATGACTACTGCCCCCCTCCCCTCACACAGAGGACAAGCTCGCCCAGTCCCAGCAGGCACTGTCAGGAGGAGGGAGAGCCACAAAGGCTTCTTCTCTGTGCCTATGGCCTCAGAGACTTGCTTACCTTTCTCTCCTTATCACCATACTCCACGCCCAAAGTATCCATGGCCCGGACAATGGCTGCCAGAGACTGGATGGTGTTGCTGTAGACAACAGGCTTGTACTGTTTTACATCTTCTCCAGAGAAGCCGTCTTCATGAATGATCCTGGAGGGAAACCACAAACCACACATGATGAATACAGTGTCCTCAGTCCACATGGACAACACAGGGGAAAACTGGGAGAACCGGGTCCTATGGGGATGCTGGAGTTGCCCTATCGGGGCTGTATAATCTAAAAATCAAAACGAAGCAAAAACCCCACTTATTTGAGCTACTGGGCAATAATAACCTGAGATACAGACTATTGAAAACATTCAGTATCCAGGGAAAGAAACGGGGAAAGGGGGCTGAAGACAACTGAGAACACTGCAATGGGAGCAGCAAGCTACAGTGTACTGCTAGGTGAGGGCCGTCCTCCAAGAGGAGATGGCAGTCATACACACAGATCACTCACAGTTCTTTTAATGAAGGTAGGGTGCTGTGTGATTCCCCTTTGTATGCTGTGAATATGTTTTATTTTACCACTGGCTAATAAAGAAGCTGCTTTGGCCTATGGCAGGAAAATTAATCTGAATGCAGGGAGAAAGAAGGTGGAGTCAGGGAGATGCCATGTAGCTGCCAAAGGAGAAGGATGCCAGACCCTTACTGGTAAGCCACAGCCTTGTGGTGATACACAGATTAGTAGAAATGGGTTAATTTAAGATGTACGAGCTGGGTAGGAATATGCCTGAGCCGTTGGCCAAACAGTGTTGTAATTAATATATTTTTGTGTCATTATTTGGGTCTGGGTGGCCAGGAAATTAAAGCACAGTCTCCATTTATAGTAAGGTGATGCCTTGCTGCGGGACAATGGTTTTACCCTGTAAAGATTTGTTTCTTGTACTTGTTTAATAAAATGCTGATTGGCCAGTAGCCAGGCAGGAAGTATAGGCAGGGCGACCAGACAGGAAGTAGAGGTGGGGCAATGAGAACAGGAGAATTCTGGGAAGAGGAAAGACTCAGTCTGCATTCGTCATCCAGATGCAGAGGAAGCAAGATGTAACTGCCTTGCCAAAAAGGTACCAAGCCACGTGGCTAACACAGACAAGAATTATGGGCTAATATAAGTTATAAGAGTTAATAAGAAGCCTGAGCTAATAGGCCAGTTTATGATTAATGTAAACCTCTGCGTGTTTCTTTGGGACTGAAAGGCTGCAGGACTGGGCGGGACAGAAACCTCAGTCAACAATGCCTGGCTTAAATGAACAACTCCCCTAGTCCAGGAACATGTAAGATACCGTCAGGAGAAATGCCAGCAGAGGGCATGTCCCAACTCTTCCACAGCTAGTATTAGCCAGAGTCACCCTGTTCTGTTGACAGAGTCCACACAGGGGACAGATCAGAGGCTGTGTGACACCTCTGGCAGTCTATGACACAAGCTCATAGCTGACAAGAATCCTGGAAAGAGGAAATCACATCCAAATGGCAAGAATAATCATAAATAGAAGAAAAAGAAGACAAGTTTTAAGGACAACATTGGGGGATATTTGTGCTTTGATAGACTATGTGAATCGTTTTAAGGCCACATTTCCAGAACAGGAATGAATACCGCATGTAACACATACAGGATTCAGCATGAGAGCTGAGCTTTCCTTCTGTCTCACCAAGGCCCCTGTCCGTGCCTTCATTCCCTCCCTTCTGTCATGGAGAACACCACAGACAACTATCTTGAAAACAGCTTTAGTGAGATTAATTTCATATACTACACAGTCTGCTTGCCTAAACCATGGAGCTCAATATTTATTTTAGCAAATTCATAAGATTGGACAACCATAACTACATTCTAACTGTAGAATGTTTTTTTCCCTTCACAAAAGTAGCCCTGTATCCATCACCAATCACTTTGCATGCCCATTACAATCCTAAATCACCACTAAACTATGCCGTTTCTATAAATTTGTCTAGTTTGGGTTGTCCATATAAATGAAATTATATGATACATTTATGTGTTTGTGGCTGGTTCTTTCATTTAGCAAGTCTTTTCAAGGTATGCCCATGTTGTGGGCATACCTTGTTCCTTTAATAATATGTCTTTGTATGGGTGTACTACTATTTAGTCATCCAGTGAGAGTTAGTGCTGGCTATGGGTCTCCATTCTGAGTTTCTCCAAGAAGCAGAGCAGAACGACTCTGTTGACATTTTGTGGGTTTGATTAGCGCTAAGATTTTATAAGTCTTCTTTTTATTTGAAAAGATTTATTTTATTTTATTTTATGAGTATTTGCCTGCAAGCATGTAAGAGCACCACATGTGTGTCTACTGCCCACATAGGCCAGAAGATAGTGTCAGCTCCTTTGGAATCGGAGTGCCAGAAGAGAAACTACTCTTAGCTGCTGAGCCATCTTTGTAGCTCTTGCAAAGTCCTCTTGATGCAGAATACAGTCAAAAAGCCTACAGGTTTGTGACCCCAGGGAGTCTCACAGGGAACACGAGCTCTCTGCATTAAGGTGGAGAAGAGAACAAATGAAAAGTAGTGTGCTCCACCAGGGGACTGCAGGCACCGGGCAGCACAGCACAAGCTAGGGGAGCCGGGCACGCCAAAGGGGATCACGGGCTGCCGAGATCAGGGTCAGCACTCAAAAGTCAAGGCAGCTGGAGACAAGAGGAAACTGCAGAGAAAGTGTTCTTGGCGTCTGTGTGGGGGTCTCTGGCTGAACATCTGAGACTCCACAACTCACAAAGAGCACCAGAGAGGGAATGAGCTTCAGGGGCTCGGAGGCTGAACACTCGCCAGCACACCCTGAAGCCAGGAGACGAACCTCCAGAATGCCAGAGTAGAGTTCCTGGGGATACTGGAGCCCTCACCGGAGATGCTAGAGGCCATAGCAACTAGGTTAAGACAGTCCTATGGCTCCCCAGGCCCTCCAGACAGTGCTAGTAAGCAGGTCTGAGAACTACAGCTGCCCACACTAACTTAGCTACCGTCAAAGAATAACAGAATAAAGTCACCAGTCTTTCAGAGAGGATAGCAAAATCTAGATGCTCAGCAGAGGAATATGCATGGTGCTGCCTTCCAGCGGGAAAACCCTGGCTCTGCAGACAAGCAGGAAGGTGTGGTCATGTGGCTCACAACCAAGAGAAGCATTAGCTAAGTCAAGTAGATGTGGAAGTGATACGGATGACAGAATTCACACACAGTATTATAAAAACATTCACTTTACATATTTTCAAGACATTAAGGAAATTGTGAGTATAATTTAGAAAGAAATGGAAGATACAGAAAATGAACAATAGCTGAAATAAAAGTTGTGCTAGGTGAAATTAATGACAGGCAGATCGGACATGCAGAAGACCGACAAACCTGAAGACAAAGCAACAAAGACTGCTCAAATGGAGGCAAAAAGAGCAAAGGGCTGCAAACTCCTCATAAAACACACATACACACAAAACTTCCGGTAAAGCAAAGGATGGGGGGGATGTAGAAAGGTGCATGTGGAAAAGTGGCCCATGCTCACACAAGCGTGTGAAACACACATGGGCATTTCAGAGCAAACAAACATCTTGCAATCTCATATATAGCCAAGATCTAACTCTTTATGAATAAAAATAAATAAGTATGTCTATCTTATTAACATGCAAATTTGCTTAAACATTTAATAGATGGTCAAATTATATGATTTAATTTTAAACTTTGAAAATGACTTATTGGCATTAAGTGTTTCATTTGTTTACCTATTTTATATAACTACACACCTGGGGTCACATCAAAATTTCTCTGACAAAGAGGTAGCATGGGGAAACATTGGGGAACCCTTCTTTACGTCCCTGCTGGCTAAGAGATGTCTTTGCCAACATGGTTGGAATTATCATTTGCCACACTAATCTTTACAGTCATCACTGAGGCAGGAGGGCTAGGTTTTCATTATATCTGTCTGACAGGAGAAACTGAGGCTGAGAAAGATTTAGTTACTGGCTCCGTCTCTCTCAACAGATCCATGACAGAGCTAAGGCCAGAACCCAAGTCTCCAAGCTACCAGTCCTTCTGACCAGATATGATCCACTCCCAGAACATGTGAATTATTGTGCTATCAAGTGTCAGCCTGTGCCTGGGGTGACCCAAAACAAAAATGCAGAAGCGAAGTAATTTGGGGCAAATGTTCAAAAGTCATGACTGTTATTCCTATAACTTGTCACACAGGCAAATATTAGCTTAACTTGGGCTTTCAGGGCTAAAATTTTATCACATCTCCGACTAAACAGTCATATGACTCGCTTGGACAAGAATACATTGTGGTCCACACAGGACAGTAGGGAAAGGGCCATTCACAATCCCGACTCCAGCACCAAGCTCTGGAGGGCAAAGCTTCTCCATGACATTTTCTCACACAGCCTCCCTCTTCCCCCACTTTCTGAGCTCAGGATGACATCTTTGTGAATATAAAATAAAGCCCCTTATTTTCTATCTCCTGTATCATTCCAGAAAGCAGAGCCATGATGGCAGCAGCTCATGACAGCCAGGCCTGATCCAGCACCACCTCTGCTGCTGAGGACCTGCGTACAACCCTGGTAAAAGACTTAACTACCCAGTCTTGGTCTCCTCATTGGCAAGTTGTTCTGGGAAATCAGATGTATGGTAGAGCCTGTAATGCCAGTCCAACTGGGGGAAGCAGGAGGATCAGGAATTCAAGGTCAGCCTTGACTACAAAGAATGCTGTTTCAAAAACACAATAACAGAAACCTAAGAGAAAGAGAGACTATAGTGAAGAGACTGGAAATGGCAGCCAATGGGAATAGCAGTCTTATTCTGAAGTCAACTTCTAAATACAGTTTCTTTAGTTTCTGGCACAGAGGCCGCCTGTGGTTCGGAGTTGGCCCCCTACACTAAGTGCTCTACCTGCAGCATTTCTTCTAATCCTCGAAGCAGCCCTGGGCTTGACAAAAATCACCAGCTCCTCCTTACAGTTGGGGAGACAGGCCCAGCGAGGTCAGGCCACTTCCCTGAGGTCATACACCTGGTGAATAGCATGTAAGGTCTTGCTTGTGACCCATGGGCAGTTGGTGAAAGGCAGGGCAGCTTCCCTCACCTCCAGGTTCCAGAGGTCCCCAGATTGTACACATATGCACACATATACACAGAGTGTGTGCATGTACACATGAGGACTGTGGTACCTGTCTAATGTTCTGAGGGCCTGGAAAAGGAGGGGGGATCCTCAAAGTTCTCAGAGGTATACTACCAGGGTAGTTAAGTCACATGGATGATTCAGTCCTGGGTCCTGGAGGTAGCAAGATTAGGGATGGGAAGGCGGAAGAAAGGTCCATATACTGCAGAAGCCTTAGACAGAGCTGCCAAGACAATGTACAGAATTGAGTCCAATGCTATCCCTACTGATAGGACTGATAAAAGCCACAATATTCTTTATTTTTTGCATAATCTAATGTGACTTGAACTTCTGTGTCTCATCCAAATCATGATTAAAATGTTTTATAACTTGATAATGATAATTTGAGATCACCTCTCAGCATATTTGCTTGATGTCTTGCTTCACCCATCTCTCATCTCCCTTTCCACAGTTCCTGACAGATGGTGAATGTGAAAATGTCACTACATGAGTGGTGTGTACACAAATGCACAAGACATATCCCACAAGGAGCTCACAGGCGTGTCTGCATGTGTGAACACACATGCATGTGTGCCTGTGTGAACTGGGGTAGGGATCTAACAGGTTTTTTTTATAACTGCAGAGCCAGGGCATCAAATTGAAGCCAAGTTATTTCTCACAGTGCACACCTAAAACCCAGGGACTCTGAGAGGATATCCTGGGTCACCAAGCTAGAAGAGCCACGGAAGGAGTTTGATCAGACAAGGCTGACTGCAGTCTGACTGTTCAACTATGTAGAGAAGCTGTCAGCTGGACTCTGGGCTCCTGACAACACTGCTAAGTAGGTGATGGAGGGAGAGGGATGGTACAGGGTCGCTGACCACAGCAGGTGACCAATTTCCGGGAAGAGGCAGTCGGTAGTGGACCCTTGCCCTCCCCACACCAACTCTCTCTGCTACCTTGGGGATCCTGCAGGGGGCCCAGACCTGGCTCTCTCTGTTCTCAGCGATTCTCCCAGGGTGGGGCTGCTTTTAGCTGCAGAAGACTGCTGGGCATAGAGGCCTTATATGGTCACAGAATCATAGGCTTGGGAGCAGGAAGAGACCTCACACAATCATCTGGGCTGGCAGCCTTTCTCTGAATTATGGGCCCCTTTGAGACTGTGACAAATGTGCCAGCACAGGGTTTTCCTTGATTTCTGGAGATTTGTGAACACCTGTCATAAGCTACAGGGACACAGCTCCATCACTGGAGCTGGACCCACGGTTCCTTTACCCTGCCACGTCTCACCATTCTCTGCCACAACCCTTGAATGATTTAGACTGAAGGATGGTGGTGCCAGGCATTAGCTGTGATGGGGTAATTTCCCGTAACTGCTGGCTGTCAACTGTTCTCGCTGAGCTGCAGTCAGGACCAAAAGAGCAGCTGCATGGGCAGGAGAGCATCAGCTATAGTGATTGCTGGCACACCTGGCACACAGGGGCTGTCCTGGTGCTGCCCTCAGAAGAATAAGGCATGTAAGTGGTTCTAAGAGGAGGGCATCAATGAGGCACACCTCTGAGTGTAATTGTGAGGGCATTTCCTGAAAGGTTAGCTGAGCAGAAGGGTCTTGGATGAATTAAAAAGGGAAAAACAAAGATGAAAGTCAGCTGACCATTCCATTTCCCTTCCTCTGCTTCCTGGTTGGCCACCAAGGACCAAGGCACTTCCTCTGCCAGGCCTTCCTCACCATGATGAACTGCACTGCTGTCAACGAAGTAAAATAAGCCTTCTCCTTTGAAACTGTCTTGTCTGGTATTTGGTCAGTCATGAGAGAATTAACTCATAGAGGTGAGCCCTGGAGGACCTCCACCTGCCAGGAAGAAGAAGAAGAAGGGCTGAGAAACTCCAGTGGGAAAGGGAGATGGGCAGAAGTGGGGACTCTGCTTGTTCTGAATATCTTGGGAGAACTTAGGGTTGGCGACCCTGACTTCCCATTTTGGCCATCTTAATGACATTCAGGTGTCTGAACAGGGGTGGACTTCACAGGACACTTGTCTGGGACCTGTTTGTTTCGGTGATAACTGATAATGGTGTCCAGTCACAGTTGGCCCCACTGGCCCAGTGAGCAGTGGGAATGAGACTGTGGAGCCACGGACTTCCCTATTAGGTGGGAAACAACAATCGTGGTCTCATAGAACACATGTGTAATTAAACAGTGAACAGGAAGCCCTAGCATGTAAGGGCTTCACAGAGCCCATTAGAACACTGAATTAGGGCAGGGGGATAAGATGAAAATACCAGGTATGGCACTGAGGGTGTCCTGTGCAGCCACCACTTTTGGTGGTAGCATTCACTGCTTTGTTACTGTCTTCTTTCTGTTTGCCTCGTTCTTAAAATGTGCATTGGTATCTAAAGGAATGGATCATTTTATTTTTTTTAAAGATTTATTATTACTGTGTTTGTGTGTATGTGCGCGTACCACAGCACACATGTGGAGGTCAGAGAACAACTTAGAAGGGGCAGTTTTCTTCTTCCACCTTTATGTAGGTTCCAGGGATTAACTTAGCTCTCCAGGTTTTTAGTGCCTTTACCTGCTGAGTCATCTTGCTGACCTGTAATAGATTACTTTTCAATGGGAACAGATATTTCACGTTTAACATGGTGACCATTATGACAAGGGACAGGCGCAGAAGGGTAAAGCGCTGTCAGCTGGGTCTCCTGATACCATTCACTGGGGTTTGGTTTGATAAGAGGTCCTACTGCACTGCCAGGCCCATGGGGACAGTTCCCTGTCTTTTGGGGACTCAAACTAGATGTCAAAATAAGGATAATAATGAAAACATGTAGACAATAGTTAAAGAACAAACTGGTGTCTTCCAGGGCAGTGACAGGTACATGTATTAGCTATGTGGGCTGCCACACAGTAGCCACTGTCCTCATCCAGAGAGGTGTTTTCTTGTCTCTCTTACAGCCAAGACTGACCACATGATCTAGTTCAAGCCACTAAGACTACAGGGGAATGTTTAGATATTGCTCTGACAAAGATGTTTTACTTCCTGGTCCCAAGATAAATGTCATTAAGATTACTTTTCTTATTGCCCATCTTCCTCTTTTCCACAGGGCTCTTCCCCTGCAGATATTCCCTGGCCTCCTGCCTTCATATTCAGTGCAAGGAGTCAATGAAGAAGCTGCAGCCAAACCAAGGTCACAATACTAAATGCCACCATTATGGGAGTGAAGATCAAAGAGGCACAGGAAGCCCGTGATGACTTGGTGAACTGACAATCAACCCTTGTAATGACAGAGTTCATGTGTTCACCATGATGCCCTCTGCCTGAGCCACAGAAATGGTTCGACTCCAAGGCCACATGTGGGGAACTGTGACTTAGAGATAAGAGCCATGTCCATAGGGACACAGTTAGCTTGTGACAGAGCAGGGACAAAATCCCCACGGTCCTTTTCATTGTGCTACAGGCCTCTGATGGCCCTGGAGCTGAGGATGATGGGAGATCCTGAGTGAAGAAAACATGGACTCATCTGCAAAACAGAAAGATTTTCTTGACTTGACAGTCCCAAGGTCTGTGTACTGACTTCCACGAATTCATCTCTTAGTTACTTTCATGGATTATCTGGGTCCCTACTATGTACCTGACAAGATATCAACATTCGGGATCCAAGAGCAAGTCAACACGCACAGTATCTGCCCTCATGAGGCCTGCTCCTAGTAGGAGCTCTGTAGAAGCTCAACAGGAATCTCCAACCATAGAGATGGAAGGAATGATAACAGAAGGCTCCTACTCCGTGTAGGGCCAGCCTACCTGGAGCAGTGCTGACAGGAGCTGCAGCTGGCTGGCCTGGGAGTAGCTCTCCAGATACAGAAAGTGCGCACAAATGCCAGGTCTCTGGGTGTTGGAGGGATCTATGCTGAGTGGATAAGATCAGTACACATGCTCCAGGTGGGATGGATTCATCAAGAATTCTGTCCTGAGTCTAGCTCAAACATTCTCTACTATAGAAGGACTCTGCCGACTCTTAGGAAGAATGTGTGTGAGAGCAAACTGACCCAGTGTGGGGGACATCACAAACTGCACCCAAATTTAGAGGTGCTGGTAGGAATCAGCAGAACAACTCGAAGCTGGGTACCACAGATAGGAAGCACTATAGGAGGAAGGAATTGTTCCACCTAAGACCCCTCTGTCTTGTCCCTGCTGGGTATCCCTACTGTAATTGTCTTCTGTTGTGTATCCATACATGTATGTACTCTTATGTGCATATGGAGGCCAGAGGTCTCATGGATGCTTTCCTCTATCATTCTTCATCTTAAGTTTTTGAGACTGAGTCTCTTACTGAGCCTGGAGCTTATCAATTAATTTACTTAGCTGGCTAGCTCTAAGGCCAGTTAGCTCTAAGGCTCTCTGGGTTTCCCTCTCCCCAGCACTGGGGTCAGACATGCACCACTGCACCTGGCCCTTTACAGGTATGTGGGATCTGAACTTGGATCTTCATGCTTGTGTGGCAAGCGCTCTACTGAATGAACTGTTTCTCCAGCCATCAATTGTCAGTGTCATTGCATTTGCATTCCCTCAAGGACAGTGGAGTTGACCTGGCTGCCCAATTCAGGGACTGCTAAGAGTAAGGACTAAGATATCCCCATCAGATCCCAGGGTGCAACATATAAGACTGGGGGGAAGGGTGAGTGCTAACAGCTTCTGAGAACCATCAAATTTCAAATCCTCTGGACAATACCATGCACTCACTCCATAAACACATACTGAGTCCTGGTAAGATGTGCAGACACCAGCAGTGTGGATGCAGGCAAGCTACCAACTTTCCCAGGGCCAGGTCTCTCTTCTGTAAAATGGGGACATGGATGACAGACTATTAAATAATGTGTAGAGAGGGGCTGGCATAGCAAGCAGTAGATTAGCTAAAAGCTGCAGACAAACCAGTACCAATGCAAGGCTAGACCTCTAGTCTTGTCTCAGTAGCCATGAGACCCTTCCCATGCAAATGCCCTGGGGGTACCCTGTGCGCTGGGGCATCGGAGCAGAGTGACTGACAAAGAGCGGAGGGACAGGTCTGACATGGCAGCTGGTGACCAATCACCTATGGCTAACATGCTAGGTATATTTTGGATTTTAACTATATGTTAAAACATGCTCACCTACTAAAATAAATGTTCATCTGAGCACTTCCCCCAACCATCTCAACCCCCACCTGTGGAACTGCTCCAATTCTAGAGCACTTTTAAATGGCAAGTCCCTCTCCTCCTCGTTCCCTGACTTCCACAGCCCTGACTGAAGGTCTGTTCTTGGAACACTTATGAATTTCAACCCACACAGCTGAGCAAAAGAGAAGGAAGAGAGCAGCTACTAACCATCCTGCCACAGGGAGGAGCTATACCACAGGCTGGCATGTGTCCACATGCACAGCTGCTCCCAAAACGGCATTGCATTGTGGCTTCATTTCACGATGAATACCGTGTTCACTTAAAAAAAAAATCCTCTTTTCTTTGAGACAGGGTCTGACTGTATAGCTTGGGCTGACCTCAAATCTGCAATTGTGCCCCAGCCTCTGGAGTGCTGACATTTCAGGTATATGCTACCACGCCTGGCTGACAAGTATTTCTAGCACAGTCAGGTGCTAGGTAGAGAATATAGAAGGTAGAGCTGAGACTGTATGGCTGAGCCTGACTTCAGGGCTACTGTTGAGTATTATGTGTATGTGGGGGAAGGGGGTTACAGAGCATGGATAACAAACTCGATTCATCCTGGCCAGGCTTCCTCATGTGGCTTTGTGACACCCTGGAATCATCACTGGCTGTATGGAGTCCATCATCTGGATGGACCATGAATTATCATCCAACTCCACTAGAGTCCACTGAAGTTTGTTCTGGGAGGTGACCCCTTGTTACTCTCAGATCTAGTTGCCAGGGGGAATGATTGCCATGCTTCTCCCAGGGAAGCAAAAGCAATAGAGCTTGTGTGGAGTTGACCTTTGGCCTCCCAGCCTGGACTGTATGAAGTCTGAGCACAAATGGGACCCTTGGCAATTTTAAGAGATAAAAGAAGCAATTGAAACCTTACTGGCTACATAGTAAATATGTATGGGATAAAAATTATTTAAAAAATAAAAAAGTCCCTTAGTAATTAGTACTATATATAGAGCTTGACATGCTAAGAGTAGAAAAATATAGAATGAAGCTCTAGGACAATAGCAATAGGCAAACCGGTGCCCCCAGGGGAGCAGCTGGCACAAACAAGGGACCTGTCCTGATGACAATGACTTGCAGAAATCTATTATAAAGATGCCATTTCTAATAAGATGCAACTCTAGCCAGAGGCAAAGATGTCAGCTGCCAGTTGTCACCAGACAGAGCCAGGGACAAGATTGGGACTTGCTGTGACTTCAGGACAGAACCTTTGCTGCCCTGAAGTGTAGGGAAACAACACAGATCTGCCCTTCCCCCATGCTCCAGGTGGGGTAGGGATGGGGTGAGGGGCAGTCCCTTTCTTCCTCCAGGTGCTGGTCTGCACCTGGGGATCACAGACCTTGGACCTGAAGGAAGAAGCCACTGGGGTTCTGCAGAACAGTCACTGACTAATTCACCATCAACCCCACGGGAAACAGAACCCTTCAAAGGCCAGTATTCTTTGCCTGGGCCTGAAGCTCCAAAGTCAAAGCTTTCTGGAACTCTGTCTATCTCCTGTCAGGACACCTCTGGCCTCCTCACAATCCTCCACTTCCAGTCACAAGCAACAAACACTACATTGACAGCAGTAGCTCATACCCCAACCCCGAAGATCCAAGATCTAATCTCGGCTCTGCCATGGAGCCGCTAACATAAAGCTAACAATGTACTGGAGCTTGGGCTCATTCCTGTGTACCGCCATTCTCTCAGGTCAGGGGTTGGCTTTGAAGCTCGCTGCGACAATTTCTTGGGGGTACCCTGTGTCTCAGACTGATCCCATCCTATGGTCATGCCTGTGTCTATGTCTTTGCACATGTTGCCTTTGAGGATGTAGTAGCTCTGGAAATGTGGAGATGCATGCAAGGCAAGAGTCTCTCTGCAACAGAGATGTGTCCACACCTCTGCTCTAAAGGTCACGTCCTCGGGCCCCACTCTTTCCCCCATGACTCCCCTCCACAACACAAGTCCTCATCTGTATACCCAGTACTGCATATCATTTGCTGCTTGGCATGCCAATATGAGCTCTATGAGGGTGGAGACACCCTCATTCTTGCTCACTGACCAGTTACTGACTGAATACTGAATTTAACAGAGGCAATCCCGCATCCATCTGACTCCTCTCTGAAGGCAGCCCTTAAGTATGGAGCCAGGAAGGAAGAAGACCCCTCCTGGATGCCCTCCACTGTGCATCCCTGTTTGTCACTCAGTCTCACCTCAGTGCTGAGTGGCTGTCCCCATCAAGACCCAAACTTTGCTGTCCTCTTCTTGGTGCTGTTACCTAGTTTCACTCTGCTCCCAGCTCCTGACACCTGGGTTCTTGTAGGGTATTTTAGGGTCAAGACAGAAGGACAGTGTTGCTATATTTTCTATGCTTGCTTCTGAAAATACCCAGAACTCCTTGAAACCCGACTGTAATTTTACTGGTCCTGTAGCAAGGAGATGACTGGGAGGGAGTTTTATGGGTCTGAGCCCTTTATAGTGCTTCATATAAAGACAGAAATATTTTGGGAGGGGGTTCTTTTTTATTTTTTATTCATTTTACATACCAACCACACAGTTCCCTCCCCTCTCTCCCTGACCCATTCACACTCCAGAAAGGATAAGGGTGAAGCCTCCCATGGGAAGTCAATGAAGCCTGGCATATCAAGTTGAGGCAGGACCAAGCCCCTCCCCACTGCATTAAGGCTGAGCAAGGCATCCCATCATAGGGAATGGGCTCGAAAAAGCCAGTTCATGCACCAGGGATAGATCCTGGTCCACTGTCAGAGACCCCACAAACAGATCAAGCCACACAACAAGACAGAAACTTCTTAAAGACAGAGCAGAGCATATCAGTGAGGCTAATTCTTTCCATATTGGTTTCATCGCCTATACTAGGTAACATTCTTGGCTTCCCATTTGCCCCCTGGGTAATGAACCTCCCCTGGGTAGTCTTCAACTGCCGACATAGTGTAGTGCTTGGGCTGTGGCCTTTACTGAGTGTAATGTGCATCACTGGGGGCTGCACAGCCATTTCAGCCCATTTCATGGAAAATGCACAAAAGAGGCTGAGTCTTTGCTCATCTGACGCCCCCCCCCCCACTTCCTGTCTGGATGTGCTTGAAAAGTCTGTGTTCCTGAATGAATTCTGCATCACAGACAAGAAGTAAGAGACTGCAATGGCTCACTGTCCTCACTGACAAGATTTTAACAAACTCACACTACCAAATACCTTCTTTTCAGACAAATGAGAAAGACAAATGAGTCAAAACTGGTAGGGTTGGGGTCTGGGGAGGCTCCTGGGGGGCTGCTCCGACTCCTGCACTCCTAACAACTGTGGAGCGTGCTAAGCTTTCTCGCCACAGAAGATACCCACATGCAGGCTTGAGCTTTGTGGATGACGAGAGCGAGGGCTGCAGCCGACATCTGTTGCTCTTCCTTGCTCAGCTTATTTTCCTCTTGGAAACAGAATCTCAACAGGAAAATAACGTCCCTCACGCTTTAAGGTCTCACTCACTCCCAGCAAAAGTGCCAAGGGTGAGTCCCTTGTCCTCTGTTGGTCAGCTTGTCCAGCACATACTTGGATCTAGACAAGCCCGAGGCTAGTAAAGCTTCAGTCACTCACTTATGTAAGCCACCATGTTTTAGACAAGTGGGAGTGGGTTTCAGTTATTAGTAATCAGGACTCTTTTGCCATTTTCTTGTGTGTGTAGGTGTGGTATGTATGTGTACACATACATGTTTTGCTTCTGTGAGTGTACACATGGAGGCCCAAGGTTGAGACTGGTAATCATCCTTGATAACCCTTTCATGTTATTAACTAAGGCAGGGTCAAACCCAGAGCTCATCCATGCAGCTAGTCTCCTTAGCTACCTTGTTCTGGAGACCCCCTGGCTGGGCCTTCCCAGGTCTCATACCCACCTGTGGGTTTTGGGGGTCCAAACTCTGGTCCTCACACTGCCATGGTGTCTTAGTGAGGGTTCCTATTGCTGCGAAGGGAAACCATGATCACAGTAACTCTTACAAAGGAAAACACTTAATTGGAGCTGGCTTACAGTTCAGAGATTTAGTCCATAGTGTCCTGGCGAGGAGCATGGCGGCATGTAGGCAGACATAGTGCTGGAGGGGAGCTGAGAACTCTACATCCAAATTGGCAGGCAGCAGGAAGGGAGACACACTGTGCCTGGTTTGAGCTTCGGAAAACCTCAAAGTCCACCCCCAGCGACACACTTCCTCTAACAAGGCCACACCCACTTCAGCAAGGCCACACTTCCTAATAGTGCCACTCCCTGGTGACCAGGCATTCAAATCCAAGAGCCTCTGGGGCCATTCCTATTCAAACCACCACACAGCAACTACTTTAACAATCAAGCCATCTCTCTGATTAGCAGTCAGGACTCTTGCTGGCAGTGAAGCTGCACATCCTTGGAAGTTTCTTTGAAACCTAGACTAGCCAAATAGATTTGCTAATCTGAAAGGCGGTGTCTGGTGACAGCATGCTTCTGAGGACTGTGACCCTGGAAGAAGGCATAACCTCCATCCCTACCTTACTACAGCGGCCTATGAGCAAGCTGCAGGTGACTTCCTCTTATAGGTGTTCAGGCACTAGCTGCTCCCAGACATTGTCACTTTTCCCCACTACACCCATCTCTAAAGACCTCAGCAATGTCCCTTTCCTTTCCCCTCCTATAAGATAGATGGAAGCTTGTGGCCCTTTCCCTTCGCCACCCCCCCCCCCCCCCGAGAACTTGCTTTTCCTCTACTTACGATGTGGCTGGACAGGGACAGACACCAAGAACACCACACAGGCCTGCAGAAAAAGTGGGGAGGAAAAGTGTCCCTGGTTTTGGTCAGGGAACAGTTTGTAGAACTGCCACCAAGTCTAAGCATTGCCCTGGAAGGAAGTACACTTTAAGTGTGCTGCTTTCAAACAAAGGGGTAAATGAAAAGAGCCTTTCTCAGCTCATGACCAGTGGAGAACATGGCCAACGATACCAGTTACCCTCAACAGGAGCTCCTGGGAGAAAAAAAAAATCTTGTTTTCTCAATACCCCTGGGGGAAGTGTTTAACAAGTTTGCTAAAAAGAAGTCTGATTGCTTATTTATTTCTGTAGTAATTAATCTTCCCCCAAATGCAAGGGCAATGGTCAGTTTCCATGCCAACTTTTGGAGGACAGAAGCATGGCTATGCCCTATCCTACCTCTCAGAGGGCATAGTGTGAGCCACATTCTTCTGCTTTCTACACTATTTGTTGGGCCTTTGAAAGAGAATAAGGAAGAGGCCCAGGTAAATCTTTGTCTTTTTAGAGAAACCAAGAGCAACACAGTCACAGATGGAGGAAAGCCCAGTCCTCACCCAACCTTCCTTCCCTTGCTGGTAGATGCCACTCTGGGCAGTGGGTTTAGTCACAGCCTCCTGGGTTTCCTACTCTGGCCTTTCTCAAGCAGAAGCCCCACATTAATAACTATTATGGTGTGGTCATGCCTAAAACAGAGAGTTCATAAAAATCACTTTGTGGGTTTCCACATTGATCTCCCTCTTGAGAGATTTTCAAGGGGGGGTGTATTATGGCCCTCAAAGCAAAGCATGCCTTCCAGCTGCAGGGGTCACCCTACACAAGACCTTTTCAGACTGGTGTAGGAATTGGGGCTCAGTGGGTGTCCCCATTGTCAGCTGTGGGGACAACAGAAGGGTAGGTGGGCTTGGGCAGTTTACTTCTGGCCAGCTGCTGGCATATGGTAGCACTGGGACTTTGATGACTACAGAGCCTATTGTCACATGGAAGACAATCAGTCTGAGGAGGGCTGAGCTTCCATCCTGAGGCCTGTTCACTGTCAAACTCTACTGTGTGTTTCAGGGAGAAGTAAAAGGAAAAGATGCCTCGTGCCCATTGTCCAGGTTCTCCCTCCCACCTGTTCAGTGGCCTGTTACCAAATTCCGGGACCCAGATCATGGACCACTTGAACCCAAGAGTAGCTGATGGCACTTCACACAAAGACCAAAGGGTTGTGTATAGGGATGGCCTTGACTATGAAATCCATTACAGTCAAGGAGAAGCACCAACAGAGTTCTTCACAGTGAAACTTCTCTTCACCTGATCCCTCCACCCCCAAGACTAGGGAGCCCCGACCAACCCTTGTGCTATGTCTCTTCCCAAGGGCTGTCCAGAGTCCTTTCTTGAACAAAGGGAGGATTAACAGCTAGGTCTGCACCCCACACAGCTCATAGTGTGATTTGGGGACCTCACCACCAAGTCTGAATTAATGGCAAGGCCTAGAACTTCAGGAATATTACCATTAACCTCACAGAATGAGGCTACGCAGGGGTCAGCTCTGCTGTCTCTCGTGATGATGGAAACATGGTAAAAGGCCTGGCAGAAGCAGCTGAGATAGCACAATCCACAGAAGTGTGAACGCTCAACCTCTCCTTTCACATTATTAGGAGTTTTGGGTGTTACTGATGGATAGAGTAGTTCCTACTTCTTTAACGTCTATTCTACTAGCTGTTCACATGTACTTTCTCATTTAGTACTCACAGCAATCTCAGGAATAAGCAACGCTGTTTTATGTCCACTTGGCCAATGTCTTACAAATGATAAGACATTGCAGTAGTAGGCACCGAGGCAGGGCCTGCACCCTCCACCTGTACTACCTTGGTGGCAGCTTCATTTCACAGGAGTAGGGGAGGTAGGAGTGGGCCTACTATCAGAGCGCGGGAGATGCCTGGACTAGGCCCAGGAGCTGTGCTTTGGCTGGCAGTGGTTCTGGGTTTTCTCTTCTTCAAGTAAACAGCCATAAATCAGAAGAGTTCTCACAAAGACTGTGATTCTTGACTTCTAAAATACTGGACACACTGACTCGCCAACTGCTGTGGTTGAGGTCAGTGACAACACAGAGGTTCCCTTTCTAGACCACATGCTGGCTGGTCTGCTGGACCTGTTGGCATTGTGACCCCTTCATGGAGCCAGTCAATGGCATTAGCCATACCTGCTACTAGAAAAGCCCGCAGGAAGTGAGGAAAAGTACTAAACCACTGATGTATTATTTGTATTTTACTGTCATTCTAATAAGCTTGGGCATAAGCCAAAAAAAGCCTACTGAATCCAGAACAACTAGTGTGATCCACAATAGAAATATGTTCCCATCTTTTTCTTTGGCCTCACTGGAGGACATCATGTGGCCCAAGGACCTGAGAAGACGTGTGAGCCGTTAGAAGGCTCTGCACAGCTGGGTGTCCAGCCCCTGTACACCTTTGTACTTAAGTGATGCTTGCTCAGTCATAACAATCACATGGTCTCGACTGTTGAGAAGTAGCCAAGATATGATGGGTAGCAAAGAATCAGGGATTCGTAGACCATGGTACCCAGGAAGAAGACATCATTACTAACGCTCTAACTGCCAAAGTCTTTGGGAGAAATGTGTATATAAGCAAAAATCAAGGCAGGGGGACTGCTGTGCTAGACTAGACTCTCTTTTAATTAGAGGCCAGTTTGCAAAGTTTTAGAGCAAGAGTAAAAAGCCACAGACAGGGTAGACTCTACCTAGAGCTATCCAGGGCAAAGGCACTTGGCCAGGAACTGGGACAGATGCCTGCTCCATTGGTCAGCACCCAAGAAGGAGCCTGGTCTCCAAACACAGGGTTCAGAGCCCTGTGGCCCTAACATCTCTACTAATGTGCACCCAAAGCAGTATGTGGAGGCTCCTGCTGGACTCCTCTCCCTCCCAACTTACTCTTATCAGCTCCACCACAGCAAGCACTACAGCTTATCAAACACTGGAGCACGAAACACGCTCTATTTTTTTGTTTGTTTTATGGGCTTTAAAAAGTGTTAGAAGTGTCAAAGATACTACTAATAATAAAAGCTCAAGTTTTCTTACCTGTCATAACCAGAACTGAAAAAGAAAGAAACAACTTTCCCACCATGGGATTCAATGTGTCCTGAACTATTAGAAAACAATCACAGTAGAGCATATGATTCTGGAATGCAGTTCAGTGCCTAACCTGATACAAGGGGCTAGGGGAGGTCTTAGAAGTTAAGGGGAAGATGAAGGGAGGAGAGGAAGACAATGGAGAAAAGTAGGTGGGAGGGGGAAGAGAGAGGAGGGTGGCAGAGGGGAGGGGGGAAAGAAGAGAAAGAAGAGGGAGATCCAAGAAAAAGAAAAGGGGGGAGTGGTAGTATAGTGACTGGTTTTGTGTCAACTTGACACAAGCTAGAGTCATCAGAGAGGAAGGAGTCTCAGCTGAGGAAATGCCTCCATGAGATCTAGCTGTAAGGTATTTTCTCAATTAGTGATCAGTGGGGGAGGGTCCAGCTCATTGTGGGTGGTGCCATCCTTGAACTGCTGGTACTGGGCTCCATAAGAAAGGAGGCTGAGCAAGTCATGAGGAGCAAGCCACTAAATAGCACCTTTCCAAAGTCTCTGTATCAATTCCTGCCTCCAGCTTCCTGCCCTGTTTGAGTTCCTGTCCTGACTTCTTGGATGATGAGCAGCTGTAGGGAAGAGTAAGACAAATAAACCCGTTCCACCCCAACTTGATTTTTGGTCATGGTGTTTTGTTGCAGCAAACCCTAAGACAGGGAGACAAGGAGGGTCAGGGAAGAAAGAGAGAGGGTCAGGAATGAGGGAGATAGAGAAGAAGAAGGAGGGAGACTGATAGGGAAGGGAAAAGAAGAGAGAAGGAAAAAGGGAGTTGAGAGGGAGAAAGCACTTCAGTCACAGCTGGTCCATAAGCATTTGTGAAAAGTCAGGGATTCTTAGAACATGGTGGGCAGAAAGATATCATCACCTATACTCCCCTTTGTTGTAGGGTGAGGTGGGAGTACGCAAGGTACAAACTGGTTCTGACCCATAGGCTCACATCCCCATTTCCCTGCAACTTAGGCGGCCTAGCAATAGCAAATCCATGAGCTGCAAACCATAGTCCTAGGGTTGAAGGAGAACCAGGGTGTGAGGGGGAAAGGAACGATCCAGCTGTCCTAGAAGTAGAAGGTCACCTTTCTCAACACCACCAAACTAGAGGGAGAGAGAATTCCACCCACCAGCTACAGAATGTTGCTACTAAGATTTCACAAGGAAGAAAGCACACCATTGAATGATTAAAGCCCCAGCAGAAGATCAGTCAGAAATGGCGCACATGCTCAGTGCAGTCCAGCTGCTTTAGGAGACAAATAACAACATAACCAGAATATGCCAGTATCTGAAGAGCAAGCAATTAAGGATACATGCAGAAGATTTTCTATACATTAAACTGCCTTCCTAGCTGCAGTAGAAGAGTCCCTGCTGAGTTGGGGATGTGAGGACTGCAAAAACAAACGGGAATATGACTTCCAAGTCCACAAGAGAATACAAAGGAGCATGTACACAGAAAAAGAAAAGACCCGGAGGATAGATCCAAGAAGATCAAAGTGGGCATGTAAGAGTTCTAGGAGAAAAAAAGAAAGTGATGGAGGATAGCCAGTGATCAAATAATAAGACAATTCCTGACTGAAAAGCATTTGTGCAAACCGAAAAGATGCACAAAATCCCTCAACTTGAGGATGAATAAACAGCATTGTAAGACTCCAGGCTAGCTAGGCATGGTGGAAAATTGTAAGACTCCAGGCTAGGTAGGCAAAATAGTGAATACAATCTCAGATCCTATGCCAAACAGGGTTACATAGCAAGTCCCATCTCAAAAATAAAAGCAAAATAAAGAAACACCATGCCTAAACCACAAGCAACAAGCAACAAATCTGGGGGAGAGAGAGAGAATATGAACATATTACCTACCTGAAAAAAAAATCAGGCTGTACTGGAATTCTCTTCTGAAACATGACCAGCCAGAAGAATAGAAAGTCATGTGGGCTACTAGGAACCAAAGCTCCCCATACAGTTTGACCAGCATTTTCAGGGCAAATATCTTAGTCAATAATCAAGTATTCTTAGGTATTACAGTTATGAGCATTCCTTATTCCTGGCTTAATTTATGTGGTAGTCTGAATAGGAATGGCCCTATACGCTCATATATTTGAATGCCCGGTAATTAGGAAATGGTGTTATTTGACAGGGATTAGGAGTTGTGGCCTTGTTGGAGAAAGTGTGTCACTGGGGGGTGGGTGCTGAGGTTTTAAATGCTCAAGCCAGGTCCAATGTCTGTCTCTTTCTGTTGCCTGCGATCTGAATGTAGAGCTCCCAGCTACTGCTCCAATATTATGTCTGCCTGCATACTGCCATGCTTCCTGCCATGATGATAATGGACTAAACCTCTGGAACTGTAAGCCAGACCCAATTAAATGTTGTTTCTTCACAGCAACAGAACACCGACTAAGACAATTTAATGATGTAGGAACAAGCTTCTGCCAAGGCTCACACTAATTGTTCCAAACATGGAGTCTCTTAGAGTCCTAGACTTCCCATTTAGGGATTTTTTTTTTAAATGCAAACAACAAATTCTCCAGAGAAGAAACCTTATCATAGGAGAAATGACCAGGTCAGGAAAGCAGATGAGTATGGATGTCTGCTCACCACCCCTCCCTCCTCCTTCCCCTTTCCTAAGTCTACATGGGCACTGGCTCAACTCTGAGAGGAGCACCCACAAACCAAGACTTTATACAGAAAGGCTCCAGTGACATCCCTAAGCCCTAAGCAAACTGAAGAGGAGAGAAGAGAAAGTGTCACAAGGGCCCCTCAAGATGGAGACAGGATCCTTACTCTAGATGCTTTCTTATAGAAGCAGAGAAATGCAGGAAGACGTGGAGCCACCCAGAGGAACAGTTAGTACTGCATTAGACGAGCCTGCCCAAACTTTACAAAAGAAAGCCCCCGCAGCACATAAGCTCTCTAATCACAGTCAACAAATCTGGAAAATTTAAAAACATAGGTAAGTGCTGGGGCTACAGATCAGGAGTAGGACATTGGCTTATTTTGCTCTAAACTTTGGTTAGATCTCCAATATCATGGAAAAAAAAGTGAGAAAAAAAATATTTAGTTCAAAATTAAGAGACACACTCTGGATAAACCTAGAACTAAAAAGAAAACCATTAAAATTAAAAGGAATCGAAAACTGTAGAAAGCAGTTAAGATAATCATTGAAAATTGCTTCCCAAGGAGGAGAGCAAAGTCCTGCCCAGAGGCAATCCACATGGAGCAAGCGGAAGAGCACAGGCTCATGGATGAATACAGTCAGAAGCAAAGCAAGATTTAAAACAGCAAAGGAGTAGAGAGCTTTCACAAACCCAAAAGCACTTACAGTAAGTAAAACAATGTTTATTATGGGTGGTTAAGAGAAAAACAGCAAATATAAGAAGCTCAGGAACAAAACCAGAAACTCGTCCACAGCTGCAGAATGTCTGTGGAGATCAATTCAGAACACTGCATCCCAGCCTCTCTGTGGCCTCAGACCTGGGAGCTGATGATCCCATTTGCCAGACATGTCTGAATGGACATGTCAGCAAGAAAGAGCGCTAAGGTTGCCAGAGATGCACCACGCAAGAGGCATTAGGCTCCAAGAGATGGGGTGAATTCTGCCTACTTGCAGCATGATCTCGGTGACTCTACATCACACAGAAGGATGGAGAATCTCATACCTAATGGTTTGAAAGCACCACACTTGAATTGCTACACCCCAAGGAAGACAGTATATGAAAAAAAAAAAAACGGCAATTCTTATTGATGAGATCATTATTTTATTCAATAATAATTATCATCCCATATGCTGGTTTCTCTTCATAACAGATAATTATCTCGTAAAATAAAATAATATAATTCATTTAATAAAATTATTGGATAAAAGTCATTGTTTTATTTAATAGTGTATAATATATTCCACAGAATGCTATAGAATATATATGTGTGTGTGAGTATATATATAATATAGAAGAGATAAAATCATGTCAGGACACTGCATCCAACCTTTTGTGATTGCAGACCTGAGAATTTGATGATTCCATTGCCAAACATAATATCAAAACTGACTCAGCAAGATAGAAGAGATAAAATCATGTCAGGACACTGCATCCAACCTTTTGTGGTCGTAGACCTGAGAATTTGATGATTCCATTGCCAAACATAATATCAAAACTGACTCAGCAAGAGGAATTTTTGAATGGACATGTCATCAAGAAAAAATTGCCAAGGAAAAAAGAATATATACACAAATATAATAATATTATTGCAAAATTTACTTTGTTTTCAAAATTATCAAATTAAGCTAGGCAGGGCGGTTCATGTCTGTGATTCTAGCACTTGGAAAGTTGAGACAGGAGGACTGCTGTGAGTTCAGGCTATCTTAATAAAACTAACAGACTTAATACCATTTTGACAATTTTCTTGTAAATGATTTACTGCTGAGTAGTTAGCTCCAGCCCCTTGTAAATCCTCTCATTTTCTCAAAAAGTCAAAGACTTTTTCTTTAAACAACAGTGTCTTGGGTTTTCTGAACTGCCAACACTATGCAGGTCGTTTCATCTTTCACTTTCACATCAGGATAAGATAGAAACATACCTTGTCTCAAAAATCACAAAAGTAAAAAAATAAGTAAGATGGAGGGTGGGGAGAGTGAGTCAGTGGCTAAGGGGACCTGCTGCTCTTGCAGAGGATTCAGGTTTGATTCCCAGCACCCACATGGGGGCTCACAATTGCTTATAACTCCAGTCTCAGGGGACCAAATGCCCTCTTCTGGTCCTTGCAGGCCCTGAACATACACGATACATATACATACATGCAGGAAAAAAACACCCACCCATACACATAAAATAATAAAAATAAAATATAATAATAAAGTAAAATAATCAAATTGAATCTAGATAAGAATCTAAGGGACAAAAAATCAAGTCACAATCTGTCCGTCTGGGATAGTAGACTGTTCATCAGCATCACCTGTGACAACCACCACAGAGTGCAGGATGTAGGATCACAAGGAAGCTAAATGGCACTTCTTGGGAGTGCTATGTAAGGTGGATAAAGAAGGGCTGGATCTAATACTTGTGCAACACGAATGAATAAACATATCCCATTGGACCCCAATAATACGTGCAGTTAATAATACATGCTAAACAAAAATTTAAAAAGAAAAATTCAGATCATTTCTAATTAAAAACCAGCCATGGAAGCTAACCACTTACACAGAATAAGAAGTAGCAACACCTAACAATAAATATATTGGAGACAGTGACAGTCACTACTGTTGCTATTTATCATGATCTGTTAAAACTAACAGGAAAAGCCAGAAAACAGCACCATTGCTGCAAAAACAGGAAATAATCTTGATGATGTTGGATATTTGGGAAAGTTGAGATACTACTGTTTAAAATACTCTACTATAATTAATAACAATGTCGATACAGGACTGGATCTAATATAAACACTAAAAATTGACTAGCTTTATCAACCAGCAAAAAACTTAAATTATGTTAATTGTTTTAATTTAGCCATCCCATAATGTAGACATATTTTAAAATAACTTGTATAAAATAAATATATAAATTTCTTAGTTAAAATTAACTAGGGCTATGGCAATGAGAAGATTAAAAAAATCTGAAGACACAGGGGGTGTGGTGGCATATGCCTTTAATCCTAGCCCTTGAGAGGCAAAAGATGGCAAACTTCTCTGCTTTAGAGGCCAGTCTGGTCTACATAGTGAGTTCCAGGCTGGTTAGGACTGTATAATGAGACTTGTTAGAAAAAAAAAGACATATTCTTGAATGGGAACACTGATCATTATAAAGTTTATCTACAAGGTGTAAATTTAATATAGGTTTTAATTGGATTTAAACAAGTCGTGTTGAGGCTTGGTTTAGATTTCAAATCAGAAGCTCAAGCACAGAGTTGGCATCTCCTTTCCACCCCCAGTCTGGGGAAGAGAGACGTTCAAGCTTGGCTCCTCTTACACTGCCACCCATATCCTTAGCTCTGCTTCCACAGGACATCAGGTCTGATAAACCATGTTTATATTCCTTCCTATGGGAATAAACCCAGGAATAGCCAGCAGGAGAGCATGGCTCAGAGTTGGCATGTTGGGGGTGGGCAGAGCTCTGAGTATGCCTGCTTTTATTCACCAACAAAGAATGAGAAGAGCGGCCAATGTCTGCCCTATTGGGCTATGAGAATATTTTCATTTCTCAAATTCACTTCTGGTTTGTTTTAAATGATTCCCAGGCAACTAAGTCTTACATTACAGTCCTGCTATGTAGCCTGCTATGTACCCCCAGGCAATAAATCAGAAGTTTGGGAAGATGTCATTTGTTCAAGGTTACCAGCTAGCAGGCAACCCTCCCAACCCAGCCTTCTGACTACACATCCCAGCTTCCTTTCTACTAATCTTTGTGATAAGACAATGGTGCAGGATGAGTCACATGCTGCTGGGGTGAGATGCACGAATGATGGGGTGATAGGTCCTGGCACTACACCCCAGGGTCCTCTCAAGTTCTCTGGGAGAGCTGGCTGGGCAAGATGTGATGGGCAAGAGGGGGTTGGGGCAGTTCTCTGCTCAAATCCTTAGCTCTGGAGATGCCTGCTGCTGCTGCTATTGCTGCTGCTGCTGCCACTGCTGCTATCTTGTGGGACACTTTGAGGTCAAGTGAAAGCAACTCCATAGTGGAGCTGCTGGCAGACGGCAAGCATCAGCCCTAAGTATCCCTGTAGCCTCAGGATGGCTCCAGTACAATGCCTCCTTCAGGATGACTTGGAGTCCACATGTAAGGAAGACCCCAGTGAGGAGTGGAAAAGCAGGTCAGTGCACAGGAAAGCAGCAGGGTGTCTCTCCCCTCTGACCTCCCAGCCAGGAAGAAGGATGTGTAAGGCATCTATGTAACTACTTGGGTCTTCTGGGTGGGACTGTGTGATGGCCAGCCCCATATCTGACAACCTGGTAAGGTTCATGAAGGGCTGGCACCCACAGCAACATTCCCAGAACATCATGGGATGGAGGAGGTGTACAACCTGTGACCAGTGAGGAATGACGGGACAGTGCAGGATGCCATGCTCAGTGGATGACGTGTGACATCACTCATCCTCAAGGCAACCTAAGCCAGGGTGCACTACAGAGAACAAGTGGAGGCCGACAGAGGTCATTCTGTTCACTTGAGCCCACGTAAGTACGAGGAGGTGGAGCTGAGCTGTTGACTGGGAAGTTGTGCTCTCATTGGGGCACTTTTGTGTACCCCTCATCTGGAATATATGGATGGCCTTGCCTTGCTCACTGATGAAGATGGCTAGAATCTTCTGATTCTAGCAGCCCTTACTGAATTCTGCAGCCCTGTCTGAAAAAGTCTTGCCTAGTCTGGCAACTGGGGCCAGCATCAAGGACTGGAGTTAGGAAACTCTGCTTACAGAGGCTGTCCCAGCCTGTGCTGAGTGCTCGGCCACCCAAGACTAACCAAGAAGGGCACAGTCCAGCACACACGATGTACCTCGGACCTGCAGATAATAGCTAGGTTCTCAAGGTATACTAAGCATACAGTCTGACTCCATCGCTCACTTGAAGTACAATTCCCTTCAGCCCTCTCTGTGTAGCCAGCTATGAGGACAGGAGGATGTTTTCTTAGACTTTGTATCATTTTCCCCATTGCTCCTTTTCCTGAAGGGACCAAACCTGTTGTTTATACAAGTCTTCTGGGGGTTGGAGACAGTAGCTGGAAGGCCCCAGAAAAGGTTCTTAAAAAACAACACCTGGAAGTCTAGCGGGGATGATCTGGAGCCACCTGCTCCTCCAAGACAATGGCAGCCTGGTTGATCAGCTGGAGGTAGAGCTCAGGAAGCCAAGCGCACAGGAGCATAGGCTGATGGGAATGTGGGTGGAGGGGCTGCCTCAGCACTGAGGTGACTCTTCTAGGGACAGGCTAAATACTTGGTTCTTCAGAGCAGACTGATTCCTACCACCTGGCAGCCAAGACTACTAGCCAACAATAGTCTGAGTGCTGACAGGGGAGCAGACTTGGGCGGGGACAAGGAGCAGAACATTCTTCCTGAGGCTGTGGGGGAATCCTGCCTGTGCATTACCACCTGGGGCTCTGTATTACAAACCTTCTTAGAACCAACCCATCTTGTAGTAAGGACAAATATTTGCTGACTGTCTTGTAAAAGTTAATTAACTATTATTAAAACATGCCCTTGAGCTTAATGAATCTTTTTATTTTACCGTTTACATATCACAAGGCTTCTAGTGGCGGCATTTCCCAAGTTGACTCCAACTGCACTTCATTTGTGCTATTTAGGAACTTCCATCAGATATGCATGTGGTCTCACAGTTAGCCACGGATGCACTGGGCGGGAACTCTAGACCTGGGGGCGGGGGGGGGGTCATAAGACAGACTTGACGCGTTCTATCTAGATGACCCTCAGTTTCTTCATCTTATGGAGATGATTTCCACCCTTTCCTTCCCAGCAATACTATGAGGATTAGTGAGATGTGTGTGCTAGCCCATCGTCGTCTGTACTGCATGTTAAGGGGACAGTGGAACAAGCTCTTGGATATTCCTTAGACCTTGGGGTGGTATCCTGGTCTGAATATTTGGAGCTTGCATTACTTAGGATCTATTCTTTCACCATTTGTCAGCACCGGGAATTTGGAGACCACTCTTCCCCAACTCTTGGGAACGCTACTGAGGCGAGACCTAGGCCATCAGATCACACTACTGCCCCCAGAGCCACAGCTGCTGCTGCACAGGTCGGGGTGCACAGCAAGTAACCCTGAAAAGCAGAAGACTTCTCCCGCACACTTGGGAATTTGAGGTTGAGGCTGTCATCCTGTGGTCCTGTGAACTGAGCCCTCTGAGTGTGAGGTTAATCTGGAGGAAGGCGGGGCAGAGGGAGGAAGACAGCAGATTCTGATGAAACCTTAGGAGCTCTTGGGACCTTTGCTAAACCAGTGAGGGCAGGGTTTCTGCCATTTGCAACTGAAAGAGTGGAATACAGGATATGAAGGAAAACAAGCGTGACCAGCGATGGTCCCAGTTTCTGGTTAGGTTTTCCAAAGCAGAACTCTGCCCTACTCTGTTTTTTACCCAGTCAGCATGCTAAACCGGGCATTGGACACATGGAGCTAAACTGAGGACATGCCATTTTCCCCACAAGTGGTATTTCTATTCTAACCTGCCAGGACCCCGAGTTCTTGACAAATTCCTTCCCGGAGATGGATTGACCAAGAAGGAAGATCTGAAGACGACCTCCAGTCATCCAAGGTCACTAGCAAGGTATGAGGCAATGGTTCCATCTTAAGGCTTTCATTTCCCGCCACAGTGTTGGCAGCTCATCAGCCTCCACCTTCTCTTGCCTTCCAGGCTTCTGTGCGCTAGCTCAAGCCATCCATCCCACCCATATACCATGTCCTACTTCTTAGTGGCAATTCCATTTGACTGCCCAAGATGGGGGCAAATACCGTTGGTGGCCCAGTCACCCACCATGTTTCTCTTTGCTGATCAAGTCCCACCTGTGATCTGGTATCTACAACACCTAACTGGTCTGAATTCATCATGCAGCCCGAACCAGTGATGGCTTAGGAAGAGCTATGGGACCCAAGTGTGTACAATGAGATGTAAAAGCAACTATATCTGTGGAGTGTCTGAAACAAGAGAGGCTAGATTCTCACACGGCCTGAATTTTTATATTCAAGACTCGATGATTGGAGCTGTCAAAGTGTGGAGTTGACTCTGACGGTGGCACATGGAAGATACAGGCCCCTGACAAGCTTCACTGGACAGTCATAGGAATGCTGAATTTTCATATTTCTTGATATGTGAGTTGTAATTACATATATAGTTTACCTGAGTTATTTGGATTTTGCAGTCAGGAGCTCCCTAACACCAAAGCTTAGCTCAGGCTTGTTCCCCAGCGGTGCTGGCCCGGGGGCTACTGTCTTCCCCCAGCCCTCTCTAACCCACAATCAATACATGTTCTGCCAATGACAGCATAGCTCCTGCCACTCTAGAAGTGGATTTCTGAAGCTCAGTCTTGACGTGTTGAGCCCACCTTTGGACTCCCTGGCAAAGAGCCCTGTGGCAGTTTATCTCCTATGAACTTGAGGAGCACTCAGCTTCCAGAGCCCAAACAAGCTCTGGCCTTTGCTTAGTTCTCACCTTCCTCAACATCTTAGTGAGTACCGTCTCCGTTTTATCAGCTACATAACCCCAACCTTCCATTCACCCTTGACTTCTCTCACCCACGTTCAACATGAAAGCAAATCCTGTCTGCTTTCCCTCAGAACACAAGCAGAGCCTGCCTGCTGGCCCATTTCCCCAATCCTCCTTCTCTGTTCTGGGCTCCCGTGGCAGCTCCTGAGATGGCTTCTGCAGTCCTGCAATGATCTCTCTGCCTCCATTGTCATCTCAGGGTCTGCTGGAGATCAGTTATTCCCAAAGGCTCTCGCCCCACTCAAAAGCTCAGATCTTTACCACTGCCTCCAATATGGCCCAACCCAGTCTCCTGCTCCCCACTTGACCGTGTATCTCCCAGCCCCACCCCTACTGTATTCTAGGCACAAAGAATCCTTCCTTCCTCTCCTCCTCCCTTCTCGTTTCCTTCTATCCCTTTTTCCCCCTCCTCTACTCTGTTTTGAAATTTTTAGATGGCAGTACAACTATCTTCCTCAGGCTGGCCTAAAACATGTGATCCTCCTGCCTCAGTCTTCCAAGTAGCTGAGATTATAGGCACTGTGCCAGCAAACCCAGCTTGTCAGGTTATTTTATTATTTTGAAGTAGGGTTTCCCTATGTAGTCCTGTCTGGCCTGGAAATCACAGAGATCTACCTGTCCCTCCATGTACCACCTTGCTGGTTTAGGCTCCTTTTGTAAACACATCCAAACCACTCTCATCTCAGAGTCTTTGCTTGGAGAACTTCCCTCATCTCTCTGCTCACCCTAGAGAGGCTTTGTCACCTCAGAGATGGCATCTCTGGTCATTCTCAGCAAATCACAATTCCATCGTCCCTCTTGACTCCACCGAAACTTTCCCCCCAGTCCACCTCCCTGTGACCTGTTAGTTTTCTGGGTGTTTACTGCTTGCGTCCCCACTCACATGGCAAAGCTCTGCCGGTGTCATCTTCAGGAAAGTCAACCTCTGGGCTGTAGCAGGCATATGGCAAACACCAGCCCGCCTCCTCTCTACAGCTGCTCTCAGCACAGTCCTTCACACAGAGCTGCCCCCAGGCCTGCCTGGCAAGCACAATGCTCATGATCGGATGACATCAGCACCTCACTTTATTTCTGGCAGAAGTGAAAGTTCTTGACACATATTGACAAGGCACACAGGAAATGAGAATGACAGCTATGAGTAGAGGGGGTTTCTGCATATTAATTACCCTAAATGTACTTTGTACTTATCATGACGAAGGGACATAAATATACTTTACTATTAAAAACTGTTTCTGAGAGCCGGGTGGTATGGTGCACACCTTTAATCTCAGCACTTGGGAGACAGAAGCAGGTGGATCTCTGTGAGTTCAAGACCAGCCTGGTCAACAAGAGCTAGTGCCAGGAGAGCTAGGGTTGTTCAAGACAGAGAAACCGTCTTGAAAACAAAACAAACAAACAAACAAAAAAAACAAAACGAAAAAATTGTTTCAGAGTTGTGCACATTTTTTTAGTGTTTTCTAAAGCAAAGTGGGTTGTTTTTAAGAAAGGTACTGTCATCTGAGGACCAGGCAGATAAAATTCTCCCTCAGAGCCCTACAACCTGAAAGACCATGGGATATTTCATGCCTTTATATAAATGACTTTGTGAGGGCTTTTACCCTTAATATACCAGTATAAATATGTACATTCAATGTCATGATTACTTTGCCTTTGTATATCCAGCCTAGAATTTTAATGTTATGTAGGGAATATGTTTTAAAGAACCGATCTACATTATCAGCCTTCTGTCTTAGAAAGAATTAATCCATCTTGGGTAGACTGCTTACAGATGTTTATAATTTGGCCAGTATTTGTCAAGTATCAGCTACAATCCTGCCAAGAAGCTGCTAGCTTGCTGGGGAGATGGATAGATGCCCATCTTTGAAAGATTTCAGGGAAGATATGAGTTGGGCTTTTAGAGGTCCAACCCATCCTAATCTCATACTTTATTGAACAATGTGTACAACTGTAGAGCTCGCTAAGCTGTACAATTAAAAGGTGTGCAGAAGGTGATGATCAAGTATGGGAGAGACAATCTGGAAAAAAATCCATCCTAACAAAAGGTAGCAGAATGTCAGCTTTGCCACAAGAGAAAAGAGAAACCATCCTTGTTTTAAATGAGCCTAGGAGAGGAGGAAGCAAAAAGACTGGGGAAAAGTCAAGTGCGGCTCCAGGAAAGCCATGACACTCGCGGCCGAGCAGGAAAGGTGGGTGTGACAGCTAGAGATGTGGGACATGTGGGCGGGGTTATTCTAGGTAAAGGAAATCATGTGCCCCAAGGCAGGGAGACAGCAGGGAACAGGCCACTTTCCCAGACGGTCATTCCTACCTGTGGACTCAGCTCTTCGGCCATGCTGGGTGACGCGGCAATGGTAACGACAAGCAAGGGGAGTTAAGCTCGTCAGAAACTGTTTCAGCAGAACGGAGGGAGAAACTGAGCAGAGAGGAGAGGAGACATGGCCACCCAGAGGCTGTTCATCATCGGGGAAGGCTATGAGGGGGGCTTGACTTGGCAAAGGGGGCACCTGACTCTTTAGGCCATATGCTGATATATTCTTTCACATGTGTAAAATGTTACATAATGAAAAGTCCTACTTGACTAACTCATGGAGTGATCAACGGACAAAACTTTTGAAGGAGAACGAGAGGAGGGGCTGCAGTAGGGAAAGGGTGGTGGGGCAGGGAGGACAGAGAACAACAGCAGACCTGTGCGACAGATTCCAGGGGCAGGGGGGCAGGCAGGGGGGCAGGCAGGGGGGCAGGCAGGGGGGCAAGCAGGGGGGCAAGCAGGGGGATGCAGAAGCACAGAGAACAGGAGGAGTGCAGGAGCTTTTTGTCAGGGAATCCAAAGGTTAGGAGCTTTGGTTCACCAACATGCTCCTGAACCTTCTTCGTTCCCAGCTGGGGAGTCTAGACTGGAGACACCGAATGAACCTGATCACCCAGCATCTAACAGCAGCCCCTGCACACCAGCAAAAGGAGGGGGCAGGGGTCTGTAACAGGATCCTTGAGTTGGGGCAGAGCTGTGACATTGCAGATTGTGATCTGGGCATGTCACTATGAACACAGGCATGTTTGAGAAGAGGTTTTTCCCTGTTGATGCCTCTATGATTAGAGCTGGCAGACAGAAGCATGGGCTGCCTGTAACATGACCTTTGGAGGAAGCTTACCAGCTGCTTCTGGGGGCCGAGTCTTGCAAGCTCTGAGTAGTTGGATGGAAGGGAGGGTGTGGGTGTTAGAGCATCTCTGACATCATGTCAAAGAGGGCACTGCAGTCAGCCATGTTTTCCCACTGGGGATGCAGACAGGTGTGGGACCTGCAGCAGTGACAGCAGCGGATCGGATGTGAAGAAAGGAAGCTGACCCAGGGATCTGGGAGCCCTGATGTCCTCCCTCGTCCACCCACAGGCACTGCGGAGACCTCAGCATGGAGGAATCAGAGCAGTCGTTGCAGGAATGGATCATAAAACAATATCTGAGTTTGAATCCTGGAACGCCTTAGTCACCTTGTCCAACCTCCAGCGCCCTCAATCCTTCTTATAACAGCTGCACCTCCTTTCCCAGAGCTGCCCACAGTTACTGTGGTTTAGTGTAAGCCTGTCTGTAGACTTAGAATGGGGGCTGTCTCAGGCTGTTTTCTGTTCTCAGTGGGCCATGTTTTGACACAAAAAGGCAGTTCCCAAATCTTACTGACTCCTCCAAGGCCAGCTCAGATGCCACTTGTTCATAGAACTTTCCTTGGATCTCTTTCCAGACAGTGTCCTGCCTCTCTTTGGCCCAAGCATTTCTTGCAATTGCATGTCCCTCATGTTGCTGCTGCTGTACAAAGCCTCCACCTTCTAGGTACAGCTGTTACTTCCTCAGGGGCAGAGCCACATCTGCATTACTTTCCTTCATAGTCTCAACATACGCAGGGCCACCCCTGCTATTTGTGAGAGAGTGGATGACTCAGTGATCAGATTTTCTGAATGCCTGAGGCTGCTCCAGCCTCTAACTGGCCAGGGCCACCAAGTCTTCTAAACAAGAACTGAGCATTATCTCACTGGATTGAGACAAAGGAATATAAATGACCCAAACAAATCCATACATTTAGTAGGTGCACAGAATCAAAGTAAAAGGCCACACCTCCCTGGGTAGGAGAGGCATCTTTTAGACAAACTGAAGTTGCCATAAAGAAACGAATGGGCTTTTTCTTTGATCAGTTGCCTGAGACTTCTGTGTAGACCCATCTGAAAGGCATGACTGCATTAAACTGAAACCACGTTAGAAATACATGTATGTGTCACTGCTGGAGAAAATCAGCAGTGGGGGAGACCCAGGCAGGTGAAAGACGGTGGTGCAGCTTCCCCTCGTTATTTCCAAATAGGCTTGCTTCCTGGTTCCCCAGCCATGAGTGAAGCTGGAGCTAATAACGGGGCCCAGGCACAGTCATAGAAAAAGAATCGGAGTGGCACTGAATATTGTGGCTCCACGTGTCATTCCCAGAGCTTGGCATTGGTGGCCAACCCACCTCTTTCTGCCCACATGGCTGTGGCATGCAACAGCAAACTCTGATGTGGGAGTCCCCTCGGTGTACTGTGATTACCATTAATGGATAAAGAAACTGCCTCGGACTGTTGATAGGGCAAAATTTAGGTAGGCCGGGAAGATTAGACTGAATGCTGGGAGAAAGAAGGGCAGAATAGGAGAGACATCATGGATCGTGTAAAACTTTGCTAAAACTTTGCTGGTAGGCCATGCATCATGGTGATATACAGATTACTAGAAATGGGTTAAACTAAGATATAAGAGTTAGCCAATAAGAAGTTAGAGCTAATGGGCCAAGCAGTGATTTAATTAATACAGTTTCTGTGTGATTATTTTGAGGCTAAACTAGTTGGGCAGATGGGACAAACAAGTGGGCCCTCCTCCAAGAAAACTCCTATGTGCTGGTGAATGATATACTTAGCTAGGATATGAGTGAGCCTAGGAAGCCAGAGTCCTGGGGGGTCAGTCTTATGGGGGTTATGTGATCTTGGAAAATATGCCAAAAAGTTGTAGAAGCCCCCAGATCTGAAAAGTGGCCTTCTCTGACCAGTGATCCCAGTAAACAGGGAATCAGAGACTGTTCTACCACAGTGTTTTTCAAACAACATGGGATCTGATTTCTAACTCTGGTTAAGCAAAACCAGAGCACAACTGCTAATCAGGGCTTCTCATCAGCTTGAGGTAACCATGGTTTCTGCTCTGGATGGATGTAATTCCAGCCAGCAGCAAAGATGCTCCACGGTCTTGTTAGGCAGTGGGGCCTGAGCGAGGATCCGTCATAGGTCTCTCTCTCTCTCTTTCCTTCCCTTCTCCTCCTCCTCCTCCTCCTCCTCTTCCTCTTAAAGCTGCCTACAGTCTTACTACTTCAAGGCCTACAGGATGCACATCTAGCCTAGCCTGAGATACAGTTCAAAACATGAAGGCATGGAGGCCCAGGAATGCGAGCCTGATTTAGAGTGAATTAGACAGTCACCTAAATGATGTTCCACCAGTTTCTTTTCCTATATGCAATTGAGGGGACCTCAAGCTCCCCAGGAGTAGGGACCCCTTCTTTACAAGTAGCACAACACACTAGGTGGCTCAGAGTAAAGACTGGAGACAGACTGCCATCCTGCCTGTTAGGTAGAGCTGCATCTCGACAGTCAGAGTTCCGGTTCTATGCCTCATGTGTGTTAGTGAGGAACAATAACACAACCTTGGGTCACACAGTCTGTTTCCTCAGGAGCAAAGTGGGAATGTTCACAATTTAGGGCCTATTGCAGTGGGTGATTTGTGACAACAAAGTGGGTTAATAATAATAAAAGGCTTAAAACTGTGCCTGGTACTCTGGTTTTTATGACTTGAAATATAACTCACATACTATACAATTTGCCTCTTTAACGTTGGGGGATATTTTTGTACTCTGCAATGATGTGTCTCTGCCAAGGCACATTCTGATTGGTTTACTAAAGAGCGGAATAGCCAATAGCTAGGCAGGAGAGGATAGCTGGGACTTCCAGGGAAAAATAGTAACTCTGGGAAGAAGAGGGGTGGGATTCACCAGTGAGACACAAAGCAAGTTGGATGTACAGTATGGAGAGGTAACAACCACGTGCAAAATGTAGATTAATATAAATGGACTAATTTAAGTTATTTTATTTAATTTAATTAAATTTAAGAGATAGCTAGGAACAAACATAAGCTAAGGCCAAGCTTTCATAATTAATAGAAGTTTTTGTGTGATTATTTGGGAGCTGGGGTTCAAAGAAAGGTCTACTACAATTTAAAATACATAATGAGTCAGTTTTTGGCATTCAGTTATTGCAATCACTATCATAGTCAATTCTGGAATATTCAGCTCTTTATAAAGAAACCCTGCAGTCTTCGTCTTTTGCTCCCCTGCCCTCACGTTCCCACCTATCTCTAGCATTAGTTTCTGTTGTCTGTTTTTGTAGATTTCCATTTTCATGTGAGCAAAACAGTATACCATGGTCTTTTGTGATCGGGTTCTTACAGGGTGTTTTCTAGTCTCAGTCCGTTTTTAAATGGCTGGATACTACTACACTATCTGCATCTTTTCTTTTTCTGTTTTGGTACACTTGGATTGTTTCTACCCTTTGGCTATTAGAAATGGAGTTTCCATTAATATTTTTGTACAAGACTGTGTAGACTTATCCTTTTCTTTCTCTTGGGTGTGTACTAGTAATGGAATTTCTGGATTAGGCTGTAACTGTATGGCTAACCATCTGAAGAGCTGCCACGCTCACCATCTTATGTTCCCTCTAGTGCTGGAGGTTCTAGTTTCTCCACATCTACACCCACCACTCATCTCACGTCTGTTAGCATCTATGTAAGTGTCACATGGTGTCTGGGGTTTTGATTTTCATTTCCCTGCTGGCTAATGATGTTCTTTCTGTCTTTCATTGAGCATACTGGCTGTATGTTCTTTGAAGAAATGGTTATCAGATCCTGTGTTTATTTTTAATTGGTTTATTTGTCTTTTTAAATCAGGTGTAAGAGTTCTCATATATTCTATATCAAAACTGCAGATCAGATAACTGGATTCTAAATATTTCCTCCCATTCCTTGGTTGTCTTTGTATTCTTCCCAGCAAAAAACATTTTAAATTTTGATGAAATCGGATTTATGTGATTTTCTCTGTTGTCCTTTAGATTCCTTAGCCACACTTCATGAAGATTTACCCTGTGTTTTGTAGCTTTGTCCTTCCATTTAGGTCTTTTGAGGTGGTCTTTGTACATAGTGAGAGATTCCCAACTATATTCACACATCTCTGATTATCCAGTTGTTCCGGATCCATTTATGGAAAAGATGACATTTCCTTCAACTCCATTGCACTATACACCATCATCTCAGTGCCACACAGTCCTGATTTCCGCTGCTTTGTAGTGAGTTTCCAAATGTCCAGTTTGAGTCTTACTTTATTTTTTTTTCTAGTGCAGCATTGGCTATTCTGGGTCCATTGAAACTACAAATGAATTTCAGAATCAACTTGTTAAATTCTACCTACAGAGAAGGCATCAGGGAATCTGACATAGGTTCATGATCAAGTTTGAGACCATTTGTGTGTGTGTAGGGGGTAGTTCTTTAAAAATATTAATAACTTGTTGATTCTTTTTTTTTTTCCAGACAGGGTCTCAGACTGGCTTGGAACTCATTATGTATCCCAGAATGGACTTGAACATGTAGCAATCCTGCCTCAGCCTTCTGAAGGATGGAATTACAGATATGAGCTACCATGGCTTCTTTCTCTTGTCTTTTTACCACCACAGTTACTATCACCTCTGAAGAGCACAGGAAGTGAAGGAGATGATTCAGTTAAGTACCAGTGTGTCCTAAGATGGAAGGAAGTGCTTTTTATCAGTGCTTTTGTTACAGTTGTTGTGCTGTGGCATACTGGGAAGGGAAAGGGCTGAGGGGCTAGCATTGTGTCTCCTAACCCTCACAGAGGTCAGGTAGGAACATAGCCTGCTTCTTGTTCATGCTAAAGGGAGCCTCCATGTCCACAGCATTTCCATTCTCTAATCATGGACTCCCACTGAGGTTCTCTGCTAGCAGACAGTGTCTCTCTCTGCTTGTGTTTAGCTCCCACAGACCTGGACCTGGGTGCTCCATATGGGTATATAAACACACACACACACACACACACACACACACACACACACACACACACTCAATCAAAGTACCTTCTCTGCAGCCTTGGCAAGAAGGACAGAAGACTGCAGGGTAAGGAAGGGAACAGTCTAGTTCAGTAGCTTCTAAAATCCAGCTCTCACAACCTTGCTTAGTAGTACTTTGATTTCATTATACATATTGGAAACAAAAATATCTCCTTATTTTAAGAGGAATATATATATATATATATGTTAATTGAAAAATCAGTATTCCATATTTAACTAGAAGTGAATGACAAAAGCAAACACAGTGGGAACAAAAGCCACAGACAGGAGGCTTTAAGACTAGCAAGCTTTACAGACATGTCCGCAGGCTAGTACTAGATGAAAACACTCTCCTCAACCTGCTCAGGACTGGCAAAGGGTACCCAAGGCCGGGAAACGCCTTCAGAAGTAAGGCCTAACCTGGCACAATGGTACAGGTCTGAAATTCCAAACTTAGGAGCCTGAAGAGGAAGAACATCAAGTCTGTGGCCCGGCTGGGCTATCTCCAAGCTCCTGCCTCAAAGGAAAATAAATGCACACGACTGCAAGAGAGAGAGGTGGAGGAAAAGGAGAGATCCAAAGAGTGAGGAGGAGAAAGAGAAGAAAAAAGGGGAGGAAGGTGATCCTCACCCCTTTGCCCTGATGCTCATCCATGGGGCCCTGCCTCAGACAGGCTCTCAGCACTGTTGCCCGCCCCCCAAGTGGCTGCTTGTAGGAGTAGAGCAGCCTACTGCTTGTAGAAGAGCCTAGCACGGCAATCTTGGGCCATATCAGCAGGACTTCTTGATTTTCACATTCTGTCCCCACTCCACAAAGCAGTGAGCAAAGCCTGGGCTACCAAGAACACAGAGGTCCTCAGTACAGACCGCGGAGTCCTGAAGACACCCACCAGTGCTACTGTTGCCCCTAGAAGAGACACTCTTCTGGAGACACCTGCCATTCTCTGGCTTCCACCTGCTTTTCCTTTCTGTTCCACACAGGGGTAGTCTTCCTAAGCTGAGGTGAGCGAGTCACAGTCCTGCTGCAGTTTCTGATCACCCACCATGTACCTACGCAGAGAGATGACCCTGGCCAGAACACACTGGCCTGCTTCACAGCTCACCACACTCTTACAACTGCCCATGAATTCCCCTGAACTAGGAGATCACCCCACTAGACCAAGACTGAATCACAGCGTGTAGAGTTCTCCATGGAACTGGCAAACTGAACATCAAGTGGAAGATTCAAAAAAAAATCATGACAATGTAAGAAATACTACCCAAATGACATACTTTAGATGTACAACACTATGGGGCACACTACCAAAATGAGGCAATCAAATAGGGCTACGATAGGCTAATGGGACAAAATTCAAGTCATTTTAGGGAAGTGGCTGAAAATCAATACCCCATTCCTTAGTATGAAGCATTGCCAGTGTGCTTGCCTGGCTGCTAAATTGACTTAGATACCCAGAGGCAGTAAAGTACCTCCACATGCAAATACTGCCAGCCCAGGGAGTGGAGTCCACTCTAGCCTGCCTCTTAGAGACCTGGAGCCCTGCATCCCCTGACCTGACAATGCTGAGAGGCCACTTCCCTGGAGGCTACTTAGGGAGATTTTCCATGTACTTGAGAAAGTGTTCTTATAACCTATGGAAAGTTACATTAGGACTGGCTAGGCACCGCCCTGGGAGCAGGGTATGTGTATGACGCCTCCTGCCTTCACTGACTAGACCTCTCACAGCCGCAGGGCAAGTGCAAGTGGGTCTCATGACTCAAACTTGACCTATAAGCATCCTTTGGCCCTAATATTCCATTTTGCATGGTTCAAGGACAGTTGATGAAAGCCAACACTGTTCCCTCCTCTGCCACGGGGCATCACCAGAGCCACTGCCCAATTCCTTAAGATATGCTGTGCATGATCTCACTTTGTTGATTGTTTATTTGCTTTCTTGAGACAGGACCTTGCTAAGTATAGACCATGCTGGCCTCAAATCCAAGATCTGTTAGGATTACAGGCATGTGCCACTACCACCCATAGGACTTTCAGAACGTAAACAAGTTTCTGAAGGGCACCGGAAGGTGTTGGGGTGCTGCGTCCTTATCACATTGTTTTCTTTATAAGTAAACACCCAATAGGTCCCTTAACCTGGGACATATGTACTCCTAACCTTCATGAGGGCACTCAGGTCTAGGAATCACCAGAGCTTCTTGCAGCACTTATCGTCCAAGGAATAAATGTCAAGAGTATCAAGGGTTGGGAAAGAGACCCTGGCTGAAGCCTCCAGCAGTAATTAACAGTGATATTTGTAATGTTCTAGCATCTGGGTTAGATACAGCGGTTACCACATCTGCCAATCTACTTCAGACGGAGAATAATAAACATCTAGCCATTATCTCTAGAACTTATCTCTGGAACACTTTTCCTTAAACTCTGAAGAATGTGACACCGCAGCTCCTCTAGGGGATGTGTCCTGAAAGGGACCAAACACTTCCATCTGCCAGTGCCCAGACAGGCCTCTCCCCCAAATCCCTCAGAGCATCTCTTTCCTTGCAGGGTTTTTAGCCATTGCCAGAATACAAGAGTGGCAAGAGAAAATACTGACTTGGATGCTTCCTTTCTGTTTCTCTTTGTTTTGGGACTGGGCCTTGTTCTGTGGCCGAGGCGAGTCTTACACTAACTATCTTCTTGCCTTGGCCTTCTTGAGTGCTAGATTACAGGAACATGCCATCACACCCAGCCATGGCTGCGCTTTTATTAAAATATCTAATCATCAAAAGGAGTTCTATTAAAATATGATTCACTTTCTTTCCTACTGAGACTGCCTGCTCAGTGCTTGAGTGCCATCAGGACAATTCCCCATGGCTTCCACGGCATCAGTGTGCATTTTACAGAGCTGCATCTACTTTGGCAACATCTAAGTTGATGGACTTAGATCCCAACCAGAGCTCAAAGTAGGAAGGGTCTGGGGCTGACTACCTGGGACGGTCTGGCTCGAAACTTTGCAATGTCTAAATGCGAACCTGAGATGCAATGTTCATGTGTATTTTCTGCTGTATCTGTCTCTCAGGGCAGAGAAAGGAACATAAGGTAAGATCTTCCAAAATACCTACATACATGTTCAATGGGCCTACAAAGTAACATGCAATTATATATGTTGGTGTGGGGAGATGTTCAGAGCATATACTGATTAAAAAAAACCAGGAAACACAATTATATATTTGGTATGATGTTCTGTTTCGTTTAAAAACATGAATATATACAATAAAGGGGGGGGGTCTGGAGGCTAGTATGACTTCTTTTAAGTACAAGAGGCCAAGCTGTTGGAATATCTCTGAAAAGCCCAAGTGTTAAGCTCAGTGCCCAGCTTGTGGCACTACTGGGAGGTGACCTAATCTTTGAAAGGGAATCTGTGTAAGAGGACTTGTCACTGGAGCAGGTCCCAAAAGGGACAATGGGATCTCAGCCCCTTACTTTTCCTCTCTTTCGTTCCTGGCCATGAAGTAAGCTGGCTTCTTCTACTATGTGCTCCAGTCATGATGTGCCACCTCAGTACAGGTCCCAAAGCCTGGGTGCTGGCTGGAGACACAGTCTCCAAAACCTAAATAAATCTTTCCTTTTCCCGGTTATCTTAGGCATGTTGCAATAACAGTGAGTTATATTTAAACACAGGTTATATTTATTCCTTTTCATCGTAAGGTTTGTGTATCTATTATCCATACTAAATAAATATTAATAGTATAACAAAAACGATGTAGGAAGGCCCTGTTACACCGTCTTCAGCTGTCTGTCATCTTATGTCCTTCAGAAGCAGATCAAGTAGAAACCGACTTCCCTTGAGCCTGTTTTCCAAAGGAAGCCTTTTGGTCATTTTTTAGATAGCCATGCTGGTGTGACTAACGAGAAAGAAGAGCACTCGTGGGCTGGGAAAGTAAGCTCTAAGGCTGTAGCACTGACCCCACTGCCTTCCATGCCTCAGTCTGGTTCTAGTGTGAACAGCCAGTGGTCATCTGGGCCTCTGTGGGCAAGCAGATTATGTGGCCTTCAGGGAAGGATATGCTTTTCTGGAATAAGAGGAAAGAAACAAGATCCCAATCCGTACTCATTCAGCCTTGCTTACCCCTGAGCCCTGATGGTGCTGCACAGGCTGTCAAGGCTGAGGAGTGACTCCCTGAATCTCATCTTTTGAAAATGTCATTTTGCCTCTTGCTATCAGGAGGCCACACCAGTCTGCTGAAAAGGCAGACTTACAAAAGGGTGTGACAGGATCTATGACAGACCTCATGTCTGTCACATGTACCTCCATTCTATGTGCCTCCTTTTGTTATTGCTTCCATTAAAGATAGGAACATGTGAAATAATGTCTCTGGCCCAAAGCTCTGAGAGAAGTGGGAGGGAAGGCTGTACTGTGGGCAGTCACAAAGTGGTGCCCCAAGTACCAACACACTAACTTGCTCTTCTTTTTTTCACTGCCAGAAAGATTGACAATGTGCAGCTTTTCAATAAATAAAAAAGGACGCATGTTTTAATTTAGATGACTGTGATTCACAATGTCCCCCCTCCACTCCTGAGCCACAGTGTTATTTCTTTGCAATTTCAGAAGTTATAAAATGATTCATGGTTTTTGTTGGAGCTGAAGTCAACCAAGACCATTCATAATTGTGAACAATCTCTTGTTATTGTTACAGGGAGAACGCCAAGGCATCTGTGCTTCCCAAAAACACATGGGGGAGAATTCCAGTTTGGAAATGGAACGGCTGTGCTTCTCCCCCTCGAGTTAAATTTAAGCAGACTGATTTCCAGGGAGATGGCTGTGCTTTGGTTGGAGCAGCAGGGTGGCCCCCGGAATGCACGGCTCCTCCTCTGGGGTGGGGCATCCTGTGTAACACTCTACACTGGTTACCATACATGAAGGGCTGTTTGTCCTGCGAGAGGGAAGAGCTCAGTGAGGTCCATGTCTCGTTCACCCCAGTGTGCAGCTCTGTAAGCACATACCAAGTACTTAACACTTTCTGAATGCCTGTGTAAGCCAACTCATGCCATCATTCTTCAGCTCTTTAATTTGTATTCTTTATATTACATTAAATTTGTACTGGTGAGTAATATCTATGATAATGACTGACCTTAAAATAAAATAATGATGACAGTAAATAGTTTTGAGTACATATTACATAATAAACACTTTGTATACAGCTATTCATTTACTTCTGAGCAGAATTTTATTAATTAGGTCTTATTATTCCTCCCTTATTATAGAGGAGGTACTAAGGTATCAATAAATTAAAATCATATTCCAGATGTCAGCAATAAGTAGTGGTATTAGATGCAGCTGTCCAAATGCACAACGCTACATGTTCAACAGAGTCACTGTGTAGAGAATTTCTGACTGCAGTTGAGATGTATTCAGGATCTGAAGATATTTAATGGTGGTTACATTTCATTCTCTATTGAAGTCTAACTTCCTGATACTATCAAAAGTCATTCAAAGCCCCAAGGTATTTGATGACTACAGTAGACCACAGAATTTGGAAACAAAGTTGCTGGTGCCATTATAAAGTCATGAGATCAGTTTTCTCTACTAGGCGATGGGTGAACTTAGAAAGGTCACCATAGGAGAGAAGAAAAATCGGAGAGAGAAATAGTGCCAGACGGGAGCAAGCAGGCTTCTGCATTGTGACCAAAGACTGCATTTTTCCTCTCTAAGTCTGGCCCATATGATGTAGCCATTCAGCTCTATCTATCTATCTATCTATCTATCTATCTATCTATCTATCTATCTATCTATCTATCTATCTATCATACTGGGAAATGTCTAAAGTGTTAAGAAGGGCATCTCTACCTTCTCTTCCACCAATACATTGGTGGTTAATTATAGACTTGATGTAAATATTTCCGTGTGTCCACGAGTGTGTTCTATGCAAAGAGATTAAAGAATTACATCCTACTTTGAAAATCCTACTCTGAAAATTACTTCTGAGGTACAACTTGCAATTTACACTATAGCCAGAATCATATCACTCATGATTTCTCCCCAAAATAGACCAAAGTGGATTTCCCAGCAAAGACTAATCATTTTACCTGCTTTAAGGAAAGATCTTGGAAGCAGTAACAGGAGAACGTTGTTTCTGATTTAGTGAGAACTGAAACCTGGGGTGACTGTCAGCGAAGCCTGGACTGACAGGGACTTTGCTCAGGACTGATATCAAAATAGGCTGTTTTGTGTGAATCAGTCTATGAGAACGAAGAAACACTGATCTCCCCAGCATGATTTCAAACAATAAAAATTCCAGTTGTGTCTGTAAATGTTCTTACTCCTGCATCCAGATAGAGTCTCTTATTATGTATCCTTGGCTGGCCTTGAATTCCCTGCGTAGACCAGAGTGGCCTCCAACTCATAGAGATCCACTTGCCTCTGCCTCCCAAGTGCTGGGACTAAAGGCATGTGCCACCATAGCCTGTTAAGTGCTCATATTTTACCAACTTCTTCAATTGCATTTTGCTATTTTACAGAGTCATAAAGTCAAATGAATAAAGAATACTCTGCTACACCTAGTGCATAATCATTTTAACTCAGCAGGCTAAGAGCTACAAGACTGGGTGACTCTCCTGGCCTCAGGCTGGAGCTAGGTGATTCTGGCAGTGAGAGAAGAGAGAGGTTGCATCCCAAACAGCAGGACAGAGGGTTGAGGAAGGGCTGAGGACTGCAAAACAAACCCTACACTTTCATCAGAGCCATGGCAGACAGAAGGTTTTCACTGGGGAATCAGCGTGTGCTCTAGAAAGGAGGCACGCACATCACCAGTTTGCAGGGACCCAGGAGAAACGGCAGGTGGGGTAAGGTGATGTAAGTGGCCCATTCATCTGGTCTACCTCATGTCTAGTTGGCTATCGTCATTCCTATAGCCCTACCTATTTCCTGCTGTCTTGTGTTATCAGCCTCTTTGCCTGTAAACGACTGGATTATATAATTTGTCAGCCACTATCTTGTCTAAGAGTCCAAATCTATGTCAAATTGCTCAGCGGTTTGGGTGAACTGAGCCACCTGCAATAACAGAGAGGTCCTGGATCTTCCTAAGGGAGACAAATACTAGAATAAATAACTGTTGGTCACCAGCTCTCAAGGGAACATTGCCTCTACATGCCTTCCTCCCTCCCAACTGTGCCCTGTTCTAATCAAGAGTGGGAGTCTTCTGAAGAAATCACATGCCCAGAACATATTCACACACTGAGGGAGGTATAGGGTAAGAGACAGACATAAATGACACTTTCACAGGATGCTGGTGGCTGAGCATTAAGTGGCCTGGGGTAGTGCTACTGCAGACAGTCATACTGTTCACCGCTCCCCCCACCATGAGATGGGCTCTCTCCAGAGAGAGAGGCGAACTGGAGAAGTGTAGTTCCTGGAACAGGAAGTCTGAGGAAGGGAAGACTGACCACATTCTGAACAACTCCCTCAAGAATTCTGATGCCTAGCAGAAGTCATCTAGAAAGAGAAGCAAACTATTCAGTGTATGGGCAAACAAATGGTCCAGAACAAAGAAGCCAGATCAGCTCCAAGGGAGTTCTCAGGCTGATCCAGGCCTTCACAAGGTAATCTTATCCTGTCTACTAGACTCTTAAAGCAGAGCCCAATAAAGGTAGGTCTGGCCCAGCCACAACAAACTTTCAGTTGCGCTTCTCTCCAGAGATCAGTGCTGATCTGGCTCTCCCCTTAGCTATGAATGTTCCCAGTCTCTTGATGTGCTGGGCTGGAGGGTCCAAGCAATATTTCTGCCTGGAACCTCAGGCCTTTGTCTCATCTCCCTAAACCGCTTGTTACTGTATTTTCACTAGAGGCACTGAGAGAGTACGATTCTAATCAGAGTAGAGTGCCACCTCCTGTCTCCATCCGGACCAGAAGCCCGGCTACTAGGACCACTCACCAGTGTTGGCTCTTTCTGGAGCATAAACAACCAAGTGTTTAGATTAACATGCCTCCATGGAATGGAGCAGAGCTTAGGTTTCTGAGGGAGAATGAGGGCCTGGGGTACATCAACACCACACTTCCCAGCAGACATGGTCAGCTCAGTGTTTGGCCTGCTTACTTTGGTCCAGTGTTTTGGTTATGTTTCCTCAAGAGAGGATAAAATCAACATCGGAAAGACCAAAAGTTTGCAATGCTGTTCCACAGTACCAACCCACAGAAAGGGGAATGTAGGGCCCTTAGGGGTCAATTATGTCATGGTGGCCGAGGGGCTCTAGTCTCGCTTTTGGAGCTACGGGTACTTCTCTCTTCAAAGCAGCCCCACAGACAGTACCTTTCCTGTGATATCCTTAAGCCGGCAACTCTGTGGCTGTGGCAGACCCAGTACTATATGTAGTAGCCAGGAATAGAAGTCTACACGGCTTGGAACCTCAAGGTCCAAAGCATTCAGACAACACTGTCACTTTCCAGGAAATCATCACACGCTCTGCTCCTGAGTTCCACATGGTGATATACAGCAGCTAGGTGCTGGCTTCTCATTAACACACACAGAGGGAGGGGGTGGGGGAGGGAGCATGAGGCTTGCGCTATAGAGAGCAGTTCCCTCGGGGCTGGCTCTGCTGGAACTGGACTCAGACAAGCACCTTGCTCTCCAGATAGAGAAGACTCCCCCATTTTCCTCACCCATCATTGTCAGTCTTTATTAAGCATCTATTACTCTATGTCAGGAAATGCTGGGGCATAAAAATGATTATCAAGGGCTGGAGAGATGGCTCAGAGGTTAAAAGCACTGACTGCTCTTCCGGAGGTCCTGAGTTCAATTCCCAGCAACCACATGGTGGCTCACAACCATCTGTAATGAGATCTGGTGCCCTCTTCTGGCCAGCAGGCATGGAGGCTGAACACTGTGTACATAATAAATAAATAAATAAATCTTTAAAAAAAATGATTATCAAGATGCTGTTGGACATGTTTGTTCATGGCCACAATCCCACTACTTGGGAGACAGATCAAGAGTTCAAAACCACCCTCAGCTACCCAACAAGTTTGAGGGTTAGGTGGAGATCATATCTCAAAGAAACAAATCAAGGTGCTGTGCACATATTGAGTGAGAGCAGCGTACCAACACTTCCAACAAGTGTTCATGGCTCTGCAATGGACACCTTCTAAACGCTAAGAGGACCTGGCAGTCCTCAAACCCTGGAGGGCCAGGTTGACCCCATGTATGCTTGTGAATATACACATTACAGACAGGAAAACAGGCCTGGCCAGATTAAACCATGTTCTCTGATGATACTGGAGGCTAATCTACTTAATGCTATGACAGTGTCTCCAGCCACAGGGCTTCACAGAAGCCATTTCCTAATGGCACGTGAAAGCTATTTGTGTAGAGGCTACGCTCTGTGTACTCATAGAATGGAAAGAGCCCGTAGGCTTTCCGAGAACAACGAAAACAACCAGAGACTATAAAGAAGGGGCTGTCTTCACAGAGCTGCTTTCCTTTGTCCTTTCAGAACAAGAAGCAAAATCTGTTTGGAGGGCATGTGATCATCATCACTTTTGGGGGGGCTGGATATCAGTTTTTCCACCAGTGTAGGTTGCTGTTGCAATAAAGAAACAGTAGGCTCGTATACACTAAAAGGTAAACACCAGGACATCCTGTGTACACAGTCCAGCTTGCCTGTGGGTGGAGATAGACCATTGACTAATAGCATCTCATGCAAAAGGAGAGCCGAGAAGAAGCCAGTGAAGCAAACCGTAATTAGAAAAAGAGCTACAGGGACTTTTTTTACCTGCAGACTTTCTCAGAGCCTTTAACATGCTTAAGCACACAGTGTCTCATACATGTAATAACATTTTCTAACAGGCCTTACAACTCTTTGAGAGAGGTGTGTTACACAAGTCAGAATTCAAAGGACTATAATAAACCTGGGAAGTTCCTGACTCACCAGAGCCATTGCTTCTAGTCAGAAACACCATTCTGTCGCCCCGGGAATGGCTTCAGATGCTACTGCACAGCCACAGGCTTTACATAGTCAACTGCTCTAGTACAAACATTAGGAAGCCCTTACCACGCCTTACTCAACCAATTCCCCTACTTTTCACCCTCCCCTGATCCTCTCTCTTCTCCCTGATAGGGGAGGTGATCAGAGTGAGAAAATAATAATAATAATAATAATAATGATGATGATAAATGGTTAGCAAAAATAAAGAAAAAAAAACAAAGCTACTTGCTGTTGTAAGTCCTTGGCTAGGGTCTCACCCTCTGTGAGCATTGATTCCTACACATTGAATAGAAAAGAATGAACCAGATGGTTGTGTGTGTGTGTGTGTGTTTGTGTGTGTGTGTGGGGGGGTGGTGGTTCTTTTTCACATTTTCCTGCCAATGATCTACTAACCAGCTAAGAGAAGGCCTAGTAGGTAGTTACACTGTAACTAAGAGACCCTTCCCCTGGCCCTGCTGCAAAGGATAGGGAAGGCAGGAGCCTAAAAGGAGTACAAGTACCCTTGATTTGAGGAGTCAACTTGGTGACTTTTTAAAGACTCAAAGGTGAGCCCTGAAACTGTCCCTGTTCCAATGTCTTTACATGGCTCAGAGAAGTACCCACTCTTCCTGACCTCATCCCCAATGCTCCTGCGCTCCAACTCCCTCTTGGCGACTCCCAGTGGTCCCATAAACCCAATCCACGCGCAGAGGACATGCCAGGTACTCTCCTAGCTATAGAGACACAGCAGGAAACAAAACCGAACCCAGTACCTGGGTATTTATTCAAGAGAGAGACCCCAGAAAAGGCATAAATGAATGTATGAGAGGTGGGGGTACCTGGAGAAGCCAGCAAACCAAATATGGGAACAACAGCCATAAGCCGATGTTTTAGACAAGATATCACAGAGCAGTATTTGGGTAAGAAAGTCTGGAGCCCACTCTCCATCTTAGGTTTCAGAGGACTCGGTGCTATGCTGCCAGCAACAGGCCCTGCCTGGCTGCACAGGCAGTCAGCCTAGACCTATACCTGGAATAGGAAACACTGCCCAGGTAACAGTGTATTCTATTTTTGAATTGAGCATCTTCAGTCTCCTCCTCGCTTTTCCTTTGTCTCTGAATTCTAGCTTCATGATACAGTCATGGGGTGAGGGTTAAGGGAAGCTAAGAAAAGCCTTAGCTGTTGACAGTTTGTTACACTGTGGTCAGGTTATGGTGCATTGGGGGCTTCCCTATCTGTCTCTGGGTCTGTTTTCCACCTGGGGAACATTGGGGCAGGCTGCTCTGAAGAACATCACTGCAATGACTCTAGAATAGGTTCCCAGAAGGGGGAAAAACACAAACTGTCAGTCAAAGTCTTGGAATCTTACTCTCATGTTAGAGGGGATGCTTGGAAACCCAGCACTGAAGCATAAACCTAGATCCTTTGGCTCTCTGAACCATGGTCTTGAGGACTGAGTCTCAGCAGTCCATTCTGTTTACCACACCAGAACTCTGGTGACAGGAAACAGACCATAAGGGTTATTTCAACAGTATCAAATATCCTTTCCTATTCTCAAACTGAGGATAAAGGTCTGAACTATAAAACCTGCTTGAGAGGTAACCCCTTATCACCGGGGCAGGCCAGGCACTGTTTGCTGAAGGCTCCATTCATCCAGGCGCTGCCACCATCCAGGTCTGAAGTGACAGATGGCCAGGCTCAGAAGTGAACGTCCTGCTTCCTTCAGACAGACTGTATTTGTACAGGGGACAAATGGGATGAGATTCTACTGTGGGCAATGGAAGAAATCAAGTCTCCCACCAGCCTGTAGAGGCCTTTGCAGAGCTCACAGCAGGAGAAAGCTTCCCGAGAGGCAAACAGAAGACAACGGATCTAACGAAGTTTTCTGTTTTCTTTGGTTGTTGTTTGTTTTTAAAGTTATTTATGCCAAGTTGCTAAGCAATCAAAAAGCATCATTTTTATGATAAAATAGGATTTGTTTTACAATATAGGGAAAATGCATGAGGTAACATGAAGTTTTAAAACAACAACAACAACAACAACAAAAAGGGCAAATAGATGCCCAAGAAACCCAAGCTCATGTGGCCACTCTCGGTGACAGTTTCAGTGGCCCTGACCTTCCCCTTGCATGAGGGCTGATTGGAGGGAAGTGGAACAGCTCTAGGAGGGCAAAGAAGCTGACTTTCTCCAACTATTTAGGCATTCACCGGAACTTGCTGTCTGTCAGCAATGGTTTCAGGCACTTTGGAGTTAGATAAAGTTTACGTTTTGGGGCCATACAAGTTTTTTGTTTTGTTTTGTTTTGAATCTGTAAAATGCAAATAACAGAATTGATTTCGTTTTGTTATTCTGAAAGTTCCACTGTCCATCTACCCTAGAATAGCGCCCACTAGTCAGCAGATAGCTAATAACTATATCTGCCTGCCCCCAACCACAGGTAGAGGTATCAGTAGAATCTTCCAACAAAGCAGATGTCCTCCAAGGATCCTCCTCCCCTTTCTGAATCCTCTCTTATACAAGTTTACTAAACAGCACTAGCAAAGGGAAAGTTAATTCAATCAGCAAATACTTCCTAAGCTCCCACTGTATGCCAGGGATCATGTAACAGACAATGCCCTCTCTTACGGAGTATGTATGGGGTAAGACAGCTAAGAAAGAGTAGTGTGTGTATGTGTGTGTGTGTGTGTGTGTGTGTGTGTGCGCGCGCGCGCGCATGGGTGCATGACAGGGAGACCGCCTGCAGCAAGCTGTAGACTAGCTAGCAGAACTGGGACTCAGAGTTCGATTTTCTGGCTACGCTGTGCTTTGCTCTCCCGGTTGCATGGGTGCTCAAGTTCAGTAGAATGGGGACAGTGCAGGACAAAAACCACGTCAGCCCCAGAGTCAGGGAGAACATCACATTTCCAATTATAGGAATTGTTAGTTACCTTCTCTACTTCCTATTTGTCTTATGCATTTTAATGTGCATAACCTAAAGACACAGACAGGCAGAGGTTCAGACATCTTTCACTAGAGAGGCCCCTAGGGTGATGCCTGGCAAGGTCTGCCGCTCTCTAGGTTTATCTCTGCCTATCCTAGTCCAGCCAGGATATGGTCCCTTATTCTACCTGGGGACACCGTTCCTCTATGGCTTCACCAGGAACCCATGAACTGTCTAGAAAAAGTAAGCTGGCCTTTCTCCCTGCCTCTGAAAAGTGCCACTAGTCTCAGTCATTTATAGGTGTCGTGCCACTTTTAAGGAGAGACCTACCTGTCAATCCTGCTTTGCCACTGTGGTAAGGGAGCTGGACACAGACCCCAGCAGAGAATATAGGCCAGAGAGCCAGTATGCGGGCTATGGACTCCTTCCGACTACTAGACAGCAGCATTCAATCAGCACCAGCCACGCCTGGTGATGCTGAAGTGGACCATTAAAGTCACTACTTTTACCAGAAAGAAGGTAAAAAAGCTGCCAACAACACCTTCAGGGCTCACTTGTAAGCAAAGATAAAAAGGATTCAGCCAGGGAAAGAACTGAGATGGTTTCAGCATTACTGAGTCAGTTGTTACCACTGAAGCTGGGGATGCCTTTGGTAGCTGGTATTGATCAGGGGGGCAGCTGAGCACGGTAACCAACAACACACACCACGGCTCAGGCCAGAGGTGGGTGAAGACGGGTGCTCATGCCCTCATGTACTGCAGGGAACAAGCCAAGAGTTGGCCCTTAGAGGCCAACAGACCTTGGCTCCTCTAAAGCAAGGGATTCTGTGATGCCTTCTGGGCCAAGCAAAAAACAATTCCAGTGGGCGGTGGTGAACTGAGGAGCTGGTTTAAGTGGGACACATATCTGAGGAAGTTACATCGACTTTTTCTTCATTTTTCATCATCTTTTTTAAACTGCCAAACAGGCCAATGAAACAAATGAAAAGGTCTTTCCTCCCATTTCCCTCTCTTGTACAACCCCTCCCCGCTATGCATCCAAGAGTAGGATACAGCATTAGGACCCCTTCTTCACTCTGCTCTAGTCTCAAGGTGGTCTATAAACTTCTTAAAGACTCAGTTTCCCCCTAGAACCCCTATGAGACATAGAGCTGAAGAGGAGATGGGTTCCAAGGGTCAGTGTTGGGGACAGCCAAGCCCAATCTCAACTCTATCATTTGTGGTTGTACAAACCTGGTTAAATTTCTTAATCCTTTCTTCCTCAGCTTATCATTACAGCAGAAGAAACCACCAAGCTCTCACTTACAAAAGAAAATACCATTTATGACGCAGCATATGTAGGTGCCCAGAATGTACTAAGTATATACTTAGTTATCAGAAGATGCACACGACCACAGACAATCATTTCCCTAATACCTCCCCTTCCTCCTCACCACATCTAACTATCTGCACCTCCATAGATGCCTCACCATCCATCCCAGTGCTGAGGCCAAAGACCTGGTACTTTTCTTCAGTCTCTGCTTCCTCATTCTCCACAGCCTGATCCACTGCTATGCTGGGCTGGCTCCAGCAAGCTTCAACTGACTCATAATGCATGCTGTTCTTTGTCCTTTAGGAGCTTAAACAGGGCCTTGGTGGGAATACAGGGCACTCTACAAACAAGGGCTTCTCTGCCAACACCTGATTTCTCAGCAAATGACGATCCTATTGTAAAGAGGTCCTGTAGACTCTAACTACACTGCCTGACTCTAGGAATTTCTCACCATCTACTGCCACAATGGCTCTTCAAGTTACCACCATCTCTTTCTTGTCCAGTGACTAGGCCATGATGGCTTCCTCCTTAGTCTTCCACTTGCCACTGCCCCTGCACAGCCTCTCTTTAATTCAGCTTCCTAGGGCAGCTGTACAGCCAGTGTTCAGGACAGGACACACAGCAAACATTAAGTACTCTCTCTCCTGCTCATGGAGTGAACTCTGTTATCCTAGTGTTTCCTGCAGTCCCCCTACTACAATGGCCTCCGCCAACCTCTCATTAGGGCAGAGGGGCTGGATTGAGCTCCATCAACTCCCAACTGGGTGCATACCCATGGATACTGACCTGAGACAAACCCAGCTCACACTGAGAGAGCCCAGGTAGTTTCTGTTAGCACCTCTGAGCAGTAAGAGTCACCACTTCCCAGTCTGTGCTTCCTCATCTGCAAAACTAGTGAATCCTAAGCACCTCAAAAATCAAAGCAGGCAGCGACCAGCAATGCCACCAGAGGGCCGTGTGTGACAGGAGCACACATCAGTTCCCTTTCTGGTTCCTACTCATACGGTTCCGATTTTGATCAGTCCTCACCAACAGATAGAATCCGAGTGCTGTCACCTATGCCATAGCCTGTTCTACTGTAACAGCGCAGTTTCCCTCAGGACTCGTGTCAGGGGTGGCCTGACACCATGCCAGGGTCCAGAGATGTTGGGCATCAGTTGGTCCCACCTTAGCTGGATCCCATGGGAGGGCACTATCAGATGTTCAGAAAGATCTCACAGGCTGTAAGGCTCTTTGGCCTCAGTAATGCCAAGGGACCCTTGATATAACAGGACAGCTATCTTCGGGGCAGAACTGATACCTTCCTATTATTCCTCTCAGAGGAACTCATACTCAGGGTCACCATCTGTGATGTTTACTTACAGATGGGGAAACTGAGAGCCGAGGCACAAAAATGGATCTTAAGTATAAATACATATAAACAGGCTAAATTCCAAGTCTCCTGACAGATGCGTGGTCAGCTTTGGTCAGAGCAGAGGGAGGCTAATGCAGGCATGAGTAGGCAACAAGCATTTGGCTGATGTCCTGTTGGGAAGCGCCTTGAAAGCCTAAGGAAGTCTGAGGAAAAGGCAGTCAGAGAAGCAGCCTTTAGAAAGGAAGCGTGGGATTGGACCCCCTCCCGCCCCCTCCTCCCTTCATCCTCTCCACCTCATGTTAGTTCCTCTTTCTTCTGTACCTATAACCAGAGCTCTGTACCCAGGAGTAATCCCTGGCTTGGCTTATGGCACAGGGTATAGAGACCTCTACAAAGTGGTCAGCATGGTGCAGAAGATGTACAGGTCAGCAAGATACAGGTGACATATTGGCACTCTGCCATTACCTGTCACGTAGGCAGTCCCTCCCTCGCTGTGCCTCAGGTTCCCAGGGGATAAAATAAAATGCTGGGGGACTCAGAGTCCCTTCTCCAGTTCCTTGGATCTCCATGGCACTTACACAAGTCACTTACTTATTTGACTTCACGGTCGTTCGTTCAGCATACAGTCCCCAAGCCTCATGCCTGGACCAGTACCCGGCAGATGGCACAGAGGGAGGGTTACACAGGTCACAGAGACAAATGTAACACAGTCTTTTCTCCTCGAGGAGCTTTGATCCTGCTTCTTAGGCAGTTCATTAACATCGCGAACGATGTTTCCTCAACAGTAAAACAGGTTTCCCAGAGAATAATTCCCACAAGCTACCAATGTGCCACAAGTTACACTTCATACTCAGCCTCCAATGTGAGGATCATAGTCTCGCTTAACAAAACCAAGGAGTCAAGCAAATGCCTCCAGGTCACCGCGACGAGCAGACTAATGGCCTCCCAGCAGTGTCTGCACTATGACCTCAAGCCTCATCTGTAACAGGGATTTTGCTGTCATTAAGGCTATTGATGTGGGGATTATTCCGCATCATCCGCGTCAGTCCATCTAATCATGAGTCCCTAAAAGCAGGGAACTTTTCTGTTGGGCAGGAAGAGAAGGATGTGACCTGAGACTAGGAATGAAACAGCTGCCTCTAGAAGTGGGGAACAGCTCAGGAAGGGGGAGTCTGAACTCAGAGGCAAAAGACTGAATTCTGCCAACAATCTCAGCAGTAAACGGGATCTCCCTCTACAGGCTCCAGAAGGGAACAGTCAGTAGGCACCTTGATTCTAGCCTGGAGCCCCAAAGCAGACTCTGAGAATTGTGAGAAAAAGACACATCATGTTGTCTTAAGTCACATGGTCCATGGTAACTTGGAATAACTGTACACCCAAAAGTGTACAGGACACTGTATACCCAAAAGGTGTTGGAGGTGGAGGATGCGAGCCTTACTATATGAAGGACCTTTATGCATAGATGAAAATTCTCAGCCCTGCTGTGACGCTCAGCTTAGAGAATGCACAAAATGACACCAAATCACCATGCTTAGTCTAGGCAGCACTCACAACCACTGCCCTCAGCACAGCTCTTATCATCTAGCAGCAAAGAGGTGTCACCTGGTTCCCCCTGTGCCAGGCAATGGAGATGGACTATGTTCTCTGAAGCATCTCTCTCCTGGGTTTTCTTTGGTCTGTCCCGTTTATGCATGTTTTCTGTCACATACATGTAGGATGGAAATTCATGCCACAAAGCAAGTCTCCAACCTTTGATGAGGCTGTTGGGGTTCCCTGCATTTGATCAGCACATAGAAGGGGATGATCTCATGGTGGAATGTGTGGTAGAATGTACATTCTTGGTTGAGCAGGCTACCAGCTTCGGGGGGCATGGAACTTAGGGATTGGGAAGAGGGGAGTATTCTAGATTGTGGTATCACCTTGGCTGCAGAGGGACATAATCCAGGCCCATAGAGCATTTATGTTAAGGATACTTTTGACAGTGGCTCAATACCCTTGGTTCTGACCTTAGAACGTCACAATCAGAACAGGGAAGTTTTCCACCGATGTTCTGGGTCCTTGCAGAAATGAAAGAAAGGGCCTGCAAAGCGCTCTGCAAGCTGAGGAGCTGCCTCACTTGCCCTCTGGAGCTGCGAGCATGCTGCTGCTCCCTCCTCCCTCCCACTGACATACTCTGTGCTTAATAAGGCTCCCATAAAGATCTTTCCTTCGAGATAATCATAGACTCTCAGGGGCATGCCACTCTTAGCTGTCAGCATCATTTTGAAAGACCTTATAAAGGCTTTCTGAACCTTCCGTTCATCTCAAGTTGAGCTCTCTTAAGCACTCCATTACCCCCCACCAATTGCCAAACCTCTGTGCTAGACTCTCACTTCTTTTCCTAAGTTTCTCCAGTGCCCCACCTGTCTGCCCGCTGTCCCCCACAGAAGCAGAGGCCCGGGGTCCAATGAGCACATCCCGCTAAGCACTATGGGTGCCACAGTTCCCCCTCTGCCACGGCCTGTGCATATCTGTCTGCTCCAGTGATGAGATCCACACCTGTGCTCCCTGTGTTCTCCTCCTCTGGGATGACAACCTGCCATGGAGAATTTACAAGTCACTCTTTTCCAAGAAGACTAGAAATGGATCTGTAGCAGATTAATTCTAGGTGTGGGTTATGGAAGGCCTCTCTCTACATAGTGGCAAACCGGCGGTCATGTCAGCCTCTGCAGGTCTTTTTATTAAAGCTTTAATCCCTTTGGGAAAGATAGAGTCTTTAGGACTTAGTCATTTCCTAAAAACCACAGCTCTTAATACTGCTGCATTGGGGATTAAGTTTTGGCCTGAATTTTGGAGGGGTCACCACATCAAACCATGGCAGACCCCATATGCTAACAATTTTAAAATTAAAAAAAAAAAGAGTCTCTCCACAGTTCCTGGTTTTTTGTTTTTTTTTTTTTGGTTTTTCAAGACAGGGTTTCTCTGTAGCCTTGGAGCCTGTCCTGGAACTAGCTCTTGTAGACCAAGCCAGCCTCAAACTCACAGAGATTTGCCTGCCTCTGCCTCGCGAGTGTTGGGATTAAAGGCTTGCGCCACCACCGCCCAGCCCTGCCATTTTCTTGAAGGAGTCTGTGAACCCATATCAGTGAGAACCAACATTCTAGCCCTGAAGTTCTCCAGGAGGTTGTTTACCAAGACGTCATTCTGCCCAAGAAGCCTGGAGCCTGGCTAGAGGAGGCTCTCAGTAAACTGTTTCTTTAAGAAAGGTTCCAGAAGCATCTTCCAAGATGGTTTCTGTGTTTCCTCCCACGGTGGTGGTGGGGGGTTGTTTAGAGGAAATGGGGACTATTTTCTCTGTTTTTACAGGCACATGCAGACCCCTCCGCCCCACGCGGGGCCCTGGAGGCTTGGGTCCCTGTCCTAGATCTGTTTTCAATCTGCTCTTTTACCTACAAAGAGAGGGCGAACATCGGTTCAGCGTGGCTGGCTGTCGGAGGAGCCAGGGAAGCCGCACAAACATAACAGGTGCAGAGCAGCTTTGTCCCAGCCTGCACCTCTTTTCTGTCACCCTGCTCTGCTCACTCCTTCTGCATGTCAGTGCCAACCAGGCTGACACCGAGTTTCCGGGGCCTCACTGATTAGACTTTGGGGCAGACAAGGGCTTTCTCTAGCTCCGGGCATTCAAGCTCTCCGTGCCTGCAGAACTCCAGGCTGGACTCTCTCCTTCCAATGAGACACAGGACAAGAGGCACGGGTGGTAGTGATGGATTCCCCATTCCCCAGAGCTTCATACACACCTCCAGAGGCTTCTCTTTTAGGAATGTTCTGTGGGCAGAGATTTCAGAGGTCAGAACCTTGAAAAGCCAAATATGGCAACTGTGCAATGGGAAAGGGCCTGTACCTGGGCTGAGATGGGTTTGGGTCTTCACCTCCAGCTTGACGTGGAAGGGCCTCTTCCTCCTTGTTTATTAGTGTTTTTATCTGGGATTGGGCATATGATAGAAAAGTTGATCTTCTAATATTTGATTTCATTTTTAAGTCTCTAAGCCTGGCTTTATGCAATCATAATCAACAAACTGAGGGTCCTGTACAAAACCCTGAACAATCCCTGGAGGATTCCAACCATTTAGAGATTTTTTTTTTCTCCTGAGAGAGGCTTGCCAGAGAGGACAGAGGGCTGAGTATTCCCTGCCAAAGAGTCTCTGTAACACCAGAAAGGCAAGGGAATAGGAAGGAGTATAGATGGAAGGTTAAAATTCCATGTGGTGGTTTCAAGCCAAGGTTCAACACAACACAGAAGAAAGGACAATGGCCTACGGGCACCTTGCACATCCACTCTCCAATGACACTGACATCTCTACCAGCAAACAAGTCCTTGACACAAGGTAGACACACGTATGGCATTCCCGGGCCACAGCAGGTCTGTGTAGAGGCATGACACGAGCACACGAACAGCTGATCATACTTTCTCAGTATAGTCTTTCATGTTTTAAATATTGGGGCACATACTCACAGCTGAAGACAATGGAAGAAGTGTAAAGCCAAGGTTGATCTGTTTTACCTGCACCTAGAATGTCCCTCAGCTTCTGGGGAGACATCTATGAAGTGACATCTATGAAGAGGTATGGACAGTGAGGATTTGGGCAAACAGAATGTACAAGGGGTGCCATGCCGTGAACAGGGCACAGAGTGAACAAAAGCTTGGAGACAATGGGAGTCTGCCATAAACACTGAAGGGAGTTCAACAGGTTCAAGTACAGAAGGGCAAGCTGGCAAGGGATGAGGTTAGACAAGGCAGCCAGAATACACAGGTCTGATCAGGCAGTAGGGCGATAAGCTGCTGCTGAAATCTAGTGGAGATGAGACCCCAAAGTAGACCAGTAGTGCTTTCCTAGAGTAGACTTTTGACGAGAGCCAGGGCCCCATCACATCATCTACCATGACATCTGTCTGTGGACGAGAGCTTAAGACGGGCGTTTTCTCTGCTTCCACATCCTTACCGTAACTAACACGTGGGTGCAGGTCCATCTCCATCTACCAGGAAAGGTCAGTCCACCCATTCGGGAAGATATGAGCCAGATGGGCATCAAGCTTAGGGGGCAAAGCAGTGCCCCAAGCCTCATACAAAGACATATTTTCATCTCCAGGAAAGAGCAGAGAGGAAAGTGAGGGGAACACTATGGTGGGACATTTGAGAGGCCCAGATGGAACTAAACATAGGTTCAAAATTATTTTTGGCAGTTCCTAGAATATCAGAAATATGTGCAAAGTAGATCATAACATAAAGTCCAACAGAACCAGTCTTGTGTTCAAATGACTCAGAGAAGCAGGTGATAAATCAACATTACATTTGAAGGCAGGGTCTGCCGCGCCCTTAGCACTGAGGGTGCTCCAGCCGTGTGTGAATTCTCATTCTCTTCTGGAATCCAGACTCCACCACCACAACCAGCATTTTCAGTTTAACATGTGCACTACTTCACTGCAAGTGTTCAGCGAAATACGTGTCCGTTAAAAACGGCTATGCAGCAATCACTATGAATTGAATGAGAATACACAATCTGTCACTTTTTTTCTGAATTGTCAATCAGAGAGCTCACAATTGATGCAGCAGCAAAACTCTGAAGGCAAGGACATGTCACAGGGGCTTTTCTGTTTATTAGGTAAACTCAGAAGATTAAAGATTTTGGCATAGAAGCCTGCACGATGGCTCAGTGGGAAAGGAGCTTGCTGCCAAGCCTGACGACCAGAGTTCTAGCCTCTTGGATCCACGTGGAGAGAGAGAAAGGACCCCCACTGGCTGTCGTCTATGCATGTGTGCTGGGCTTGCACACCATGTTCCACTACTTAACAAATGCAACAAAAATTCGTTAAAAATATTTTGGCATGGAAAAACTTATTAATTCCCAGTCCTAAGTCATAGCAAATAGAGCTAATACATGAAACAGTTCTGTTCAAACAAGACTTGCTCTGTTTTCCTCTGCTTCTGTCTGGCAAAGATGCCCTTTCCAGACCCAGGAGGGAGCCTTGCCTGTGATGACATTAACTGCATGGCTGAACCCTGAGCCAAATGTTTCACCTGGATGAATTTGTTTCTCTCTGAGTACAATTCCGTGGGGTAGGCACTGTCATCATTCCTATCTTATGTTTGGGAAATGGAGGCAAGGGAATAAATAGCTAACCAAGGTTACCAGCAAGTAACTACTAGAGCCAGAACCAATGCACCAGACTATCCTCCAGAGCCTGTGCACAGAACCATTAGACGCCAAAGCCCTCTATGCCTTAGCGCTCTCACAAATCGGGAACTGGGCAGACATGGAAGTGCATATAGTTTGACAGCTTATGTTTGGAGCATTTGGAAAACGGGTACATCATTTGGTATTCTCAGCAACCATGAAAGGCAGGGGTCAAAGGGCAGTAGAATTAGAATTTAAACCTCAGACTTGCAATGGCAGGAAAGCATGTGCTGGGGAACAGGATGTGCAGGGGAACCGGTGAAGGCTGAAGAAGTTCACTGGTGGCCACTGCCAAGCAGCTGAGTAGGGAAAACCAGGATGGCTGCTCTGGCTTTCCGAGGGCACGGAAACTCTCCCCAGCACTACCCCTCCACAGCCTGAAGAACTGCACTCTTCTGAGATTGGTGGGCTCAGGGAGGCATTACTTAATTTTCTAGGCTTTCCTTTGTTGAACAGTAACAAAGGCATTATTATTAACTTTTTATAATTTGATTAATTACATATAGTTTATACACACGTCTTACATGCACAGTTCAACGGGTCTGATAGATGTTTAGCCTGTGTATTCACTGTCTCACTCAAGACGGCATTTCTTACAGACTTTATGCCCCGAGGAAGACCAGAACCTGGCTTGCAGGCCCACATAGACTCCTCTTATTACTCGGAGCTGCTCGGAAAGGCCTGAACAGTCTAGGATCTTCAGAGAAAAGGAACGGGGCAGTTGTACACAGTGGAGAAAAGAGAGGGTACAGTCAACAACAGGAGCACCCTCAACAGGAAGAGGAAGGACGCCCTTCCCTCTCCTGCATACAATAAACACTCAATAAAGAGCTGGGCTCTGATGGGCTCACTTGTTCTTAACCCTCTGGGACCCAAGTGCACAAATTATATGTCATGTGAACAAGCTGAAATTTCACACCAGCTTACATTTTAACAACTAATACAAGATAAAACCCATTGCACTGTGAACAAGGACCACTCTTTGTATATAAATCACCATAAATAATCATTGTATGCCACAGACCCATTTAGCAAAGGAGCCGAGGAATATGAATTGGGATTTTCACCACAGAAGATATACCGTCTACATAAGGAAGCTAGTTCTGCACATACCAAATGTTTGTTAATTAGTTAGCAGCAACAGCCACAGTTATTCATTCTTATGCTCCTAGTACTGGGTTACATGTGTACTTTATTGAGACGGTCTTAACACTGTTGTCCATGCTGTCCTGGAATCAGACTTCTCAATTGTGGGATTATAAGCTTTTTTTTTCTTCTTTCTCTACTATTTCACATCATTTTCAAATTTACTTGCTCAAGGTCACAATGTCAGAAAGTAGCACAGACAGGATCAACCCAAGCAGGGCTGACATTGGAGCTGGCATTTCCCCATGTGCTGAAACCGCTTCTCTGTAAATAGCTTCTATGCAGAGCTTGCTGCTGGGTTCCTAGTGAGCAGGACCATTTGGTACTGTTCACTTGTGCATGTTATATATGTATACAACACCAGCTATGAAGGGATCATCTCTCCTTGGAATAGTGACAGTACGTAAAAACCTTCTAATCATGTGGTACAAATATCAGATATTAAACCACTTCAAGAATGGCGGTACCAGCGTGGGTTAGTGTGCAGAGGGTTGCCCATGGAGCAGAGGAGACTTGAGCTGGTCTTTGCAGGCAAGATCTGCAGAAGAGGAGACAGGAAGCATGCCTCAGCATTGGCAGCTGCTGAGGCAGGAGTGTGGGCAAACGCCTGGGGAAAGGCATCCTGCAGAGAAGACAGCTTGGGATCAGTGTGGTGGGCTAGACTGTGATGCATCTGTACAACCAAAGGAGCTCCAAATTTGAGTCAGTTTAGGAGCGCGGAAAGTAAAGCATCTGATGTGGCTAAGCAGGGCAGCAAGAGGCAGAAAGAGCCTTGTGGGAAGACAGCTAAGGAGACTGGGCAAGAGATAGCAGTGAGGAGTTGGGGTCCAGAACAGGTAATGGGACAGATAAACAGAGAGGCAAGTGCTAGGAAGATGAAATGCCAAATGTAGGGCATCTCACAGTCCTGGAGGTAGGAATAAGATAGCACCCATGTAGGACGGCAGATTACAAAACGTTCATCTCTAACAGAGTAGGAACTCCTTTAAGAGCAGGCTTGAGGTTAGCACTGCTCAAATACCATTTCTATCTTTTTACCAATACCTTTAACTTCTCCTAAGCATGAATTACCTATAAAGCCATGATTTTGTTGTGTGAGGGACTCAGTAACATGTGTTCACTCACATACTACTCAACCACCAGGCTGCACTTGGGAATCTTGTCCTGTGGCTCTGACTTACCAGGATCCACAACTAGGTTATGAGCTTGCTTGCTAAGCATGCCCAAGGTCAAGCCCACACCTGTGTCAGCATCCTGAATGAGGTCTGGGGGCTAAGTCTACTAACCTTGTGCAAGTCTCAGCATTCATGGTCTGGTGATGGTAATATGGAAAGTAAGGGCAAAGCTGGGGGCAAGGGGTGCCATTGATGAGAACCTCCTCTACTAGGAGATCAGCTGGACTAGGCAGCCTACCCACTTTAGAACTTATTTCCTACAGACCACCCAGAAAAGCCTGGCCCTGCCTAGATTATGTTGACTCAATCCAGTATATTTATAGAAAGAATTCCTCCTCCAGTGTGTTCCTCCTGGGTTGGGACTCCCCATACCCCAGCAACCCCCTCTCTCAGCAGACCTGAATAACAGTCTGAATGTCCCAAAGACAAAAGTCTGTGACAAAGTTTCCTTTCCAACCCCTCTCTAGGTGAGACACAACACAGATAATGACAAGAGGATTTTCTTTTTTGTTTTTTGTTTTTGTGTGTGTGTGTGTGTGTTGTTGTTGTTGTTGTTGTTGTTGTTGTTTTGTAGTTCATTTGAAACTCTAGTCATGCAAACTTCTTTGTGTTTTGTTTTGTTGATCACATATAAAGTCTACCTCTGACTCAGAGTCCATTCCTGCTGGGAGAATACCTATCCCCCATGTGTTCTGGATGACCCCTTCTCTCCACCAAGTCTGTGTTCCAATCTCATCTCAGAGCTGACTTCCTTGGCTGCTGTTAAACACTAAAAACACCTCTCCACTTACTTTCCCCCTTCCCTGTTTCATTCTTCATCACAGTATCTATTACCAACTACTGCCCCATGTATTTTGCTTGTTTTTTGCTTGTCTCCTCTCATTAAAATGTAATACATTCTATAAAGGCAGAGATTTATGCCCTTGTTCAGTTCCAATACCTAAGACTGTGGTACAAAGTCAAGGCTCAGAATGAATCTACAGAATGGATGGGATGAATTAACAGTAACATAGGTGTAAAGTGTTTTTCCAGCCAGTTTCATGTGATATGTAACAATTGGAAACAGCCAATTCTTATGCTCTCTTCCCTAGAAGGACTAGTATGAGTCTAGACTCAGACGTGGCTATTGGATCTTGTTCAGCTTGAAGCTTTTGCAGGTGGGTGAATGCCATGTTGCCAAAGATGGGTAGGGTCTTGGAAATGCCTCTGCTTGTCAGGCGGCCCAGGCCAAGGTGTACCCAGGTGTGCCCACACTGTGACTTTACAGAAAGCACCAACACAGCACCTGTGCTTGAGGGTCTTCATGCTTTCCTTCTTGTTGCTAAGGCCTGCATCTTCTGTGACAAAAAACTGACAGTACATCTCCTTCTGAAGCTATTTGTCCAGCAGTTCCTGTGAAATCAAACCCTGTTGGAGCGAGGAGCGACACGGGTAACTCTGGACAGTTGGAGAACATGGCGGCAGCAGCCATCACTTAGCAGCTCACCGCTGCTGTTTCACAAACATGCAGAAATGGAAGGGAAAAAGCCCATGTACTGCAGCATAAGCACCCACCTTTAACTGTGTTCACAGGTTCCTAATATTTTTTTTGTTGTTCTACACTCTAGTGTGAAAAGCCTGGCTGGTTAGTTTTCTGGGCCATTATAGGTTCAGAGTAGAACAGAGAACAGGGAGAATGGTGGGGAGGAACACTGGAAGCAGCCAGACATGACAGACGCCAGCAGGTGAAGAGACAGGGAAATTATACAATGCATATCAAGGAGGAGTTAACTGCACCCCAGGACCATTTAGGGGTGGAAAAGGACAAACAGTTGCATATCAATTGCCCTCGGGGACTCTGGTTTTTAGTGCAAGGCAATAATAAAAATGATGACTTAAGGCCATTAGAGCAAAGGCTAAATACTGCTACTGTATTCAGCATTCAAGTTACTTTCCAGACACCACAGGACTAATTTCTTCTGTAAATGTCCCTCCTAGTTTCTAAAACTCTCTTGGAATTGATAAACAGAGTAAAAAGAACATTTACATTCTTTAACGGGTCAGGCCTACTCTCCCAAGCAGCACTGTGTGGGACTTCCGGCTGTTCTCAGTTGTTAGAGACCTTCCTCTGCCAAGTAGCTGAGGTCTGCATGCTCACACTGCAGAGCCAGGCTGACATCCAGTCTGTCCCTTCCTTTCCTCCATTGTTTAATTCTGCAGTTGCATAATTTATTATCACCCTGAGAAAGGCCATGCGTTGCAGAGTAGGAAGGTGTTACACTGAAAAGAGCACCCCTAGGCCGTGTTCACAAACAGAACACCCCAGGATCCTTCAGCAACCCCTGTCCTTGTGTGCAGGCAGCTCCAGCATCCACCAGATGGGAATGACACACCCATAAATTCTCTAGAGTCCACTGTATAACAAAACAGGGTGGTAAACCCCAATCATTATTCTGGAATCAAGACTGAAATCGCATACACAAAGTAACTCCTAATTTGGTTCCTAGAATCTAACAAGTTGGGAACCGACTTCCTCTATGAGGAGAGAATACTGCAGAGAGGGCAGGAACTCAGGGCAGGAACTCCACCAAGAGCTAACAATAAGCAGGGTGTAGAGCCTGGAGCTGCAGATACAGTTTTACGAGAGGCCAAGCAAGGCCTTGGGAGACACAAGGAGAAAACTGGAGGCCCAGGGGTTTCAATGAGTATCTGAATTCTAATATAGATGACATGTAGTCTGACACCCACGTGGCAGGGCAGCAGGTCTCTAGCCCTAGTTCTCCAATCACGAACCAAGATGCGATCCTGAATAAGGTTTTGGATAACCTCTCTGAATCACACTTTGTCTGTAAACGAAGTGGGGATAGCAAGGCCTTTCTTTAGTGAGAGTCAAATTGGCCATGTCTATTATGCATTTCAAGCAACAGGTGCCAAAAAATGTTATTTTCTTCCCCTAAGCTGGAAGCCTTCTCCAGTCCCTCCTTAATATTATTTCTTTGGAAATCAGGAGAAATAAAACTAGATTCTTTATTGTTTTGTTTCCAGTCACAGAAATTAACAACTAGAATTTGTACAAAAATTAAGGTTGATGAATGAGAAAGCAATCTACAAAATGAATTCTACTTCTACATACCAGGAGCAGCAAAAAAAAAAAAAATTCTATAAAGTAATATCAAAAGAATGACGACAAGGCACAGGCTAAGAGAGAACACTTACAAAAAACATACCTGACAAAAGACTATCAGTCAAATTATATTAATTATTTGTTTGTTTGTTTGTTTTTCGAGACAGGGTTTCTCAATAGCTTTGGAGCCTGTCCTGGAACTAGCTCTTGCAGATCAGTCTGGTCTTGAAATCACAGAGACCCACCTGCCTCTGCCTCCCGAGTGCTGGGATTAAAGGCGTGCGCCACCACTGCCTGGCTTTATTCTAAACTGTATGAATTTACGTTTGTGTCTACAGTGTAGGAATATGTGCATGTGACCTGCAGGTGCCCATGGGGGCCAGCAGAGGGCGTCAGGACTCCCAGGACTGGAGTTACAGAGAGGCAGTGCTGGAAGCCAAGCTGTGCTCTTCTGCATGTGCTCCAACTGTCAAGCTGTCTTTCCAGCACCAAACGATACTAATCCCAAAGAGTCAACAATAAGAACAATAACAACTTTCTTTAAAAAAAAAAATGAGCAAAAGATCACAATAGACACACCTTGCTGAAGGAGACACAGAGATGGCAAATGAGCCAATGAAAAGGTGTCCAACATCACATGCCATTAAGATGTTAACATTAATGAGAAACCACTACACATTTATCTGAAAACACACAACACTGACAACGCCACATGCTGGGAAGAGCATGGAGCAACAGGAACTGTCGTTCATTACTGGTGGGGACATAGCACGTATACTCAGTCACTAGAACAATTTAGTGCTAACTGTTCTGTTCATCTTTTCAAAACTTCATATTCTTTTATGAAATCCAGCAATTGTGTTCTTTGGTATTTCAAAAAGAAAAAAGGGGGGAAGCTCAAATAATGTCTCCCATAAAACCTGCATATAGATGTGTATATAGCAGCTAATAACTGCTCTATATAAATAATCACCAAAATTTGGAAGCAATGAAGACTTTCAATCAAGTTCATACACTGATTTATAAGATGAAGAAAACAGAAATCTATGGTGATTCAGATAATGAAACCTTACTCAGCACTAAAAGTAAAGAGACTTTTAAAGCCATAAAAACAAATAAAGAAAATGTGAAAGAAATCAGTCTAAAAAGGCCGCAATCCCATGTGTTCACAACTCTGTGACATTTAGGAGAGCAAGCTATGAACATAGTGACAAGATCAGTGGTTGCCAGGGCTCAGAGGATGAAGGATTAGTAATAGAGGGAACACAGGAAGATTCAGGACAGTGAAAATTCTATTTGAGCTATTACAATGAGGGAGACATGCCATTATACTTTGTCTAAACCCAAGGATACACGCCAAGTGCAAACCCTAAAGTGACTATGACTCTGGGTAACTACGATGCGCTACTGATGTTTGTCACTCTAAGAGACATGCCTCTGGGGAGGGAATGTAGAAATGGTGGGGTGGTCAGCAACTCCAAAGCTAATCTTGAAAGGAGCCGTTAATAGACCATGGTAGAAACTGAGACTTTACTCATGAATTAACAAAAAGTAATCAAGACAGCTACAGGAAAAATTACAATGTCTCTTAATAGAAAGTATGACAACCTAAGCAAACACAGCATACTCCTGGATTAGAAAGACTCTAGAAATCTAGAGACATCAATTCTAATTAATCCGATTAGAGAATTCAAAGGCTCAAAGTCACAAGAAAGGAGTGTGTGTGTGTGTGTGCAAATGCATATATATAAATTAATTCTAGCATTTGTACTCAAAGGGCCAAAAGCTCAGGCATGCAAAAAGGCAAAGGCAAAGGAGAGTTTCTAAATGACGACACTTTATGAAAATACAGTAATTAAGACAGTGTGATGATGGATTAAGAATAAAATCAGGCAAGAAATTCCCTGTGTATATAAACACATCACTTAAGGCACAGAGAACCTCACAAAATAGGGACATAAAGAATGACTTTTTCATACGCGATGCTGGAATAAGTGAGCATCCATTTAGGGAGAAAACAAAACTGGATCTCTATCACACAGCACATACAAGAATTAATTACAGGTAAATTAAACACCTACACAGGAAGAGGAAAAAGCCTCAAGATAGTGACAAAAAAGAGGGCAGTTTTTGCACCTTGAAAGGAAAGCTTCTTAATTAGGACACAAAAAAAAAAACACTAGTTATAAGAAAAAGAAAATATGACTGTATTAAAAATAAGGCCATCTCTTTATCACAGACACACCATCCAGAAGGTGAGAAGACAGGGTAGCAAACAGCATTTGCAAACTGAAACAGAAGAGAACCAGTAGGCAGAACTAAGAACAGCTCCTACAAACTAACGAGAAAATCAGAACCCAACCGAAGACAGCACAAAACAAAGTGTTCAACAACTGTTTAATAAATACATGAGACACTGTTCTGCTCTAAGACTCATCTAGAAGACAGGAGGCAAATGCACAGGAAAACCCATTACCCCATAAGCTGCAGAACAGAAAAGATCTGACAACAGGGATCTCCTCCACGAGTGAGAGAAAGTGTGACAGCCACAGTGTGCGGAAAGACCTGCAGTTAAAATCCCTACCATTCCACTTCAGAACCCTTTACAAATGCACGTGCCTCAGAACACACACAAGCATCCATGTACACACGCACATACACAAGCACACACACACACACACACACACACTCGCATATATGAATATATTCAAAGCAGCATTCTAACATTCTTTGAAACTGGCCCAAACTTAAAATGGAATAGTCATAATAGTCATATCTGGTGTATAATAGTAAGTACTACACAACAAAGAAATACATAATATATAACATACTTTCATAGATATTCAAATATTTCTGGATGCTCCATGAAAACATTAAAATCCATAATAATGAATGATATAGAATGTTATATAACATTATGTACCAATGAAAATGAACAAATTCCAGCTATATATATCAGTTTGGATAAATATTATAAACATAACATTGAAAGATCACAAGACTTGATATCTAGCAGTAGAGTTCCAATTATGTTAAACTCGGGCAAATATTAGACAGTGCAAGAAAGGGCTTCATACACTGGGGGTAAACTCTATAGAAAGAATGGAAACAGCTGTCAGAAAAGCCAAGATCACAGAGAGTGAGAAAGGAGCTATGACTAAAAGGGACATTCAGAGACATTACTGGGTACTAGCAACATCCTGCCTTTTCGCCTACTGATTGATAATTACTTAAGCATTGCCTTTAAAAAACATTCAAAAGAGACGTAAAATGCATTTTGTGAATATTTTGTTCTATGTAACAAGTGCTCTTAATTACTGAGCCAACTCTCCAGGCCCTTAATAAACTTTGTTTTTTAAAATTAATTAGTTAATTTTTATTTTACGTGTATGAATGTTTTGTCTGCATGTATGTGGCAGTTCCCTGAACTGGAGTTATAGACAGTTGTGGGTTCTCTAGAACAACCAGAGCTCTTAACTACCAAGCCATCTCTCCAGTTCTAAAGATAGCTTCACTGTGACTCTTCTCAGGGAGTCTTCCCAGACCTGCACTTTGGTGGGAGCTCCCAGAGCAGTTTCTACTTGGTGTGGCTGCAGAGTGCACCAGCCCCAGAGACAACAGCCCTGCACTAACGGCAGAGAAGGAAATCCTTCTGACTCACTATTAAAACCTTTCCTCAGTGTCCTGACATGGCGAGGGCACCATAAATAATCAATACTGTGTTGCAAGCACCTGAGTTGGCAAAAAGTAGTTAGCTTTGAACTAAGCAACTGGTAACAAGAACACACTGAACTGAGTTAGCTCTGCCATGGCAGAAAACACCCCAGGAGCCAAAATACTGGATCCCACTGTGAGGCACTGGCCACGCTGACTCGAATAAACAATTTTGATACAAAAATACCAATAGCTACCATTTGAGGAATTTGAGATATGTGCTAACGGCTCTCAGCTGTGCCACCTCATTTAATCCTCACAGTGTATTTATAATGTGTTAATTTTTTTGATTCTCGTCAGTGATTAAGCTGAAATTCGGAGATACCGAGTAATTTCCCCACACACCATGCTGACGGCTATGCAAAGGGCAAGCCCCACATCTCCACAGCTCAGGCTTCTGGATGCTGCAGTATGCATTTTTTTTTGCCTTGGTTTCTTCATCTATAAACTGGGGATACAGTGACATCTGTGCAGCCAGATTAGACATGGCTCAAAGGGATGAGGAACTTGAAAGTGCCACTTGGATGGTAACGAGCATGTCCCGTGGGCCTGCACCATGAAGCAGATGGCTTCCATCCACTCCAGCTTATAAACCAGTTGTAAAGGGAAGCTGTGTAAACAGGAAAACTGGGAACACACATCAATAAACCGATGCGAGGAAGTCCCCAGGAACAGCATGCAATGCAGTCTAAACTGTAAAGGCGGCATGGATGAAGGAACTGCCCTGTGTGGTGGCCTCTCCCTCCAGGCTTCCCCGCCACCATCCTCCACACAGCAGACATGATAGCTTTGCTAAGGCTTACTGTGATTCCTTTTTAATTTTAGTTAAAGATTATCCTTGACATTTTCATAAATGTACATAATACATCCTAGTCATATTTACCCTCAATTCTCTCTTACCCCATCCCTCTGCCTCCTCCTGAGACAGTCTCTCCCTATAGTCTAGGCAGGCCTTGAACTGGTCATCTTCCTGCCTTAGCTTCCTGAGTGCAGTGATAACAGGCATGTCCTATCACACAAGGGACCCTGCATATTTTACCAAACAAGTGTATGAACTACAGTTTACCCAGAGTAAATTCACCCTTTTGAAAAAATAAATAATTGTGTAACCACGAGCATAATAAAGTCATGGAATAGTTTCATCTCCCACAAAAGCTCCCCCATATGCCTTCACAGTCCATCCCTCCCCTCAACCCACACCCCAGTTCCTAGACACCACTGATACAGTTTCTGTCTTTTGGTTTTGTCTTTCTTCCCTGAACATGGAGGAATCTTTTAGATTTTTAAATTTAATTCTTACATTATACCCCCCTTCTGTGTGTGTGCATGCATATGCACTGTGTGCGTGCAAAGTGTGTGTGTGCATGCGCATGCACACATGTGTGTCTGTAGTACCAGTATGGTCAAATCTCTCCTTCCACCACGTGGGTTGTCAGACTTGGTTGCAGGCACTTTTAGCCACTGAGCTACCTCACCAGCCCTACAGGGATCTTTTAGATACAGTTACATCTCTCACCGCATCCACATTGAAACCCGAGTGCTACTGCACAGCCACCAGGCCCACACGTTGCCTGATCTGCCTCTTCAGTTCTACTGGGCCTCACTTTTCCATCCCTGTGGTCCAGCCTCATTAGTTTTGCCTCTGCTGATTTCCGCCTCAGGCCTTTCCATCCTGGCCTGCTTTCTGATCCCTTCTCTCCCTAACTATCCTCCATTATTTAACCCCAATTTCCTCCATGGGGACACACATCACTCTACGAAATAGCCTCATTTTCCCTACTTCTTTACTACCTTCCTCTCCTAACACTATCATGTCCTGAGGACAGAAGTTTGCCTATCCTATTGAGTCCTATTCTTGGAAGAGTATAAAGTACCAAAAAGCAGCTGGTTCTTCATTGGTATTTGTAAAATAAACACACACGTGCCAACATTAGAGAGTAGTAAGGCCCTTCATGGTTACAATTCTAAGGAAGCAGCCAAAGAAGAAATAGCATATAACCACATAAGAGGTGCAGGAGAACAAGAGGGTGCTCAAAACTAGGGTCTCCCCTCTGTTATTCTACCACCTCTCCTCAGTGCCCCCCACTGATAGGGTTGTAGAAGAATGAGGAGATATAGCAGGAGTCTCTTGCCCCTGCCCACTGGTGTCCCCAGAATAGTCTCTCTCCTAAGGCATGGGTTCCTGCCTTGGCTAGAGCTCCCCACAAGCCTTCCTTCTATCCAGGCAAATCCATCCAGACACCCCATAAGCTGTCTTGCCTCTGTGTTCTAGTCATCATCACCACGCCTCCTGTAGAACAGCAGCACCTGGTCCTTCCTGCAACCCCAACAGTATGAAACACATCTCAACCTGGTGGGCTCCACAGCCTCAGGGGACACACAGTACATGGACCAACAGGCATGAGTGTCCACAACTCCCTGAGGCTCCAGTTTCTTTCTTACTTAGCACTATCTTACTTAGCACTTTCTTACTTAGAGTCTTGAAAGGTTAATTTTGTTCTATCTATTATATCAGCTAGGGATTGCCATGGGAGAAAGACAGATTCCTTGCCAGAAGAGCATCCATTTTGCTGAATAGCAGGATTTAAATTATGAGCTCAAGACTGAACCAGAAACTTAAGAGACCAGTCCAGGTTTCAAATGTTATATGTAGCATGCAGAGCCCTTGAGAAGATAGGGAACTTGCCAAGACCACATGGACTTGAATTTCTTGACTCTGAGCAGATTTCTTTCTATCACTGAGATTTTCTTGAGTTTGGCTCCTGTCATTTTTCTCCATTGAAATTTCTCTTTCAAAGGTCAGTTGTTTGAACCACACAACACCAGAGCTTTGACTCAATCCCTACTCTCTCTCTGACACTCAAGCCCCCCTGGCACCCTCAGCTTCCCCAAGCTCTTCTGCCCTCTGGTTCCTTTTGCTAGGTGGAGCTTCCCACAGAGACCCATGCAGGTAGGTGCCCTGGCTCACTTCTACCATGTGGGTTCCTCCTGTTCGTCTGTATATGCACCTGAGGGAATGACACCCTATTCCCAAGATCCTACCAGGAAGGAGACTGAGTCCAGTTCTCATAGATTAGACCCCTCCTCTAAGCTCAAGAAGTTCTTCCCAAACAAACTGCTCAACATTTCCAGCGAGTGACTCTGGGAAACCTAAACTTCCTACTCATGGTTTGACCTAGTTTCTCCTTAGCCATAACTTTTCCTGCTATCCTAATTTCCAGCCTGCTGGCTTGGATTCCAGGGGAATCCACACAGATTCAAACTGGAAGGATGCTCTCATCCCTATGTTCAATCAGATACTAGGTCTCATCTGGTCTGCCTCCAAGATTTTCTTCCCCCCCACCTCTTCACCTAAATGATCAGGAAAACCTACAAAACCAATCTTACTCCTCTTCTCCAGCCACTTCTCATATCCCCAAAGCCACCAACTCTTCAGATACAAAACAGCCACTCCCTACAAGGGCCCCACATTCAAGCTCTGATTCTGTGCTTCACCTAGTATACTTAGGTCTCCTTGCAAGCTCCACCTTTCTGTCAGAATGATTATGGCTATAAGAGACAGAAATCCCACTCAAATAAGTTTTGATAGGGCTGGGAGTACAGCTCAGTAGCAGACATACTTGCACAGTAGCATGTATAGGGCCTGGGTCTAATCCTGTTGGCCACAACGAAAACATTTTCAGGTAAGTTATTGGAAAGGCAGAATCTGCTTTGTTCTTTCAGCTTCAGAAACTGCAGTAACACCATCACTTCCCCTCTCTTCTCTCCATTCTCTTCCTTCAAGTCTCTCACAAGCTCAACTAACTCACTGTCAGCAAGTTTCTCTCTGCAGGAGACGTGGAGGTGTGAAAGCCTGGCCTTAGACAGCTCCAGGTCTTCACCCTCTTAGCTTCCCACTGGGAACTAACAGTTTCTTTTTCATAAAATTCCCAGACAAAGGCCTGTCTTAAGTCACATATCCACCCCCTGGGAAGGGGGGGTCAATCATCTTGGAACAGCCTGAATCACGTGCCCACTTCTATATTTGAGCAGCAGTGACAGGCTGTCCCACTATTAGGTTGCAGCCAGTAAATAGGAATCTACAGAACTTTGATTTCTCCAACCAGTCTCATCCCAATTCAACCCAGGCTTCTGCCCAAATTAAACCAGCCATTGCTACCTGCTGATGAACAGACATCACCCTCATGCGTCTGGCTGTCCTCTCTGATGGATCCAGCTGTCTTGAGAACAAGGATTAGAACCCTCTGTGACCAGCCTAAGGTCTGTCTGCCCCAAAGGTGTTACAAAAAAAAAATCAGTCTTTTATTACTGTGACCAGTTATTTACTTATGAGGAGGCTGCCCGATCTCCTGGAGACTTGCCCTGTTCACCACTGAATATCTTAGCACAAAAAACTGGACCAGCACATAACAGAAAGTGAGTAAATACTGGATATATGAATGGATGAGTGGTCCGAATAGAACCAATTGGCAAGCCCTTGGAACTCCAGTAAATGAGCAAGCTTTCCTTCTCACTTCAGAGAGAAGAAATGTGACGGCAGCAGCCTCCCTCCCCCAAGCTCCTCCACACACTCTCATTCTTCTGGGCCAATCAGAACCAGGGAAGGTGATGCATGGCCATGTCCAGTTCAAGCACCCTATCCTCGGGAACTGGGAAGGGGGACTCTGCTCCTGCCTTCATTTCTTCTTCCTTGTGCCTTCAATTTCTGCCTCCATTGAGTCCCTGCACCCACAGATTTCCATGTTAGCCAAGAGAGCAATAGCAACAGAGCCCTCCTCAGTCCCCACACCTCCCTTGCCACTCCTTACCTTAGTCTTCTTCCTTCTAAGGCTGGCGTGTGGGACAAGGAGGTCTCCATTCATAACCCTATCAAGGTCCCAAACCCACACACTTAACTCCTACTACAGCTGGGCTTTTCTCCCATCCCTCTATTGAAACTGTTCTTGCTCAAATCACCAACTTGCCAGACTCAATGGACACTTGCCAGTCTTTACCTTCTCTGACAATGACAATATCTTACTCAACTACAGTCACTACTTCATCTTCAGTGTCCCCTGCCTTTATTTTCATGATGTTGCTCTTCCTTTGTGTCCCTTTTCCTTTCCATCTCTCAGGCCTTTCTTTGGAAATTATTTTTCCGGAGTTCTCTGTGTGTATGTACGCATGATTTTTGGCTCATCTCACTTGGCCTGCCGAGTGGCTGACTTCCATACCACTTACTGCCCATATGAACATAATTTTTCTCTCTATATCTTCTCCTTTTCTTCTTCTTCTTATCTAAAGGAATGAACAACCATTTCACCAGACACCCCAACTTGGAATCCTGAACACATTCTCGTCATTACTCTCAAAAAACTGAGCTCCTCCTCAATCAATCTTTCAACCAATCTTCAGGCAAGTTCAGTCAACTCACTGCCCAAATATGCCTTCTTCCTGTCTTCCCTCCACCCCTGCCCACCTACTCCTACTGCTTTAACTTAGTTCTTGACAATTTCCCACCGGGACTGCACAAGAACCTTCCCATCTGCTCTCCCAGCCTCTGATCTTGTCACCTATTTCCTTTTGAAGGCAATTTATCTTCAGAATAAAATCCAGTCATTAGCACAAAACATTGGACCTTCCATGATCTGGTGTCTGTCTCACCTCTCTCCCTCATTTTGTAACATTCTTTTCAGACACTGCTTGAGTCAGACCGAATTACTTCACATTGCTAGGATCTTCTGCGTGGTGACATCAGGCTTTGGACATTCTGGTCCTTTACCGGGTTTACTTTCCTACATGGCTAACTACCATTTATGGTTTCATCCCACATGCTCTTTTCCTCTCAGCTGACTCCTTGAACTTTCTGCCTGAGAGGGCAACTTCTGCCTTCACATAGACATTGCACACACAGACACCATAGACTTTCTGACCTCAAGTACAAAAGCCTCTTACAAGGAAGCTCTGGGGTCTCAAGGACAGGGACTTAAGACCTTCCTCTCTACCTCCACGATACCCAATCCTCACTCTTGTGAAGGAGTGTGTGGGTAGGTCTCCTTCCTGTCTTCCACAGTCTTCTCTAAGCCACCTTCATGGGCCAAAGCCACTACTTTCAGGAGCAGTTTCTCTCTGCTGCCACAGGAACATGGCTTATACTTCAAAAACGGTAATGGAAAACGATTTCAGGAACTCTCTGGGTGGTTGCTAGGGAACACTAATACTGTGTCCAATCAATGTGATACGTGAGGACCACCAGCACTACTACATTCAGAGGATATCAGCATCACTGGGCCCGTGCTAGCCTCTCAGCCACCAACCTCAGCCCAAACGGATGCCATCCCACTTACAGATGGGTTCCAGACCCCAGACTCCAGTTTCCATTGCCCATACCAGTGGTGGTCATCTCTTAGGAACTACTGTGGAGTTACAATGGAAAAGAGTGGTTTGGAATTAGACAAATCATTGTCTGAATGAATCTTGTCACTAACTTACTACCTTGTGTGACATTGAGTAAGCCATTTAATCATCTCTGACCCCTGCCTCTCATCTGTAAGACAGAAATGCTATTTCCTCATGGGTCAATAAGAAACTACAAATGAAGATAACAGATTGAAAACCTATAGCATAAAAGCTTTCAATATTATTCTGACTTCTGCAGAACAACAAGGTACACCCCTGTGCACCTTATTTCTTTTTGCTCTTCTCTTCAGTCAGTGTTCTGTGAGTATTCTTTGCACCAGGTGCTAGGCTCAGGGTTGCAGTTCATGTGCAAACAAGTCATCATCTTTACTTTTGGGAGTCTTGGTGGGGGAAGGGACACCCAGTCTACTAAGGAATAAGCACATTAACATCTAATTCACTTAGAATTGGTGATATGCATGGGGTGCGGGGGGGGGGGTGTTGAAGATGACCCAGGGTAACTTCTAAAGCACAGGGAAGGTATTTTTATCTGCACTACTTCCCCTCCTTTTGAGACAGAGTCTTATTGTGGAAACTGAACTGAACCCCTGAGTCCCTGTGGAAACCAAGCTGAACCCCAGAAGTGACCCTGGTGTTTCTGTTAAGCTTACAAGTGCATGCCATCTCTCCTGGCTTATAGGTAACAAGCTTCTAAAGAAAACCTATTTTGATTTAAGACATACCTCGGATTCAGGGTAAACCTTTGGCCATGGAGTCTTATTCTTGTATATTACCCTCCATTCTCCATTTCACTTGCTTCTCAGACAGTTGACAAATCAAAGGGCAAATTCTATTAGTCTTACAGGATTCTATGAAAAGCACAATATTTTTCCTCTTCTCTGTGAAGAATATTAGAACTGAAGACAGCTCAGCATATAAGCTGTGGGAGGTAAACACTCCCACTACCCCCACCGCATTTCAGGCTTCCAGGTTTCTCTTTGCATTTACTGTTATCTTAGAACTCAAAAAGACACAAGAGAAATTTCACAGTGAAAGACAGGATGGCAGTTAAGAGATAAACCAGCTGGGCCCAGAAGGGCTAAATGATCTTCCCAGAATCAACCAGAGAAGGAGTGAAAATAACAACATACTTCCCTACCCTGCCCTTGCCCTTGGCACCTGACCCCAGATGTGGTCCTTCACATACAGCCCTCCATGGTGAAAGGCAGGGTTGTTTCCACTTTTGAGCATCCTTCTCTCTGATTCTATCTTCTCCCAGTGACATCCTGTTCCATTCTAGCAGGACTCTTTTGGATTAATCTCTTTGGTCTGGGAACCACAACTGCATGAAAAGTTTGATTAGTCATAGCTTTGTCAAAATGCTTCTCTAAACTATGCCTCTGCAGGCTGGCAAAACTTTGTGGCCTAGGTTCTACTGTACAGTGAGAAGAGCTTTCCTAGGCATCCCATACCCTTTCAGGGTAGATCATAATTGGTGCTCTTATGTGTAGTGCTGCAAGACACTGGAGAGGGGAGGGGAGGGGAGGAGGGGGGAAAGGAGAGGCAGAGAGGGAGAAATCGTGCTACACTCTCAATTTCATAGATCATTAAGGAAGTTGGGTACACTTGGCCCAACTCTTCCAGAAGCTGCTCTCAGAAGAGCCGAGGTGGAGCTGCTGGACTGGACTCCTGGTTCAGTGCTCTTCCCACTCTGCAGCATCACTCCAGTCTCTTGGGCTGAAGCAGCTGCGCCATCAAAAATGTCACATCAGTTATGACAACATGATTTATTATGTAAGAGGTGCTGCAGAGTAGGCAAGGGGAAGAGGCCAGGAGCAGAGTGTGAACCACACTGCCCCTCTTCTATGGCTCAGAAGTCAGCTATGTCCTATACTTATAAGAGAACTGCATAGGGGAAGGAAACACCCACTAATCAACCAAAGGAATGAAAATTGAACTAACCTTTGTACAATAATTTTTATGTCCCTGGCACTGTTACAAGTCTATTTCCTATGTTAAGTCATTTCATTCTTACACCAGCTTAAAATAGTTGCTTTTATTACCAACCCCATTTCATGCAAGCAAGTTAAGATGCCAAGAGGTAAATAGCTAAATTCACACATCTGATGGGTAGTAGAGTCAAGATTTTGGAGCCAGCAGCCTGCCTGCAGAATGTTCTTAGGCCTTCTCCATTCCGGAGATGTATGCCAACTTAGTCCATGCATTCTCTAAGCAAGAGGCTGTCTATTCCCCTGGGCCAGTCAGGCTACCACTCTTTCCTCTCTTGCTCCATCTACTAATTGTTGATTGTTGAGCAATGTCCTTTCTACCAGGACCAGGAGGCAGAATAATGGGATAAAATAGAAATGGAATATAAGTTTAAGCAAATTCCTGGAACGGAGTTCATCGGAGCACCTTTAGGCCTTTGGGTAGTCAGCAGATGTGAACTGATCCCCTTATAACACCTAATTTCGAATGCACATGGGGCTATGTACACACACACACACACACACACACACACACACATCTATACTCTTCTCCCCTTTTTCTCAGAATTAAAAGTTGTTCTTTGCTAGTGTCAATTTTGAGAGTAACCCTTCCTAATTTCTTTTTTTTTTTTTTCATCCTGGAATCATCCCTATCATTGACTTTCCAGTTGCCTTTCAGGTTAAGGTGGTCTCCTGCAATAACAGTCTGCCCCAGTGGTAAACAACCTGTGAGTCATGAACCCTTTGGCAAACACCTATCTCCAAAAGTATTTGCACTACGATTCATCACAGGAGCAAATCACAGTTATGAAGTAGCAATCGAAATAATTTTATGCTTGGTTGGGGGTCACTACAACATGAGGTGCTGTATTAAAGGATCACAGTATTAGGAAGGTTGAGGACCACTGCTCTAATAGAACCTACTCTGGCATATAGGGAATCAAGTCCATGCATTCACGTGAGCACATGTCAGAAAAGTAGGGCCTATTCTCCTCCAATCTCCAGTTAATTGACATAGTATACCACAAGCAGCTGAAAACCGCGAATGATGTTGCCGTAACTGTAACAGACATGGCCTCCTAAGATGCATGAAAGAATTCAAGAGTTTCAGGTTTAAAAGAACCAAGCCAGCACCTGAGCACTCATCCAGCTTCCCATACACAGAGAAGAAATTCTGGATTCCTCTTCTGCCACGTCAATCTGCATAAAGCTTCACCTACTTAATCTAACGACAACAGCCCTTTCCACCAGCACACAGGCTCCATCTCAGAATCCACTGAGGTTCAAGAACTGCACAGCCAACTCTTGATGAGATCAGGTGAATTGCTCGCTGATCTTCCGGCAAGAAGTCTGCTGGTATTTACAGCTCAGCAAACAGGAAGAGGGGAGAGAGCACCGTCCACTAGCAGAGGAGAACTCATCTCATGCTACCTGGCCTGATATTCTGTTCACACTCCTGTTGTCTCCAGAGAGCAAGGTGCATCTACTTTATAAACATGGAGACACAAGTGGAGAGGGATGCAAAAACAGCCAATGGAGGGACTGTAGAAACAATGAACCAATGGTATAGAAGTGTAGCTCTCAGTGGACCGCTACCTCCACAAGAGGCCTTTGGGCAAGGCTAGGAAACGCCCTTTCAGATGTCAGTACTTTCACAAAGTAATGATTGCAAGTTGCCACCTCCCTTTCTGTTAATGCCTGCCACTTACTAGATGCTGAAAGCACACAGGCTTGAACCTGCCAGCCAATGGTCTGAACACCCATTTGTAAAGTCAAGGTCAGCTGGCAGGAGGAAGCCACCATCTTTTGGGCAGCAGATGACCTTTCAAAACCACCACCTTCCCTGACAGAGTAGTATCCTAAACCCTCACTTGTAAGGGTTGGGATATTTGTTTGAGTAGTGATATCCTCAATAGCTAAATCCTTAAACTTGTTTAAAAATTGCCCTGCACAGGTACTCCAGAAATGAATGTATATCTGAAATGTTCCATTTTACTCTGTCTATACAGGTGACGTCTTCTAGCTAGCAAGTCAGGTCTTTCTGCAAACTTCAAACTCTATTACTAAAACACAAAATAAAAATCTGATGGTCCAGAGAATATGAACTAAGCACCCTAGTAAACTCAGCACCTTGAATCAAAGCAAAGTATAATGTTCAGAACAACTCCAGGGGTCATTTTATATTACCAGGTCCAAGCATTTGTCACTTAATGTTGGAACTGGGAAGTCAGTTAAAATGATATTCTATTGATTCTATGCTTCATAAACTATAATTCTAAGATAGTTTACATAAGGGTTCAGAAATTCAGTAAAATTTATACTCTATTTAAAATTTTTATTAGTCTGTGTAAAAGCATCACTGCTTATCAGAAAAATGATAAGGTTCTATCACAGGTAAAATGTTATGTAGCAAAAAGGAGGCACTGGTTACGCACAGGCCAAGTGAAACTGTATTTGCACTATCTCAATCACTGTTGACTTTTCAGAAGTGAAACACTTTGTACTGCATGACAGAGATCTTCCAAACACTAATTCACAAGCACGCACACTAAAGAGAAAAAATGGAGGTTAGGGAAGCACTGGCAAAATAATTCAGTGGATAAAGGCACTTGTCATGCAGGCAACTTGAGTTTGATCTCTGGACCCATGTAAAAGTAGAAGGAAAACGTGGGCTCCACAAAGTTGCCTTCTACACATGCACACATACACAATAAAACTTCAGAAGATTTTAAAGACTTGAAAATCAGGCTTCTGAAAATGATGTACGTTTTCCCCTTATGACATGTATTGAGCAGAAAAATTCCAAAGGTCAGTCTTTGTAATGTTCCTAGGCTGACGAGGGCAGTAACACTTTGTTCTAAGCGCATCTGCTGCCCGTCCTTAATGGCTGCACTCAGCTACTACAGGCACATACTCCTATTCCTCCTCCCAATCAGCACACCACAACCTGGATGAGAACACAAGCTGGGGGAAGTGGCTCCCATCTCTTCTGAAAATGCTGATGACAAAGGATGTGATAATATCTGAATATCAATATTCTTCCTCTCAAGCCAAGGAACTGTGCTTCCAGGCCCCACCCCTACTAGAAGTCACTGGCTTCCCACAGGGTGTCACCTACAGAGGACTCTGTAACCATCCAATCTCATCTGCCTAGGTGGACTAACTTACACATATGGCCTGATAGGCTTGTCACCACTCACACTGCACAGGGAAACAGGAAATTGCTTTCTGCAAATGCTACCAAGGCTTTCTTGCCTGGCCCCACCCAGAGAGGACAATCTTCCCGGCTACAAACGACTCTCACTCAAGTGGTGATCTCAAAACCCATCTCTGGAAGTGAGGACTCCAAAGAATCTGTCACTGGGATACAGTGACACCAATCTCACATTTTGTGGTCAATAAAACAAGTCCTGTATCCAGTTTGGCACAAGGCCCTGATCTGACTTATTTTAAGCCAAGCTCATAGGAAAAACTACCATTCATGAATGTTTCAGGAGGACAGTTCAGTCGGGTCTTTTGTGCAAAACTGACATAGACAGAAACCTTTCTGAGCAAACCTAGCGTATTTCCTAAAGAGATTTGGTACATTTTGTGCTTAAAAGGAACAAAAGTCAATCACAAAAATCTCAGTTTCGATAAGCAGTTCTCACAGAAAAGGTGCTCGTGGAGGTGAGGAAAGGGAGAAATGCAGGAAATGAGAAAAATGATCTGATTTCTGATTTAACCCAATCAAACATCGGACACTCCACTGCCCCCACCCCCAAGTGCAACCCAATATAAGACATGCAGGACTTTCCTCAGAAAGTCTACAGTCTCCCTTTAAGATTTCGTGCCCGAGGACTTAATCAGGAATTTCCATTCTAAAGTGGCACACAGATCTCCTCAGAGAGCTCAGCTTTCTTTGAATAAAAAAGGCAAGTTACCCTTTAGGGGACTCAGCACGTATTTTTAAACTTCTTATTAAATCAACCTAATTTATGGGGCATGTTCAAGAAAAGCAGGTAGCAAGCTGCTTAGGTGGATGCAAAGTTACTTGCCATCTTTCCCACCTCCCCACCACCACCTCGTTTGCCCTCCCCTCTCCGAGGGTTTCCGAATGTCTTCGGGGCCCCTTCCGAAGCCGAAGCCACTCGGCCCTCTCCGTCTGGACCCCGACTGGGTTCCGAACACTGTCGAGATCCTCCGAGCCCCGCGCCCAGACCAGGCCGAGCGGAGCCGAGCGCCGCCGAGCTCAACCCCATCGACATTTCCAGCCTCGGCTGGGCGCTGTCCACCACTTGCAACGCCTGAAACCTCACCCCAGCTCTGGAGGCCGAGGCTTCTACCAGACTCTCAGTCTGCCACAGCGGATTAGACTTGTGAAGTTTTGAGACCTGCCTCTAAGGAGAAAGAGGTGGCGCGGTTTGCCATTTCCCGACCCGCGTGTGCTCCAGGCAGATGCAACATGCACCTTGTTGCAAAAAGCAATTCCCCAGGCCCCGCCTCCCCATCCATTTGGACTGCACAAGCCCCAGAGAAACCCCAGGCCAAATTACTGGTGGCTCAGAAGGGTGAGGCTAGCCGAAGGGGCCTGTGAGAAGAAAGCCCCTGGGAGCTCTCGAACGCAAATAAGAACATGCCAAGCAGATGGGGAAAACTGTCTCCTAGTCGCTACTCCCTACCATCATGGCGCCGCCTGGAACTCGCTTGTCATGCCTGTTACACATGCAAGAATTTTTGCTTCTTGGTTTCGAAACCGCAAGCACAATTTGTCTCCCACCCACCTTCCCTCAAAAGGGGTTTTTATTTTCCATTGTTTTCCTACGGGATGCAATTACTTCGACTATTCTGTCAAGTTGAAAAATAATCATTTTTGTTTACTGCACAGCAACCTCTAATTAGGAGCTGTGTGTGCACGAAGGTGTCACAGCAAAGCGACATGGAATCCTCGCTAAACGGTCCTAACGAACTCCTCCGTCCTGAACTGACAGGCCAACGGAAGCAGGGCCAGGAGGTCCGGAAGGCATGCACCCGTTCCCTGCCGGCCACCCCTCCCCAGGCAAAGCTGCCTGTAGGCTTACTAGGAGCTGTGAAGCGGATGGGACAAGAAGCAAGCCAGTGAGAGGGAAGGAGGGGTGAGGCTCCTTACTGGGGAAATGTGGAAAGGAAGGAATATCCCATTTTGTTTTAATTTTCAACCATCACTCAAATCCACCTCCAGTCAATTAGGAGGGGAAACTGATATCTAAGGCAGAAGGGGGCGTTGGCAAGTGGGGCCTGAAATCCGCATTAAAGGTAGGCTACAGGCAGCCCGGCCTAAGCGAGTGTAAATAAATATAACGAAGAACGACAAAGGCTACACAGTGACAGGAAACTGCTGGTGTCAGGAGAGCAAAGGCTGGAGGGCCAGGGAGCAGAGGGGTTGGAGGGCAGGCGAGGCTTCAGTCCCACAGACAGCGTCCCCCATCCACCTCTGCTTTGGATAAAGCTGTGTCTGTCACATCCGCTTGGAAACCCACCCTTTTCCCCCTAGTGCACGCCCCCTCCCCTAACCCTTGCTCTCGTTTGGGGGGAGGGGGCCGAAGTCACAGCCTCCAGGAATTCAGCACCAAACTCATGAACAGCAAACACTTGCTCTTCCACCTCAATCTGCTAGGGCTGGGTCCCCTCCATGTTTTAGTCAAGTTCAAAAATCACTGCCCCAAGAGAAGTGGGATTCGAGGGGTTGGGTGGAGGGAGGAGTAATGGAAGGAGCCCGAGACAGAAATGGAAGCAGCGAAACACACGAAATACTCCACGAGCAAGAGTTATGATCATAATCACGCCAATAGTGTGATGTTCTGATCAATATGGCGGACACTGTCATTCATACAACTACAGGCGCTCCCTTTCCCTCCCCCCAAACACCCACTCCAGGAGTTGGGGTGGGGGACCCAGAACCAACGTAGGGAGTGGGGGAGGGGAGGCAAAACCAGGTCTCTGTGTGCACGAATTAAAAACCAGGCCTGGAGAGCAATGTGGGTGAGCAAGACAATAAAAACGGTATGAAAATTATTCTTAATAAAAGTACAAATCCCAATGCCAGAGGGACTTACTTCATTTGCTTCACAATGGTGCTTTTTCCTGATTCTCCAGCCCCTGTTGGGACACAGAGAGGGGGGGAAAACTGGTGAGTGTCAGCTCAGAGGAATGGGAAGGGGTTTCAAAGCATGCGAGGGGTGGGCGCTCCTGGGCACACAGTGGTGCCAACTCCGGGACCAGGTCTCCCGTGGCGCAAGTCGGGTGGGGAAACAGCGGCCGGGGTCGAGGAGCGGGGGTGGCTACCGAGGTCCTTACCCAGCAGGAGTAATTTCACGTCTTTGGCGGCGCTGATGCCATCTTCTTTGAGGTTTTTCTCAATCGCCTTGCTCCGCTCGAGGGCGGCTCTCTCCTCTGCGCTCAGAGTACATCCCATGGTGGCCCCTTCCCTGCCACAGCCCGCACGACTCGGCTGGCACGACTCCCCGGGTCGGCGCGCCCCCCACCCCCCCAAAGAGCAGAGCCTGGGCTCAAAGGGGAGAAAATCACGATATCCTCTCCTTGGCTGGGAACAAAATTGTTGAAAGACCAGAACCCCCCAAAAAAGACAGCCTCTATCAAGATTCCAGCGGCGAAGACAAGCGGCAGCTGGTCGGGGTCTGGGGGTGTCGAGGTGAGGGTGGCCGGGGTTTGGGGCTCCGGAGCCGAGGGAGGAGGCGCCCGCGGGCCCGGGAGGCGCGGGCTGCAGGCACTGAGGCTAGTGCACGACCCAAAATAAATAAAATAGGAGTCGAGGCTGGATCCGCAGCCGGAGCCGGCGGAGGGTGGGGTGGGGGGCAGGGTGGGTCCTTCTGCCGCGGCTGCCGGAGGCGGAGGAGGAGGAGGCGGAGGCGGAGAAGGTGGAGGCGGCGGCGGCGCGGGGTGTGGAGGGAGTGAGTTAGGGGGTGCCGCTAGTGCATGTGCACCGCCGCTCCTCGGCCGTCGGTGCGTCCGCGGCGCCTTCTCCGACCCCCGCGCGCGGGGCAAGGCTGGGAAGAGGGTCGGGCCGGGGTGGGGGCAGATCTCTAGCGGGAGGCGGCGTCGCCGGGGCCCAGAGCTCGCATCGTTTGGCGGAGAGCGGCCAGGAGACGGGGAGAGCGCGAGGGAGCCGCGGCCAGCGGGGAGCGCGAGAAGAGGCGGGCAGGGAGGGCAGGGCACGCGCGCGCGCGCCGGGGCGGGCGGGCGGGGAGGGGGCGAGGCGAGCGCCGGGCGCGAGAGCGCCAGGTCCTGCGCAGCGCTCCGCCAGCCGCCCGCTGACGTCAGCAGGGCCGCGCGCCGGGCCCGGGGGACGGCGCGGGCGGGGGCGGGGCGCATGCCCGCGGGCCGCGTCACCTAGCGGGCGCGCGCGCGAGGCGCGGCCGGCTCTCGGGTCCCCTCCCCCCCTCGCGCCTCGGGGTGCGTGCTGGGCTGGGGAGGGCGGGGCCTGGGGCCGGGCGCGCGCCTGCGCCCCACCCCGCCCCACCCCGGACGGTCTCGCGCGCCGCCAGGCCCGCCTCCTGTCAAGCGGAGCGCGGCGGTCAGGTGGCCCCCAGCCCGCCGCCCGTGCCTCCTGCTTCCCGGTCTCCCAGGCTCTGGCTTGGTGTCTCCGGCAGCTTGCCTTTCCGATTGTTCTCCTACGGCCGGAGACATAGCCTCTAGCCGAGCTCTAGTACCTCAGCAGACGTGAGGAGGTAGCGGGTCAGAATAAACCTGCGCACGCCAGAATACAAGGCTAGGCGCCAGGGACAGACTCGGGTCCCTTGCTTCCCGGGCCCGCATTTATTGAGCATCTAGTGTATAGAGGCGGGGCTCGTGGAGAGGAACGCAGCAGGCTGAGAAGAGGCACGGCCTGCTCCTCAGGAGTTTTTGCCTTCCTGGGCTAACGTGAGCCTTACTGTGAGATTCCCACCCTCGCTGTGGATGCTAGAGATGGTTACCATCCTAGGATGGCTTGATGCCAAAGGCCCAGCGACAGTCATTCATGAAAGCCTCTAGCAAATGTTTGTTTCCTTAAATTTTTCTCTCTAGCATGGTCGGTCTTGCTTGGTTCTTGAATTCTTGTATTCCCAGAAAGAACATAAACTGATAAAGTGAATTCTTCATAGGTTTTTGATGAGAAGAGAGGTGTCTTCCTCTTTTGTCTTAAAGTAACAAACTACAAGAAGAAATATACCCATGGCCGTGTCGTCTCAAAGACTCAAAAACCAGGATCAGTTACTGAGTACAGAGCTAACCCAACACTAACCCAATCAGTAGACAGTTGCCAAAGATGGGTCATGTTCTGGGTGGTCTCGGAGAGTCTGAAGGCATTCATTCTTACTGCACAAGATTGTTTTACAATCAGTTCCACCAGGCAGCCCCAGGGGCCTTCCTAGAGAGAAGAGCCAACAGGCAAGGCTGCCCAAGGAAAAGACAGGCAAGTGGCCAGTGGAAAACATGACCCCCATCCCCCCTATACCTCCCATCCCCCATGCTGGGCATTTCCAGACTCTGAAAGTAAACTTGTTTGCTTCATTTCAACAATGGGGAAAAAAACTCCTGTTTTGAAAATGTCACCCAGAATAAAAATACATTTGCAATGGGGGAAGAAAAGGCAATTAAGGCCCACCCAGAAAAAATATTTTTCTTCTGCATTTTTAAAGTTTGGTGTTTCCCACTGTGGGTTTGCCTCATTCTACAAATGACTGTCAAAAGTTATACTCAATACAATTGGAATATTTAAATTTGAGTCATATCCTATCTATCCGAGGAAACTGACAAAATATTCTATAGAGAGTTGTTTTATACAGCAAATAAGTAATCCCCCATCTCCTTTCCTGTTTATGCTGGGTGGGGTTAGTATTAAAGGATGAATCTGATTTGACTTAAAATCAAGTCTCACTAAAATCGTCTTTGCAGATCCCAAACAGACCTTGCTTCCTCAGAGGTTGCTGGAGTAGTTGTGAAGATCTACCATGAACCAGATGCAGGGCAAGTTTCAGTCTTACTACAGTTCTGCCATTTCTACAAGACTGTATTTGAAGGATGGAAGGTAAAGATATAACTGTCTCATTGTGTGCTTGGGGTGGGGGTGGAGCATGGCTTTGCTCTATTAAATGTTTTTAGTGTTCTTTCATACCAGATGACTTACAAGTGAAAACTGTGTGCTCTTGGGGGCATTCTGGTTGTGTGTGAAGCCCTATCCCTGACTCTAGGTGCATGTCTCGCTACATGCTTTCGGTCCTTATGTGGCAGAGGCACAAGCCTGTGTTTGGAGTTCTTCTCCACTCCCTCAGTACTTATTAAGAACCTACCGACTGTGTATGAAGGCTATGTTCCAACACTGTAGATGTATTTCAGATTGGCCTACCCTGTTTTCTTTTTTTTTTTCTGGGTCACTTTGCGTCTTTATGGCTGAGTTTCATAAAAGACTAATAATAATCCACTTCATCTGTATAGTGCTTTACAGCTTACGGAGCACTTTCACGAAAATGATCCCATGTGATCCTCCCACATAAACCTCAGTTAGGACTAGTGTGGGAAGCGTCATGGATGAGCGGCAAGAGCCTAGGCCAGGAAGACAGATTGATAAGAGAAACATTCCGAGATGTCCTACATTTAATTACAAAGGACCATGGGATGAAAGAAAAGGGAGATGGTAGGGGAGATTAACCGGTAGCAAGCAATGGGCCCCAGAGCACAAAAGACTGTTTTTATGTTCTTGAATGTACTTGAAAAGCTTCACAGAAGCCTGCCCTGACTGCCTAGGTGTCAGTGTATCCTTCTTGCAGCCCCAGCCAATCAAGAGGCCTTGGCTTCTTCCCTAATTGTTCTCCCATCGCAAAACCTTTGCTACTGCTTCTGGTAATTCCACCCTTGTTACCAGTACCCAATGTAGATTCAATGTAAATAATATGTATGTAGCAATGTTTGCACTGGAAAGTACTCTGACTTTTTAGAGCTGGGGAATTAACCATCTAACCTGGACAGTGGTGGTTGTAAAATTTGTCCCGGCACCTAGTCATTAATTTTTCTGCTAGCGTCAGTAATGGATCAATAAGCCCTTTCATTTCAGAGAGTTCTTACAAGGTCTTAGGCGTTTTGGTTTAATAAGATACAGCCTGGTACCCATTTTACAGATGAACAAGCTGAACCCCCACTCGGTGGCTTGAGTAAATTGTTCATGGTCAGTTAACTCATTAACGAGTCCACGGATCTTTGCAGTTTTCTGAACTGTTGAAAGCAGCGTGCTGTATCCACATGTAAATCATGCTCAGATCAGAAAGCCGAAATCTCAAACCCAGGCATGTGTTGATTCCCCCAAAGGAAGAAAGGATGAGAATATCTCAGTTTTCTGTGAAGTATAAGTAATAAAAATTCCAACTATATTAAATTGGTCCACAATTAATTCCTGTGGGAATGAGGAAATTATAGTTCTAATATTAAAAGCTAGGATTCCTAGACCACAGACAGAATCTCTTTGGTTTTATTTCATATGATTCTCAGAATTATATTTTTCTGATGATTTTTTAAATCAGAAAAGAGTTCTCACCCCTTAGTCAAATGTTTATCATACTGCACTACACAGACATTATACATCATATTTTTAACTTTAAAGGTACTTTGAATATCTTGCATACTTCATGGAAGGAATGTCTGCAAAGTCTTCTACTTCTAGAGAATAGGGATTCATGACGTGAAGAAGATCCCAGCTCTCATTCAGCATGGGCTTTAGGTAGGTGATCTCAATTTTCCTCTTTCTTTTTCTATGTCTCTAAAAGATAATCCCTTAGCTAATTTTTTTCTAATATTCTTTGGAATGTAAACGCCTTGAAGAAAAAGGTTTCTTTTGTATCTCAAAAGGTCAAAAATGGCCCTTGTCCTCTGGTTGTCATTGTATTTGTTAACTAAAGTCACTTATGGAGGAACAAGAGCTTAATCAAGATATATATATATATATATATATATATATATATATATATATATATATATATCCCCCCTTCCTATATCTGCCATTTGGGCTTTTTTCCTAAGACAAATTTTCCACTTGATTATTCTAGAAAATATTTAAGATTCAGTGAGTTCAAGAAGATAATGTCATCAAGTAAAGTTCTGTGACAAAATGATACTGATTTTGAACCAACAAATGGGAAACTTATTGGCCAACAGGCATTTATGAGAAGAGAATATACCCAATGTTTTTGGCATCCCAACCAGAAAAAAGTACTTGGCTAACTTTTGTGTCTCACTTTGTTATTTTGGAGGGTTCATGAAAAATTAATTGTCCTATGTAAAATTGTTAAGTGTAAAAGATGAGTTGAAAAAAAAGAGATGAGATGACTCAGGAAGAAAGAAGATTTTTGTATATGTGTAAGAGAAAGGACTTGCCTGAAGAAGCATATAAATGTTTGCATGTCACTGAATTGAACTCTTAAGTTATAAAAATCCATTATATGGTCACAGTTGTTAACATTATTTGTTGAATATAACTTGATGGCTCAGGTACTGTAGGTCCATATTTCTATATGGTGTGGCAGCCAGGCTCTGAAGCCATAGGCCCCACCTGAGGTGGTCACATAGCCCTGCAGACAAGTTGTCACTGCCCTAACAAAGGGTCAGGATGTTGTTGCTCCTTTCTTTGTAATTTAGAGGATGCCTTACAGAGATGCTGATTCAAGCCTACAGACAGCAGACAGGTAGATGTGGAGGTGACAAAACGCCATTCAGTCATTCACCTGGTTACCTAGGAGACAGAATGCTGGTGTATTTCCCACTCAGTTTATGTTTTGGTATAAAAGTTGTTTGGAGAATAGACAAGGAATTCTTCAGGATGTGAACTCAGAACTTCATGAGGGACCACTGAGAATCTCCCTCCCGATAAAGCCATGTGAGTTGTGTCTTTATTCCCGCTCCTCCAGCTGGTCCAGAGAGGGTTTATGTTGGGGTCTGGTCGAGAGAAATAATTAAGGGTTTGGGCTAGTACCGGTCCCTGACAAGAGAATGTACTTTGTAATTTTAAATTTTTAATTATTTGTCAATTAGGATAGCAAATGAATCCCACAGGGATGCCTTTGGAGATTTGGAAGGAGCAAGGACTAGGGCTTTCTTGCAAGATTGACCAAGAGCTGAACTTGGCATTGAAGTTTGTCCTAATATGAGGGCATTACTTAATAGTCATGGTTTTGTGTTGGAAGTTTCTTGGGAAATCTTTTGTCAGAAGCTTAGATTTTTATTTGTTATGATGGAAATAATAACAAACATTCTTCAACCTATCTTGGCTGGGTTGACAGAATGAATTTTTACATACACATTTACAAGTAGTTTATGTAAAACTTACTCTGTTCTTCAGAAGACAGGATCTCTAAACACAGGTTTCTTGTGTCCTCATATCTCCAGTCTCCATAGAGCCTTTTGCACACACGCAACTCAAACACATTTTACACATTAGCTCATTAGTCTTCTGTAACCTTCAAAGATCAAAGCCCTATTTATCATCACAATGTTCTTTGCAAGTAGAATTCTTTTTTAACTAATGTTTTCTTCTTTTTCTAATTTTTAAAGTTATTTTATGTGTTCAAGTGTTTTGCCTGTATGTATATATAGGGACCATGTGTGTTCCTGCTGCCCACAAAAGTCAAAAGAGTTGCATCAGATTCCCCTGGAACAGGAGTTGCAAATGGTTGTGAGCCACCATGTGGGTGCTGGGAGGTGACCCAAGGTCCTCTGCAAGAGCAGTAAGTGCTTGTAACCACTGAGCCAGCTCTCCAGCTCAAGTAGAACTGTCTTTGTTTATTCCTCCAAAAAGGTGGATTTTTATCTGACCAGTGTGCCTGATCTGTACAGATGGGAACTGGAGGGAGTAGAGGCTGCCAATTAGCTGAGACTTTCTTAGTGAATTGAAGATTATTGTCTAGACTAAGCATTTTGAATTTTGTTTGGGTGCTCCAAAGCATGTGTGCTCCGGGGTGTTCTATAGATCTGCCAGGTACTAAGGACATGCGTTCCATTGAGGAAGTATGGCTTCTTAGTTTATATGTAGGCATGTATCTCTTCCTCCAGAGGCCTGCAAAATCCTGGTCTGTGTGACAGAGGAGAACATTTTTTTTTATGAAATTCCTGTGTGTATGATGAAAAACAGATATAAGACTGGCAGAGGACAATTCAGATCAACACAATTGTAAACAGATCCCCTATCCTCAAGGCGTTTGGCTGTTATAATTTAGAACTTGAAGTAAAAGGAATTTTCACTGACCTTCTTCTTAAGCTGTCATTTTAGTCTGCCAACTTTCTCCCTGGTTTCTCTAGACTCTGGAGAGGGATAAGAGCAGAAAGAACTCTGGTCTAGTCACTTATAATATAAATGCTGGTTTTTAATGACCAAAGTGAAGGCATACATAAATCATTTTTGTTTTTAATGTTTTTTGTTGTTGTTTTCATTTGTTTATTTTTGGAGACAGGGTTTCTCTGTGTAGATCTGGCTGTCCTGGAACTTGCTCTGTAGTTCAGGCTGGCCTCAAATTCAGAGATCCATCTGCCTCTGACTCCCAAGGGCTGGAATTAAAGGCATGTGCCACCACCACCTGGATATATATACAAGTCTTAATCAAAGCATGTGATATGATGGCTTAATGATTATTCTGAAATTGATGGGGTCAATGTGCAATGACATGCTTTTAAAAATTCGGTAGTAGGAGAGATGGGAGTGATTGGAATAGAACTAAAAGGGACAGAGTTAGGGACTGGCCAATTTGACCATTCTTTCTTTGCTTATATTATCTCTGCCTCTTTTTGAGAATGGAGAGATGGCAATCATTTTTAGTCACAAGTAGAGACGTTTGTGCCTGCATCTGTTCTACTTGACTTTATTCCTTCATAAATATTTCCCTTATAATCATCTCATTTTTTAAATACATGAATTCATTTAATGTTTATGGGTCCTTACCATATGTCAGGCAATGTTAGAGGCCAGAGATAGAACACATATAGTTCTCTGCCATCCTAGTGCATATAGTCTCTGACCTTTGAACTGAAATAATCTTTCATGCATTAATTGATTTGATCCTCATAACTGTTTTTCAGAATTTTCATTTTATGCACAATGAAGTTAAGACCAGAGAAGTTCAAGTGGTTTAGCCCAGATCACCCTGCTTATTCTTTATATGGTTGGGCTATACACCCCCTTTTTTTTCCTACACTCCAGGACAATAGAATTTCTGCAGCATTTACTACTGATTTAGATCTAATTTTGAAATATTTTTTAGGCAATGTTTTGCTCTCTCGCTCAGACTGCCCTTCAACTGCCTACACTTCTGTCTCTACCTCTCGAGCACTGAGATTACGCAAGTGACACCATGCCCAGTTTCTAAGTTAGTCTTCTGAATAGAACTAAGGCTGATGATTTAATGAGTTCTTATTCAGCAGTCTTCTCCTCCTTTGTCAGATGTTATGGAGCATCATGAATGAACAAACATTTTTTGTTGTTTAGTTTATGAGACAGGTTGACCTCATATTCCAGACAGTCCTCCTGCATCCACCTGTCTAGCTGAGATTTTAGGCTGGAGCCACCATGCCCTGCCATAAATAAATTTAATCCAAGAAATTAATGATCCTATGGTATTTATCATGCCAAATCATTTATAGGTCTTAAAAAGATTAGATTATCTTTGTAATTATTAGAATATTTATACATACTTTGTGGCACCCTCCCCATAAAAGTGCCAACCTGAGACCAGGAGTCCAGAAATCGGGAAAACAGATGGAAATCGGGAATGCAGAAACTGGGAGTCCATGCTGTTTAACTAAGGGAAGATGTTAATATACGTCATTCCCAATAAGTCTGAATAAATAAATGAATGCTGTTAAAGCAAAGGGCACAGAATGAAGAGGCAGTACTAGCAGTCTTTATTCAGCTAACACTGGGAGATTTAATTCACACCCCAGGCTTCAATTTCCTCAGCTGAAGTGGATTTTAGATACTTCCCGTTGTCTACACCTATATTTCTAAATCTGAGTTGAGCAGACAGAGAAACAGTAGAGAACCAAAGAGGAGGCCACAGCAGGCAGAGCTACAGTGAGACAGCCCCTCACAGGGCAAAGCAAGAGTATTACAAATCTGCTACTCAGCCATTGATCAGGGTAATCTGTCCTGCTGTCAAACGGTCCCTTTTACTTTCTTCTCTTTAAATCAAGTCTGAGTCTTTCTTACATCAATAGCATTTGCTTTAGAACTGTAACACCTTGGTGAGCACGACAGGCCAATATTGTGAGAAGGCTATGGTTTGACTTTGATTCCAACTTGGAAGTGATGCTACTTCTAAAAACGCTGAGGGGTTTTGTTTGTTTTTTATCATGAAAGTTTTCCTCCAGATTGCAGTTATAACCCTTTCAGTGCAGTAGGCAGATAACAGTCAGCAATTACCACCCACCTGATTCTGAAGAATTTCCTGAGGGGTGAATGAGTGGGTACCCTCCTCGGGAGTGAAAGGACAGCTGAAGGAGTCACAGATCCAGGAGGGCATATGCAGGTAACTAAGGGGCACACACGCTTAAACGAAGGGAGCCTCAGATTCTCCGTGGCACCGGCCATCACTGTTGCCATTATTTCTTGGTCCTTCCCTGCTTGCTGAAAGGGATGGAAGGATTCAGCATAATGCTTCCACATTAGAGACACCAGTGCTCTGAGCATGAAAGAACAAAAATGTAAGGGTGTAACTAAGGGTGCCCAGAAATCTAGGTTTTCAGGCATCCTATAATATATGTTATAGGTATCATGTAATTTATGTTAGAACGCTGGAACTCCAATCAGAGAACTTAACACGAACAATGTAATTAGCTTGGCACCAGGATACATCCCTGTAATCCCAGCGCTTGGAAGGCTGAGAACAGAAGGGTCCTGAGTTTGCAGTCAGCTTGGACTACATAGAGTCCTGTCTCTAAAAAACAAAACAAAACAATAACCAAAAAGCAAACAAGCAAGCAAGCAATGACAATAATAGCAACTTGCTTCATATCAAAATGAACATACGTCTACATGTTTAAATTGTAACCAGTGTTTACTGTACACACGAAAAAGTTACTATTTCACTACGAAAGTAATCTGCTACTATAAAGAAAAGCAGAACTACACAGAAAACGTGTCTTCTCTACTCAATGGTGACTAAGCAGTGACATTTCAGAATTCCTTAGGGGCAAAGACAATTTGCTATTGAATCTGGAGCCAGCTGTACTCTCCCCTCCTCAGACAGCTATTTAGGAATCAGCTTTTCACTGCTAGCTGGCATCATTGTAACCACTGAGATAATCCAGCATCATGAGAGCATGCTGAGAGGATCACACATGAAACAAAACTCAGGTAGCTGGTGGTAAGTTAGTCACATAGAGCATTTCCTGTCTTTACAACTTGGCTGGTTAGCTCCCTAGGCTGTGTAATCCTTATCACAGATTCTGTATTAACGCAGGTCATGAATGCGGAAAAATCCAAGTGTTTTCTTGGTTTCTGGGCATCAAATCAATCCAGGCTGGTCCTTTAGTATCAACTTCTTTCAGGTTCTCTGTATCTGCCTTTGACCCTGCTTTGGGATTATAGATCTTCCTCCATCTCTTCAACTCTGTGGAAATAAGAGACCCTGTTAGCCAGTCTGTGTGACTAGATATCTCTTCTCTACAAGCAGCATCTCTGATGTCCATCATCTGTTTATCTGGTCCTTTGCCCACAATGTATTTTGAGGCTACTTAATCCTCTTCTTCCCAACTTCACGTTCTCTTTAAAAAAATTTCTTTTTATATTCCATTGAATTCAAATTTTGTTGCTCATATAAGCACAGTATGGGGTCACCCGCTGGAGCATGGTTGATACACCAGGGACCAACCATACCCCTAAAGAAAAGTGACCCTTCCTCCCCTTGTAGCCATCAATTGCCAATAGTTCCTCAGCCGGAGTGGAGGCTTGTGAGCCCTGTCCTCCACTCTATGCTGGATGTTGATCTCTTGGTCTTGGCACTAGAGAAAAAAATACATTTTAACACAAAAACTGTTATTAGAGACAATGAAGATCACTTTATAACATCATAAGAAAGATATAACAATGCATATTTATATATATATGTATGTATATATAACATTTAAGCATATAACAGTTACCAACATACATGAACCTAACAACTGAGTCTCAAAACACATGAGTTAAAAACTAGCAAAACAGACAATTCAATAACAGCATGCTTCAATGTCCTATCCTCAATGATGGATAAAGTAACTGGGTGGAAGATCAACAAGGAGACATCAGACATGAACAGCATCTTCATCATACAGGCCTACTGATGCCTATAGAACACTCCACTCCAGCAGTGGGACCCCATTTTATTGAGCCCACAAGCAATATTCTCTGGACTAGATCTATGGTAGATCACAAAATGAGCCCCACTGAGCTGAAAGGGCTTCACATCAACAGAGTACTCCTGTAGCCGCAACATACTTATATTAAGCATCAAGGGCTGGTGGTGTAGCTTAGTGGCGCGAGGCGTGGCAAACACTGCTACCCAATGAGCTGTGGAAAAGGGCTCAGCTGGTAGAGTTTGTCCAGTGTGCATGAAATCCTGGGTTCAAGCCCCAGCATCATATAAACCAAGTGTGAGGGAACACACCCATGATCCCAGCACTTGTGAGTTAGACCCTGGAGGATCAGCAGTTCAAGGCCAACCTTGGCTACAGGGCAAGCTGAAAGCCAGTTCAGGGTATATGAGACTATGTTTTAATAAAACAGAACAGAGCAAACAAAATAACAAGGAAATGTGAGCATTGTACAAATATATGAAAAATAAATGATATGCTTCTGCGTTTTATGGCTTTCAGAAGAGTGCGATGTAGGGCGTGTGTTAAGAGAAGGACACAGAGAGAATGAGAGAGCACCAGTAAGCTTTCGGCCTGGGAACCTTTCAGAGATTTGTGCTAGGAACTGGGTGAGGCGTGGGGAGGGGCCTGGGCTTGTCAGTTCAGGTGTCCCACCTGGGGTCCAGATGCCTCCCCTCAGTTTCAGTTACTGACTCCCATCCAGCCTTTTGGTGAAGGTGTGCATGTAGGAGATGAGGAAGCAGAGTTCTCCTCTAGCATTCCTAACCTCCAGAGAGGACTGCTTGGAACTGCGCCTCTGGGGCCCAGCCCTGCCTGGCTAGTTACTATTGCTTGTTCTCATTGTTTCTTCAGCAAAGAAGTAACACTAAAGTTGTCTAGGAACAAGACCAGAGAGCAGAGTCCCCAGTAACAAGCTACTGGATAAACAATGGGCTAAGACAGACATGGTGGTATATACGGATTATTCTAGCAGTCTGTGACTGACACAGGATGATGGCCATAAAACAGAGGTTCCATGATGAGAGCCCACTTAAAGAAACAAATGAGCAAAACAATTTAAGAATGGTCCAATGAAGAAATGACAAAGAAAACTAGAAAATACTTTGAAATAAATGGCAATGAAAGCACAGTGTGCTAGAGTCTGCGACATCCAGCTGATGCTGCATGGTGGGAAAGAGAGCTTTAGATTCCAGCACTTAGAAAAGAAGGAGAAAATCTAAAGTTATCATCTGCGTTTTCTACTAAAAGATGCTTCAGGAGGAGAGCAAAGTAAACACAAAGCAAGAAGATGAGGAAAATAAGATTAAAGGAGAAATACATGATCCAGATAGCAGAAAACTGGGGCTGGAGAGATGGTCCAGTGATTAAGAGCATCCACATGGCAACTCACAACTATCTGTAACTCCAGGGGACCTGATACCCGCATAAAGACATAATAAGACTAAATAAGTCATTAAAAAATAAAAAAGATTTTTTTAAAGGTCTGGAGTAATGACTCAGTAGTTACGAGCATTTTCTGCTCTTGCAGAAGTCCCAGGTTCAGTTCCTCTCCCTCCTGTCAGTGGATTCAGTTAGTAGGTAGCTCCAATTCCAGAGGACCCAATGCCCCTTTCTAGCCTCCTCAGGCACCCACATATACATGCACATAAATAAGAATAAATTTTTTTTAAAAAAAACAGCCAGGCAGGCAGATCTCTGTGAATTTGAGGCCAGCTGGTTCCAGGACAGTCAAGGCTACACAGAGAAACCTTGTCTCAAAAAACAAAAACAAAAACAAGCAAACAAAAAAGTGGAAAACTGGCCGAAAAAAATTAATAAAAGATTGCTCTTTTTTTGGAAAGGCTAACTAAATTGATAAACATCTTGTCATGCTGGCCTAGGATAAATAATTAAATTACTAAAATCAGAAATTAAAGAAAGAATAATGCTGCCACTCATAGGGAAATAAAAGATATTATAAACAAATACAACGGATAACTATATAAACTATATGTCAACAAATTATATGATTTGTTATAAAACTAGACAGACTAGTGGAGCTGGATAGCTAGGTAAATTGATAAACTAATTTGCTAAAAAAATATTTCAAAATGTCTGACTCAATTTGTAATAAAGAGATAGACTTAGTGATTTAAAATTATCCAGCCAATGGTCTAGGCAGCTTCATTAAATCATTCTAGCAAGGAGACCCTTACAGAAAACCACAACCAATTAAAATTCAGCAAACAAGAGACTGTGGTACCCAGTCCCAGCTTACACATCTACAATGCAATCCCTGCACCCGAGCCTCAGGGATCATTGCAGAAGAGCTGGAAAGATTGTAAGAGGCAGGGAAATAGGAAGTTTGCTGTGAAATTTTGTCTCTAGAAATGACAGAGAGGCTATACCCATAAAGTCTCATCAACATGGCTGCCTAAAGGAGATCTGACCAAGCAAGACACCAATGGACATGCTAACAAGGAAGGGGAAAAGCTCGCTGGTCTTCAGCTGTAGACAAAGAACTATGAACAAATGGGGAATGCTGAGAGTGAGAAAAATGGTCTTCCCAGAGAAGAGCGTCCCCAACTGGTATCCAACACTAAGTGATCAACCCTGAGGTTGTGTACATACAGATAGCATTATACGGGCTGAGCAGGTTATATTTATGTATTTAGGAATTCACACACACACACACACACACACACACACACACACACACACACGTTATAACAACTAAAGAAAAAGACACCAAGAATTTGAGAGAGAGCAAGGCAGGCTGCATGTCAAAGGGAGGAAAGACGTAATTATGATTTCAAAAAATAAAAACAGTATAAGAAAATAAATTCTACTGAGTATATAAATAATCATCTCTAGGATTAATATTGTTAAGAAATTAAAATCACCCTCAAGAACCTGCGGATTTAATGCTATCTCTGTCCAAATCTTAATGGGAACTTTTGCAGAAACAGAAAATCTCTTCAGAAAATTCATGTGGGATTTCAAGAGTCTCCAACTAGTCCGCATGATTGTGGAAAATAGCAAAGCTGATGTTAACATTTCTGATTTCAAAACTTGCTATATAACCCTGCAGCAGTCAGAGCGATGTTATACAAACGCGTAGGCCAATGGATCCGAATAGAGAGTCTTGTGAACTCTTACACTTGGATGCTAAGATAACTGAGGGAGGAAGGGCAGTCTTCAACAAATGGGACCAGAAAGTGATATTGGCATGTGAAAGAGGGAAGTTTGAACCTTATATAAAGGCCTAAACATAAGATTTGGAGCTATACAATTCTTAACCGGAAGCAGGAACATTCTTCATGATATTGAGTTCAGTAATAACTTCCTGGTTTTAACTCCAAAGTCACAGGCAACAACAACAACAACAAGACAAATTTGACTTTGTGAAAAATTTAGAATATTGAGCTTCAAAGGGCACTAGCAAGAGTAAAATAACCCACAGAACGAAAGAAATATTTGACAACCTGACAAAATTAATATCAAGCTTATCTAGAGGACTCATAAAGGGCAACAACAAATGAAAAACACTTAGATTTTAGCACAGGCAAAAGAGAATTAACTTCCTCTGAAGAATCTAAGCAGAGCATGGATTAGCAGTTAGTCTAAGAGAGAGAGGGGGGATAGAACAGTCATGTTATGTAGAACAGTGGTTCCACATATGTCTACCTCAAAGCCTTAGACTCTGTGACTGTTAACTTATAGTACAGAAGAGATTCTGTAGAGCCAATGAGATAGAAGGAGTTTATACTTGAGTATCTACTCACATGAATCCTTAAAAATAGACAACCTCTCCCACGATTAAGCCAGACACTCCAAATAAAATGGAGAGATTATTAGATTATATTAAAATTTGGCCAAACTATATGCTTATTACAAGAAACAATTGAAATATCAGTATAAAAATAGGCTTGAGAGCAAAATAAAAATGGGAAAAGAAAAAAATCTATACAAACACTACTCAGAAGGAAGTTGGAATGACTGATATAAAAGTAGACTTCAGAGCAGAGAATAGCATCAGGAATAATGAGTGTCATCTCATAAAGATAAGTGGATTAATAAAAAAGAACAGTTCAGCCATTTATGCATCTCAAAATGTGAGTTCAAGATACATGAAACTAAACAGACAGAAATGATAGCTCTCAGCATTCCTTTCTCGGTGACTCATGACTGTAAAAAGAAAATCAATAAACACATATATGGGACTGGGGAGACAGCTCAGTAGGTAATGCCCTTACTTCCAAGCAGGGGGACCAGATGCTTGGATCCCTCTGCATGTATAGCAGAATGCATATGAATCCCAGTTTAGAAGCAAGGGTAGAGTGGGTAGGGTGGGAGTAGAGACCCTGTCTCAAAATATAAGATAGAGAACAACAGAGGAAGATACTTGACTTTGGCTTCTGGCCTCAACATTCACACACACATGTTCATATATACACACATTCACACACAAATAAATAAAGGTCTTGACAACTGCTATTAATAGATTTTCTTAAATGACACAGGACCCTTTGTCCAGCAAGTATATACATTTTTAAAGTATATATTGTGGACCTTAAGACATTTTTATACACTAAAAAAATCCACAGCATACAAAGTATATTCTTCAATGACAATAGCTAATTAGAAATAAATAACAGAAATATTTCTGGAAAATCTACTAATATTTGGAAATTAAATAACATATTTTTAAATTACTATGAGGCAAAGAAGAAGCCAAAAGAAAATTTAGAAAATATTTTGGCTTCAATAAAAGTAGAAATATAACATACCAAAACTTGTGGGATACTAATAATAGCATCACTTAGATGGAAATAAGATCATTGTATACCTAGTTATAAAGAAGCAGTCCCAAATCAAGAGACACTTTTTACCTGAAGGAACTAGAAAAGTGAACATATGTAGAAGAAAGGAAATCATAGCATCAGACCAGATATCAATGAGCTGTAAAAGAATAGGAAAAAATTGATGATACTTGTTCTTCAATAACAGAAAGTTTGTTCAGTAAGAAGGTAAATAAAATGAACAAACCTTTATCAAAATTGATAAAAAATGATGTAGAACACAAATTGCCGCTTAAATGGAAACACATCACTACAGGATATGTGGTTATTAAAGACAGTGTGGGGATAGTATGAAGATCTCCATGGCAATAAATTTAGCACTCAAATGAAATGGGACAGATTGATTTTAAAAGACACAAAACACAAGAGGTTACTCAAGAAGAAATAGATAACCTAAATAATCCTATGTCTGCTTTAAAAAACTGAATTTTTAATTTAAAATCTTCCAATGACAATAGTAGAAGGCACAAATGGCTTCATTGGGAATTCTGCTTTTTAAAAAAGATACAATCATTTTTCAGAAATACTTTCAAAAGGTGAAGAGAGAAGAACAGTTCACAGCTCATTCCATGAAACCAGTGTTAGCTTTATACCAGAATCAGATGAAGATGTCCCAACAGAAGAAAGTGCAGGCCAGTATCCTTCATGAACATAGTAAATTCAAGCATCCTAAGGAAAAATTCACTTAAATAAAAGTGAAAGCTCAAATGCTTTTTGGGGGTGACTTTTTAAAAGTCACATGCATTTACATTGCTATTAAAGTAAATATTGTATTTATTTATCTACTAAAGTATTCCACTTTCTTCTTTAGGAACTAATAAAGTACAAGGAAACTTAGAGCCTAAAACAGCTACGAACAGAAGTGGCTTTGCTGAGAGTTTTACAGCTGTTTCTGCTGTGTGAATATAGGAGAGGGGCCACCTCTGTTTATATATCATTTAATTTTATGGTCTGGATAGGATTTAATTTTAGGATAAACTTCATTTTGTGTTTCCTTTGGCAACATTTTCTAAAATTTTCTAAATTTTACATTTAGAAATGTAATTTCTTTACATTTTCTAAAATCTCAAGTTGTCACTATATTTAGTCTCAGGCTTTTAAAATTCCTTTTATTACTTAATCTGCAATATCTTATTTATGATATTTCTGTAATAGTTTGCCTATCCCTGTCTTGTTTCTCTTGAACATTGTTGATATTTGCATTAATAAAGACTAAATGAACATACTGTAGTTATATTTAAAAAAACTTGATTTGACTTATTTTTGTATTTTGTTGACAATGAAGCATAATGCTTTAATTTGCTATGTGCTTACAGAACAATGAATCACATGTATAATTTGGATAGTTTTTTAAATTTATGCTTGTTTATATCATAATTATTCAACTATATAGTTTTAAGGATTCTTTTTTAATTTTATTTGTTTTTATTTTATGAACACTAGTGTTTTGCCTGCATGTATGTCTCTGTGAGGGTGTCTGCTCACCTGGAACTGGAGTTATCGACAGTTGTGAGCTGCCATGTGGGTGCTGGGAATTGAACCCGGGCCCTTTGGAAGAACAACTGGTGCTCTTAATCTTGGAGCCATCTCTCCAGCCCCTAGTTTCAAGGGTTCTTATTGACTGGGAGTGGTGGTGAATGCCTATAATCCCAGTACTCAAGATGCAGAGACAGGAGAATAACTGCAAGTTGGAGGCCAACCTGATTTACACAGAGAGCTCCTGGCTAGCTGGGACCACACAGTGAGACTCTGTCTCAAAACCGAACCAACAGAAAGCAAAAGGCTACAGTGGTGCTGTGCTCGACCCTCAGAGCGATAGCAACGTTACTTTATATTTTAGTCTTTATTTGCTTTCACTCTTCTCCCTGATTGCATGACATGCGTTTAAAAAGGAAAAGATTCTGCAGTATCTCTAGGCTCTTGATATTACTGTCACTTTATTTTTGTTGGCACTTTTAGCTTTGTAACTCATATAAATTGTTACATTAAGCTACCAAATCATTTAGTGCCCTGAAAATAACCTCATAATTTATTTTTTAATATAGCATTCTTAACATTATTGATTTCAGTAATCATTTAGATATGACGAAATCATGCTAAACATTTAAGACTGAAGCAAAATGCTCCTTGGTGAGATACTGAATATTTCACTGTGGTAATTCAGAGTACCTCGATTATCATGGGGATGATAAACAAATTAGAGACATAATTGCAGGAAGAAACAGCTTTCCTTAATGGCCCTGCAAAGGTTACATTCAAATAATTATCTTTCATTCGTTGATTGATAAAATAATGGAGATAACAAATGTGACCTAATACTGTTTTTAGAAAGCCACTCCTCTCATAAAAATCATCATTATTGGTAGCAAAATTAAAAAACATACTTGCCACTAGTTTATATATTCACTGGATCCATCAGACAAACATTCTTTATTTCATGTAATCCTCGTGACAATATTGTACGCGTTTCTATCCTCGTTACGCAAACGAGAGGCAGTTCCTCAGCGTTCTTGTCCCAAATGGCTTCTCCTCTAGAGTCTGTATTTATGTTTCAGTCAGTGCTGCCCTTAGCCCCAGGTTCTAGGTGCAGCAGTCAAACTTAAATTTTGCCAATTCAAAGTTTTCATCCTAAGAGCTGTGGAGATGGCTTAATGGCTACTGGGGCTCTTTCTTCAAGGTTCACTTCCCAACACCCAGAGTCAGGCAGCACCCAACTTCCTGTAAGTTCCGTCCCAGGAGATCCAATCCTCTCGTCTCTTCTCAGTGAGCTCCTGTATACATGTGGTATACATCTGCGACATGCACTCACACAGACACAGACATGTACACATAAATAAAAACACAAAATATTTTAAAGAAATCTGATTCCACAGAGCACAGGACTTGCCTTAATAGTTCAAATGACCCACACTGAGCCAGTCAGCCTTTCCTAGAACTACTCTGTGGCTATTTCCAGGGACAGTATGGCCTGTCTCAAACAGGATCACAACAGGACACACAGGAATTCTGGGTCTGAGATTATATTACTGGAATCCTTGTCTGACCAGTGTTCAGGCTTCCCACATCTCTAAAACTATAGTGGAGACTTGAGACTATTGTGGACACATCTAAACCCTACTTGTGTGATTCATATGGGTCAAACAGCATAGACAGTGGCTTCTACTGTGCCTCATTCAGTGGCACGTATCAGTGATGTATCAATGACTTTGATATGTTGGATGTATTTCCTGACACATTAAAATAAACAGAATCATTATGAAAAACTTACCTACTAACTATCCACAATAATTGCATGTTTTTTTTCTGGTCTGCATGGCATCTTTTGAGAAACTTTGCGGTGCAAAAGACACTACATCATCCCATCTTGTTCAGAATGCTGCTTTTTTTTGGCCTGTGCATTTGTGTTTAAATCCTGTCTTTGTATGTGTAACCTTTACCCCCACCCAAAAAAAAAAAAAAAACAAACAAAACTAGAAAAGAAGTCAGTGGTGCAAAGCTGTATCTCAGCACAAGGGAAGCTGAGGCGAGAACACAAAGTCGAGGCCAGCATGTGCTATACAATGAGACCCTGTTTCAAAATGTAAAAATGAGAGGGTGGTTAGTTTGTCTTACTGTGAAGAACTACAGCAAGAATGAGTGGAGGTAAAGAGAAGATGGAGTGAACAGATTAAAAATGAAATCTCTTAAATATCTTAGTGTTAACACATATGTCGTTACAATGAACACAAACCAGAATCTGAAAATCTCAAAACTAAATACCCTGGCAATTAAGAGCAACTTGGTGGCAGAGTCTCAGTGACTTAAACTATCCTTAAACTAGCTCACCAACCAGTTTTTGTTTTTAACTATAAGATGGGCTTAATAAACAACTCATTTCATGATGTAAAATATTTATTGCGAGATCTATATTTTGGTACAAAATGCACCAAAACATTTGTTTCTATTTACCTTGAGAAAAAAAATCCTTTTCCAAGAAAGCTTTCAGAGATCAACCATGTATTCCTCATTGTAGCTCTGAGTTGCTTTTCCATAGAGCTCGCCCTTCTCTGTGTACATTAATTAAATAAGAACTGCTTTCCCTCTTTATCAAGTCCACTTATTAATCCAATCACAAGGATATATTTATATTCTAGTATGCCTTAGTAACATCGGTGACAACTAAGTAACAAAACAGGAATCCAGAATTCTCTGAATTCAGTTGCTGTTTTGTGGCTGCTCTCAGACGTTTGGACAAATATTTAAGCCTGCTTTACCTTTTCCTTTTTAAAAGAAAGATTTGTTGTTATTATTTTTAATTATGCATATGTGTCTTGCTGTGGGTGCGTGCATGTGCATGCAGGTGCAGAGGCCTGGGATGCCAGATTGCCCTGGAGCTGGAAGCACAGGTAGTTGTGAGCTGCCCAATGCTGGTGCTGGGAACCAAACTCAGGTCCTCTGTAAGAGAAGCATGTGCTCTTAACCGCTGGACCATCTCTCCAGCCCCATGCCTTACCTTTTTCTGAAGTAGCTTTGAAACTCAGATGTCTCAGATGCTGGTGAGCTGGGTAAGATCCTGGCAGTGCTGGGCTGTGTAGAGTAGAAGGTGAAAGCGAAGTATGAATGGCTGGCGCCTTAGCTCCTACACCCCTACTCTAGTCTGTCTCTTAAGGCTTTGACACCATGTGTGCCGAGGCAAACTTCAGTATCATTCTGGGTAAGTGTCTCTTCTTAGCAAAAATGTATTGTTTTACCAGCTGATGCAATGCTTAAAAAGCCTGTATTCACATGCAGAACCTCCCCTAGACCCCGTTTCCCTCATAAAGAGTGGTCGCGTTTTATTGCCCTGTCTTTCCTGGTGACAAATTGAAGTGAAGTGATTTGATCATGATGATGAAACTATTGGGTGGTAGAGTTGGGATGTGAGCTCATATGTTCCCATCGCTCTATTATGTGGATTGTTTGCTTTATCTAGGAAAAAAAAACTCCATGAGGGATTAAAGCAGTGGTTCTCAACCTTCCTAGTTCTGTGACCCTTTAATTCCCTTCCTCATGTTGTAGTGACCCCTAGCCATAAAATTATTTTAGTTGCTACTTCATAGTTATAATATAATTTTGCTATTATTATGGATTGTAACGTAAATATCTGATATGTGACCCCAAAGGGGTTGTGACCCATAGGTTGAAAATCACTGGGTTAAAGGAAGCTAAACATTTTCACTTGTAGTTGGTGAAATGTAGTTGGCTACAAGTGAAGCACATTCACTTCTTGGATGTGCTTGCAGGACTTTGTCTTATAAAAGTAATATCCTTTTACCTCAGCAGAACCAAATCAAATGCATAAATCCTTAATCTATACCATATGTGTGAGGAACCAATCTCCATTTGAAGACAGTCTTTTATAGTCTCACAGAATAATTTAATAGAGCAAACAAATGATTATGAATTGACTATGAAGTTTTTTCTTTTGCCTAATTTAATGACATTTTCTTGTGGAACTTTCAAGGTCACCCACTGGTGGTTTGAATAGGAATGACCTCCATAGACTCATGAGTGTGAGTGTTTGGCCCAAAGGGGATGGCATTTTTAGGAGGTGTGGCCTTGTTGGAGTAGGTGTGGTCTTGTTGGAGGAAGTGTGTCACTGTGGGGGTGGACTTTGACGTCTCATATGCTCAAGCTATGTCCAATATGGCACACAGTCTCCTGCTGCCTGTTGATCAAGATGTAGAACTCTTAGCTTCTTTCCCAACACCATGTCTGCCTGCATGCTACCATGTTTCCCACCATGAAGATAATGAACTAAACCTCTGAAACTGTAAGTCAGCCCAATTAAATGTTTTCCTTTATAAAAGCTGTCATGCTCATGGTGTCTCTCCACAATAAAACACACTCATATCAAAGAGGTAGGGTAACATCTGGATTTCAAAGAAAATCAATCAGTTCTTAAAGCTGCATACTTAGACTTTTTGAAGGTATTATTTTAAAAAAGTTTTAACTCATCTGCAACATGTTTTGTTTTGGGTTCAGAAATGTTGGGGATTTTGTTTGGTTTTGTTTTTCAAGACAGGGTTTCTCTGGCTTTGGAGCCTGTCCTGGAACTCACTCTGTAGACTAGACTGGCCTTGAACTCACAGAGATCCACCTGTCTCTGCCTCTCACGTGCTGGGATTAAAGGCATGCACCACCATGGCCTGGCGATGTTAGGGATTTTGTAGTGAGATAGATTGAAATGCTATTCCTAAAGATGACTAGGTACTAATAAAAAACTTATTACATAATTTTCATTAGATTTTTAGAAAGGCTAGTTGCTCAATGGTCAATGGTTAGTCACTGTAGATTTAATCACTGTAATGAGCCTATGGTGAATATTTGACTCATAGGAACTACAAGAAGACAGATATTGGCTTTCATGTGTGAGAGAGCACTGCATGCTTGGTGATGGCTCTCAGTTTGTTAACCTGCAGGTATAAAGTTAATAAATGGTAGCTCATCAATGATAACATCTCTGTGATGATGGTGTATCCCTTTCCCTATGATTCTACAATAATTATTAATCAATATTATAGAATACTTCTCTTTACTCATTCTCTCTATATGTACTTTTGTGAGATTAACTCTTTAAACTATTTATACTCCTAAGAAGCTTTTTTATTTTTAACAGATAACAGAAGATCCACAAATCAGGCCATGAGAACCATGGTCTAAAGGATATGTGTAAATACTGAATAGCAAGCAGGAAATTTGTCTTGAACTCTGCAGAAAGATGAAATGATTTTAGAGTTGAGATGATCCAGAAGACAGTGGTTGGCAAGGAGGTCAAAACATTTGCCAACAGATTGAACAGAGTAGGATTTGATTGAGCACCAAATTGGACTAGTGCCTTCCCTTTAGCTTTAGACCTCAGAGTAGTAATAGTTGATGTTGTGATTTTGCTACTTTCCTTCAAAGAAATTAGGGTGATGCAATTACAAACATGACTTTCAGAAGTGCAAATATGTACATGGCCAAGTGTGTACCTGAATATATACATACACACTTATGTTATGTAACATGTTCATGATTTGATACTCTAGGAGATATGATGGATCTACCTACACAAATGAATGAATTCTCATATTTATCATTTGTAAGGAGGATCCAATATTAAGCTTAATAGAAAATCTTCACTTGCAGAGAAACAGTGTCTGAAGGTAGTTACATATCTAATAGCTGAAAAGATTATTTTAGATACTACAATGACACTTCTTTTGGGGATAATATCACAAAGCTCCACAAGATAATATAGGGAACCAACTGAAAGTCAAACCCAAGCTGACAGCATCATACTAAGAGAATCTACCAGAAGATTCTCATTGTTGTCTAAAGAAAATTAGCCACATTATAGGTCTGCTTGTTAAAATATCATAACCCACAGTTCATGTGTTGTGTCATGCCTGGGGCCTTTTAATTAAGTGTTTCCTCAGAACATTTTCTGGTCTCTTCAGAGCAGCTGTTTTATTTACTCTTCAGCATTCTGCAAAGTCTCACTTAGCATCCTTTATAGTATGCATTTTTGATGAGGATGGTGTTGCTATTTTTACATGGGCTTTGTGAATTCCTTTGAGGAATTCAGGGGTCCTGGAGAGGAAATGGTGGTTAGCTTCTTGTATTGAATCTATCCATTTCGTCATCTCACAGAGCCCCGTGTAGAGCTGTACCTATAAAAGCCGATTTGCCAACTGTTTTTGCTCTGAAGGGACATCACCTATTTTTAGCAACAAAGAAGTGTTAGGAAGGGGAGGGAGGCATATCTCAGAGGGACAGATCTGAAATGAAGCCCAGAATGCTGAGAAGAGGGGAGAGAAAGCAAAAGGGTGTTTGTGAAGGATGTTCAGGAGAGTGCAGATCTGAATTTTATACTGCAGGGAAGTCTCTTAAAAAGTCTGCTAATAGAGAATTTAGGAAATGTTATTAAAGAAATCTTTACGACAACTGAATAAAGGAAATCAAGGCAGGGCAAGATGAACTGGTTTGATTAGTTCTATAATCTGTATTTTTAAAAGTCTAAGATTCTAATGAATTAGCAATGCATTAAAGAGTCAACTCTGTATAGGCTTGTGCAGGAAGCATTTGGAGGTGGGGTGGGAGAATGACATATTCAAAATACAAGGTGAGGCAAATGTTGTCCAAAATATAACAAAGCTGCATTGGATGTTTTCTATTATCCTATTTAAAGTTTAAAATAATAATTTGAAAGTAAAAATTATCCCCCATTTTTATAGATTAACAACCAAAGTGGGGGGGTAGGGAGAAGGGGTCTTTCTCTTACCCTCTCCTTTCTTCCCCTCTCCCTCCTCACTTCTCTCCTATCCTTTTCTCCCTTCCCCTTCCCTCTCTTTTACTCCTCTCCCCTCTCTTCTCTTTCCAATTTCATGTCCTTCTTTCTTTTCTTTCTTTCAAGGTTGGGCTGAAGAATTAATAGAACACATTGCCTTCCTTCCAAGGTTTCACATTTTTGAAAGCCAGCAGAATTTCAGCTTCCTAACAAGTGCTATGGTAGAAACATGAGCCCAGGGACCTGAAAACTCAGAGCCAGAAGCCTTTGGTGCTGCTTGATGCTATCACAGAAGGCTTCTGGGAAGAGGTTCTTTTTCTTTTTCCTTTTCCTTTTCTTGAAAATACTTTTTTTTCTCAAATAATATATTCTGATTATGGTTTTCACTCCCTCTACTCCTCCTGGATCCTTCCTACATCACTTACCATATGTATTCATCCCTTTTCTGTCTGTCATTAGGAAACAAACAGGCTTCTAAGGGATAATAAAAGTAAGGTAAGGTACAATAAAATAGGAGAAAACAAAACTAACACACTGAGATAGGACAAAACAAACAAACATAAAAAGAGCTTGAGAAGGCACAAAAAAAAACCACCCAAACCCAAAAAAGCAAAAAAAAAAAAAAAAGCAAAAACCAGAAAAAACATAGATGCAGCAATCCATTCATTTGCATCCTCAGGAATCCCATAAAAAACTAAACTGGAAGCTGTAATATATGTGCAAGCAAAGGAGCTGTAAAGTAAAAAGGGAAAAATAAAAATTAAAATTAAAAATAAAATTAAGAAAAGGAAAAGCCTTTTATGAGACAAAAAGCGCCCAGAGATGCCATTCGTTTTCTGTTGGCTGTCTACCGCCATACTTGCAGCCTGTCCTTCAGAGTTTCCCCAGTGAGATTCTCTTGGAGAAAACAAGGTTTTCATTTGCAGGTGTTCATCACTTGGAGCTAGCTCCTGGGTTAGGTAGGGATGGGGACTTGTGTCCACTTCTGTCAGTCTAGGACCCATCTGGTGCAGCCCCAAGTAGGCTCTGTACATACTTTATATGTGCACGATCATGGTGATTTGGAGGGCCTTGTTTTCTTGGTGTCTTCATTCTTCTTTTCTGCCTTACACTCTTTCTGCTTCATCTTTCGGGGCTCTCCCGAGTCCTGAGAGAAAGGATTTGATGGAGACATCCCATTTAGGTTGAGTATTCCAAAACTCTCTGATTAATGTCTGGCTGTAGATCTCTGTATTTGTTACCATCTGCTGCGGGGGAAGATCTCTGATGATGATTGGATAAGGCACCAATCCATCAACTGGTTTGTGGCTGGGTTGGTGTTTATATTTGTCCTTTGGTAGTGCGCAGACTATCTTTCTGTACTGAAGATGTTAGCATGTAGGGGTGAAGGCTCTATGGAGGCACCAGCTTCACATGTCCAGTGAATTCCATAGATGTTGTCTTCAGCAATGGAGTCTTGCTGTTGGTTTGTGAAGAGCAACCTATAGCCTTGGCAGCAACCTGGGTTGTTTAGTGGTTTCCATAAGACCTCTTTGACCAACAACTCAATTATTTGTAACCTAATCCCAGTATTGGAAGCTTAATTTGGTGATGAGAGATATCCTTTCCAATTGAGATGGGGCTCTGTCTCTCCCGTTATTTATTGATTTTATTTTAATGACACACACACACACACACACACACACACACACACACACACACACACGGAAGTTTCTGCTGTATTAAGTTTCCATATCACACCTCAAATGGCCCTTAATTTTATCTGTCTTTCCCCAATATTCCTTCCCTCATCTCCCTCCTCCTTCCCCCTTCCCACTTGATCCTTTTGTTCCTGTCCTTCCATTTATAACTAACTAATTTATGACCCTTTTCTAGGGTGATCTATCAGCCATGTCCCCTCCTGCCTAGTTCCTTACTTTAGACATAACCTCTGTGGTTGTATGGCTTGTAGCTCGGAAAGAGGTCATTTTTCAGTTAAACCTTAGAGGATATGAAAGCATCCACCTGGTGGGTAGGATCAGGCAACAACTACAGGGTGGCTGGTACAACTGACTTTCTACCCAGTAGCCGCTAAGTCCCCTAAGTCCCCTCTTTCTGGACAAGATTTTGCTCAGTTACCTGTTCTACTTATCTAAGGGGGAGTACCCTGTTCCCTAGCTACAAAGGCCTTAAGAATAGGTTTGGTAGATTTATTAATTTTGTTTGATTAGCCTAGGAGTAGAATATGTAATAGTTTGAACCAAGGAGATATAAGAGAAAGTCTGAAATGGCCTCCAAGAAGTGTTTCTCGTCCTTAAAAGGAAACACCGGAAGAGGTAGCTCCCCTTTCTTTTTTCCTCTAAGTATTGCTGTGCTAAGAAAGGATGCTTATTAGAACTACCACAGGCACCCTGCAACAAAGAAGGGAGACAGCCTAAGGGCACACCAAAATTTCCAAGAAAGGTAAAGGAAAGAAATAAAAAGACCATGAATCTTTGTTGAATGTTGTTGAGTTGCAGCATAGCCCGGCCTGCCTTTCAAATCGTTGTTCTGTGGTGTTCTAATTGTCATTGTTGTTCCAGACAACATGAGCTGGAGTCTTTTACAATGGCATCTTCACTGATAACAGAGCATGTGCAGAAACACAGTGCTCAGAAAGGTCACAGGGCACTCAGAAATCACCAGTCATCCGCTATGATCGAGGTGTGGGGTACTGTGGAGTGGAGTGTGAGGTGATGGCTAGAGATAAAGTGAAGCAGGCAGAACTCAGAGCACAGGGACTTTATTCGTTAGGACCAGACAGTTGAACTTTTTCTCTAAGCTATGAAGAGTCACTAGGAGGAAAAAAAGCCTATTTATTTTTCTCATGTATATGTGGAATGGGTATGCATGTGTTGGTATGTGTGTGGGTGCATGAATGTGTGTAGGTGGGCGTGCACATGGCATGTTGAAGCCAAAAGTTGATGTCAAATGTGTTCCTTGATCTCTCTACCTTATGTTTTGAAGCAGAGTCTCTCACTTAATTGCAGACATCCCTGGTTCAGATTGTCTAGGCCGTCAGCTTGCTCTACACTGATTCTACCTCCTACACTGAGATTAGGTTCCATGCCTGCTTGACTTTTACATGGGTACTGGGGATCTGAACCCTGGTCCTCATGCTTGTGTAGCGAGTGGTTTTACCTGTTGTGCCATATCTCCAACTTCACTGAAGCATTAAGTCCATCAATATTACAACATACAGATTGGTCTCTCTTTCCATTATGATTCCACTGTATCTTGGAAAGACAGTAGTTAATATCAGAGAAAATAAGAGTGGGTTAGGGAACTGCTGGATTTCAAAGTGTAGACTAGATTTGAGATGAGCACTGAAAAACTTGCAAAACCTGGAGAACAGAGTGGAATGCAAAACACACAAAAGAATTAAAAGTTGGGTTGAGATGGATGGTTTTTATTGTTGGGATGGATATACCTAGAATGGCTACTTGGAATCCAAGTGGTTGAAAAGAGAAAATAAATTTTATTCTAGTCTTGTTACTTAGCAGTTGTGGAATATTGCGTTTTCTATTCAGTTTAACTGTAATTATAAGCACACTTCATTACTGTCACCAAATGATATCTATCATGCATCCCTGATGTTATATGATGGGAAAGATACTTTCACTTTGGGACATTTCCCCCTCGAACCCATGGTCACTATCTAACTATGGTAGTAGTAAATCACACAAACATCAGTGGAGGAACATTGTATAACAATATTTGATCAAATTCCTCAAAAATTAAAGGCCATTAAAAAAAAGAAGACAGAGAAACTGTTACAGGCTAATAGAGACTATAGAGACGTGACAACCAAATGTAGACCACAAGACTAGCATCTGGGAGAGAAAGAAAAAGGAGTCGTTGATGGAAATACTGATGAGGTATGAGGGGAATGTTGTGTTCAGCTAGTAGTATTATACTGAGTTGGTTTTGAAAAACTAAACACAGGAATGTAAGATAGTAAGAACAGGGAGTCTCTGTGGAAGGAATGTTAATGTTTTTGCAACTTTTCCATGCATCTGGAAACGGTTCACGGTAAAATTTTCATTTAAAAGCCACACACACTTTCCTGAGTTGTTACGAGGCTTGACTGGGGGGCTTATATAAAGTCACTAGTACATGGTTGTATTAATTGCTTTTCTGTTGCTAAAACACCATGACCAAGACAACTTTTAGGAGAGTTTATTTGGGTCTGTTGCTGCAAGGAATAGAGTCCATGATGGTGAAGGGAAGGCATGGTGGCAGGGGCAGGAAGCTGAGGACTCACATAATGAACTGCAGCCACAGAACAGGGAGAGCAAACTGGAAGCAGGGTGAGGCCCTAAGCTCCCCAAGCCTTCTCCCAATGGCATACTTCCTCCAGTAAGAACATACCTTTGAAGCTATACACAGTGCCACCAAATGAGGACAAGTGTTCAAATACTCGAGATGATGGGTTGTATCTCATCCAACCACCACAACGATTGCAAATGTTGGTTTCCTTTACCCTTTCTCTGTCAAGCAGTGAGTCTTCAAATTAAGGGCTCAAAACAATCACTTGGACTTTTCTTTCTTTTTCTTTTGTTCTCACAAATGCAAAGAAATCCTAGGGGTCTTGCCCCAGAGGTTCTGACTTAACATGTCTGGAATAGAGTCCAGAAGAGTGTATCCACCTTAGAGGAGTCATCATGGTCCAGCTCTAGGAACTGCTGTCTTAGATGTCTGGGAGTGAGAGTTGTATGTATGGGAAAGATAAAGGGAGTTACAATGCCTGCCCTACTTATTGCACACAGGCTGGAAAGAGAGACAGAAATGTTGAAGCAAGCACTATGCAAGCTGTAAGTTACAATTTAAGTCGTTATAGATTAATTTGGAATGAAAGAGAGGTCTGATTAGGTAGCCATTTAATGATGACAGTGGTGAGGTTAAAACTAACTTATCTATTTCAACCATCTAAAAATATTCAGCTGTTTTTCCTACTGAAGCACTCAGATGACCCATTAGACAAAGGCACAGTTCAACCCCCCTCAAGTACAGATGAGCTAACTAGAGCCCAGAAAAGAGATGTGTCTGTTTCAAGGTCACAGAGTTAGTAATTGAATGAGATTAGAACTTGCTTGTGCAAGCATCAGCCTAAGTGTGCTTTCTGCTTCCACATGGTCACTGGTGGCTGCACTCAGAATCATAGACCTCTCCTATGTGTTCAGGACAAAGAGAAAGGACATCTGACTTATTGAGGGGATGCTGGTATTTCTTGACCCATGTCCTGCTAGAAGATTTTCTCTTGGCTTACTGTGTCACACAATAGCACAACTTTGACTACCATAAAAAGAGATTCTCTGAACAGGAAAATGGCTGTCTGTGGACAGACTTCAGTCATGCTTGGTTTTCACATCCTCAGCCATGTCAGCATTGTGCCATCCACTTGAAAAAGCTCACCATGCCTTCAAAATGCTGACTGTCACATCAGGCACAGCCCCCGTCATGGCTCAGCTTAACTGTGCCTCTGTAAAATATAATGCATGTAACTATGCTATTTCAAGGTTGTGTGTCACCCAAGGCTACTTCTGGGAATAACAGAGATCCAGTTGTATTACTGTGTGTTTATTCTATTAATCTGACTTTGTATAAGTTGAACTGGATTTAAATTAAAGGAGACTTGAACTAGGAGTGTAGTTCAGTGGTGAAATACTTGCCTAATATGTATGAGGCCCTGGGTTCAATATCTAACTGTGAAAACAATTAGGGTAACCTTAAAGGTAAGGTTCCAATAGCAGTGGAGCAGACACTGCCTGTTACCCACATGCCCTTACTCATCTCCCATCTCATAAGATATAATCCATGTTTTGGTCAATAAGACACTCACGATAATTTGGTGGATTGACTTTTTCAATGATAAAAGCCTTTGTAGTCATACAGAGGATCAAAATTATGTCTTGAAGTCAGAGATGCCTTGCATAACCCCTTCCTGACCCCACCCTCCGTGGGACTATACCAGAGAAATGGGCAGTATAGCACTGCAGGGTAGGAATGTATCAGGGACCTGGAACCTTGATGATCTCTTCTAGAAACTGAACTATCCTCAAACTGCCCACTGCCAGAGAAGTTCTTCATGGCATTAGCTGGCTGTGGGGTAGGCCTGCTGTTATTTACAGTTGAATACATCCTTAATTCTTCACTTAGATCCATCTTCTTCTCCACATTTTCAATATAGTCATATCCCATATATTCTTTTTGACTGAAGCAGTGTCCAAAGGAAGCATTGCAACCACTCGGATGGACGAGATGGGGACAATTTCAGCCCGAGTCTCAAGCATACTCCTTAAGTGGTGGTGGTTCTCGAAGTGTGGCCTCCAGACCATCAGCATCCAATTGCAGACTCCCAGACCCTACTTCAGACCTACTGCATCAGAAATTCTGGTGGGTGGAGTGGTGGCATGTGTAATCATTTCTGAGATGACAGAAAATTAAAATCAAGCGATACAAGGAGTAAGATGAAAACAGGAAGTTAAGCTCAAGTGTGTACTTTGATGGGTGACCCTTGCTTCCTCTCTTACCAATTTCCTTTTGGTGGGAAGCTACAGCAGAAAGCATTCTGCCAGAAAAGACGCTCCATGAACAAACAGGTGGCATAGGATCCAGAAGCAGAAGAAATGATAAGGGAATTCCAGGGTTGTGTTGAAGGAAGACCCCAGATGACACATGTACATTAGGTCTGGGTGTAGAAAGATATTGGTCCAGACTGGGAGGGACAGGTTCCATCATACACAAAGTTCCACTGGGTTGTTATTAAAGGGTAGGGTCTGTCTGTGCACTGAGACAATGTAACAACCATAAATGTGGCAAAATCTTAGGAGGAAAAGTTATTAACTCAAAAACAAAACAAAACATACCACATACTTGCCCAATAAGGGAGAAGCAGCTATAGTCAACTCATTAGTGTGTTATTTATATGCCTAGATAATGAATCTCTAAATATTACATAATTTAAAAAGAAGGTCCTGTGGGATTGCTCTGTGGGAACAGGTGCTATCATTCAGGCCTCCCGACCTGAGTATTGTAACATGAGGGGTGGCTACTTGTTTGTGTTTTCTGTCCCACCTGGTACCCCATAGCCCGCTTGTTGGGGTTTTCTGTCCTGCCCAGCCCCCCAAGCTGTTTAGTCCCAGAGAAAATCACACAAAGAAATCTCTGTAAGTTATAATGCTGATTGGCCCGTTAGGTCAGGCTTCTTACTGGCTAACTCTCACATCTTGACTAACCCATTTTTCTGATCTATTTTAGCCATGTGGCTCAGTACCTTTTTCAGTGGGGCAGCTCACATCCTGCTGCTTCGGTGATCTGGGCAGGAATGGGAGGAATCAACTTCCTCCTCCCCAGAATTCTCCTGCTCTCCTTGCATCATTTCCACTTCTTGTCTGGTTTCCCCGCCTACACCTCCTGCCTGGCCAATCAGCGTTTATTTAAAACATGATTGACAGAATAAGACAATTCTCCCACACCACTTCCCCCTCTTTTTAAAAAAAAAACAAAGGAAAATATCCATAGTCCATTTTTTGGGAATGTGGGCGTAGTATTCCAGGCTACTTCCTGCTGGTTGGGGGCGCTGATAATCTTATGGGGACCTAAAGAAAATTTAGAGTTATGATCAAGTCCTGTGAGTCTTGATCATCTCAGGCAGCAGTCTTGAACCTGTTCTGGATGAAGAACTCAGACATCTGGGTCATCTGTTCCTACCGGAAATTGCTCAGGTGGTCTCCCTTGGTCAAAGTTGATTTTTCTTAACTCCAAATAAATCCAGAGCCTCTCATTTTCTGTGGAAACAAAAGCAAAATCTCTTCTCCAAAGTAACATACCTTTTGACTTCAATTCTGGAGCCAAGGTATTTTCAAAATACCTATCTTGGATTAATTCTGCAGCACTTATAAACAAATATCTTTTAGCAGCTGTTGCTCCTTCCTCAGCATTCAAACAATTTAAAGAGAGCATAATAGCAAACACTATCAAAATTCTCTGTATATTTTTCATCTTTACATGGCTTTATTTTAACCTCTATTTCTTTTATTTTTACTTTTAACTTTTGGCTTTTTGAGACAGGTTCTCTGTATATCTTTGTCCTGGAATTCCCTCTGTAGACCAGGCTATCCTTGAACTCCCAGAGATCCGTCTGTCTCTGCCTCCCCAGTGCTGGGATTAAAGGTGTGTACCACCACACCCAACTATTCTCTTTCTTTGTTTTTAATTTTAAGGCTTTAAAAAATTTTTCTTTAAAAAATTTTTTTCAGTGCCTGCCTGAAAGAATCAAGAGTTTTACCAGGCAGGATGGCCAAGAAAGCCAGCATTTTAAAACGGCGCAGCTTTTTTCCTGCTACGGCTGAAAACTGAAATGCTTTACTCTAATCTTGCCCAAGCATTCCCAGGCTTTCTGTGGATTCAGTTATCCACGTTGGGTGCGCCATTCTGTAACATGAAGGGGCCTGCTTGTTGGGGGTTTTTCTGTCCCAGGCTTTCTGTGGATTCAGTTATCCGCGTTGGGTGTCATTCTGTAACATGAGAGGTCTGGGCCACTTGTTTGTGTTTTCTGTCCTGCCCGGCCCCCCAGCTGTTTAGCCCCAGAGAAAAATCACACACGAGATCTCTATAAGTTATAAAGCTGATTGGCCCGTTAGGTCAGGCTTCTTACTGGCTAACTCTCACATCTTGACTAACCCATTTTTCTGATCTATTTTAGCCATGTGGCTCAGTACCTTTTTCAGTGGGGCAGCTCACATCCTGCTGCTTCGGTGATCTGAGCAGGAATGGGAGGAATCAACTTCCTCCTCCCCAGAATTCTCCTGCTCTCCTTGCATCATTTCCACTTTTTGTCTGGTTTCCCCGCCTACACCTCCTGCCTGGCCAATCAGCATTTATTTAAAACATGATTGACAGAATACAGACAATTCTCCTGCACCAGAGTATGAGTTCTAAATCTTCAGCTTGCACCTGGCCTCACCTAATGTTTCACTTTTGCTATAGGTGTTTACATTTGCTTCCCACCTCATTTGGAAGAAAATCAAGGACATGAAATTTTTACATAATCAGAACCATCAGGTTATGTCAAGACCAGTGCCTTCTATTAACATAACAGTAATATATTTAGGGCTGAAAAACAACTACTTATGTACATACTGTAAGGTTGTGACAGTCTCAACTTTCCTTGGAGTTTAGGAAATCTAGGTGTGTGCCAAATTTCCAATATCGTGTATTGCTGTGGAATAATCTTTGTACAATCTTTGCTCTCATTGTTGATAAATTGATTGGTCGATGGCTAGGCAAGATATTTGGGGCAGAGAGCATGCTGGGGAGAAGGAGGCTGGAGTCAGGGAGCTTCCAGAAGACACAGAGGGAGCAAGTCATGTTGGAGGATAGGTAAAGCCATGAGCCACATGATAGCACAAAGATTAATAGAAATGGGTTAATTTAAATATAAGAGTTAGTTAGTAATAAGCCAGAGCTATTGGCTGATTTATAATTAAGTCTCCATGTCTGTTATTTGGGAACTGGTGGGCAGGAAAGAAAAGTCCACATACAGTATGTGTGGAACGAGCCTGGAAGTAGGACCATGAGTTTGGGCAAGCCTGGGCTACATGATAAGATCCTGTTACAAAAACAAAAACAAACATATGCATTGTGGACTTTCCTTGTTTCTGTCTCAAAGCCGTGGCACTGTTGGAAGTTTACATTCTGATTTTTGATGCATCAAGAGATCAGTGACACAAATCATTATTTTTTTATTTTATTCCTTTTGAGACAGGGTTCCTCTGTGTAGCTATCCTTGCTGTCCTGGAACTTGCTTTGTAGACCAGATTGACCTCAAATGCACAGAGATCCACCTGTCTCTGCCTCCTAAGTTCTAGGTGCCAACACCCCCCAACTGGCACAGATTTTTGAATGTATGTATCGTACAGCTCTTGTTTTTCAAGAGCTACCCTTCCTGGTAGATGTGTGTTGGGGATCAAACCAGGGCTTTAGGCACACTGGATGAGCAGTGCACCTACTAAGCTCCATCTCAATCCTGCAGTGTAGAGGTGATTTCAACACTGAATAACTGTTTATTTCAGTGCAGACGAGTGTAGCTAGGACCCTGCCCATGCCAGGCGAGCGCTCTTCTGTGACGCTGCATTCACACCCAGCATGGTGCTTTCCTTTGGCAAGCTCTTGGGTGTTTTCCTCTTCTTGTTTGGAGACATTCCCTTTCTTAATTTTTTAAACTTTTCCCTCAGATTCCTGTTTCAACCTACTCTGAGCTCTTCTCTGGTATCTCTCAGCATTTTTTTCTTATAATTTTTCTGAGTTCTTAATATTTTAGCAGGTTGTGCCTGTCTTTAAAATGTTAAATATTTCAAGAGGTAGCTAGATGTTAACACTGCATAAATTTTGATACATGAAATTTGTGAAAATGCCTACATGGGTGGTACATTTTCATATTACCTTTTCAAAATTCTGTTTGTAAGCTTAAGGAAATAAAATCCTAGAGACAAATATAATTCTTGTAAGTAGTTACTTCCTACTTTCTTCTTGTCACTGGAGTATTTATTAATTAACAGTTATGGGTTTCTCTTGAGTACCAAATGCTGGCTCAATATGAAATGGGAAAGCAAAAACTATCTCATGATTCCCCTAGCATCAGGAGGATGGAGGGAAAAAATTGTATATATAGGGTATGAGGAGATGGCTCAGTAGGAAAAGTGCTGGCTGCACAGGCTTGAGGCCCTGAGTTCAAAGCTCCAGAATCGACATAAAGCCAGGTGTGGTAGCAGATCTGTAACGCCAGTACTTGTAGGAGAGATGGGCGGGGGAGAATCACGCTGTGGACCAGCTAAGCTGGTGAACACAAAAGAGACCCTGTCTCAAACAAGGTGGGAGGCAAGGACTGACACCAGAGGCTGTCCTCTGATTGCCACCAGTGTACAACCCTGACTGCCTCCTCTCATATCACTCCACACATATGAGTGTATATATTAGACTTGTTTGATTTTCTTCCCCCAAAGTGCTCCTAAGTTATTCCGCCAGTGCTGCAGATGGGTAGCAATGGGAGGCCTCTGTTTTGTATGTCCATAGGTTCACCCCAGGAAAATGAACCATTTGAAGACGGAAGCACACTTGAAAACTGGAGCATACAAAGTGTTTTAAAATCAGTAATTTGTTTTGCAAGAAAGATTTTCCCAGAGTCCTCCTTATGGACCGTTAGATCTAACATAACAAGGGAGACAAATCCAGTACTACCTCATACATGTTACATGCATACCACATTCCTGTAATTTTTACTTGGGATTGTTACATGGGTTTTTTTTTTTTTAGTTTGTTTGTTTTCATTGTTTGTGAATCTGACCCTCCCCGTGTAGATCAGGCTGGCCTTGAATTCACAGAGATCCACCTGCCTCTATCCTGAAGGGTTGGAATCAAGGCGTTTGCCATCATGCACAGTTTGGAATTAAGTTGATAACTGCCAGAAACCCTGATCAGCTGAATATGAACTGCAAATGTGTTCTCACTAGAGCTCTTTACCTCAGTGTTTCAAGTTAATTATGGTCTGAGTCTTTGGAAATGCACTGGAAGGGGTTATAAACCTTTTTTTTTTGTCCACTAAATCTACCAAATGAAAAGGAATTTTCAAACAATGTATTTTAAATATGAATAATTATAAATATGATTAATTGTTAAAAATGTGAGAATTTATATGTAAAGGTAAAATTTGAATATGAAGAGAAGTACCCCAATATAACAAAAATCTATGAATGTATCCAGAAATTCAGTGGGTATTAAAATACTGTCATATTTGCCCTTTGAAATACTGAAGGATACCCCAATTGTTCTCTTCCTTTCTTCTAGATGTGACCAAGCTCCTGAAATTGGTGTGTGTGATTATGTAGACAGTTTGGAGAAATGTTCCGGTTTTGCTTGAAAGAGAATGAGCATTCTCCAATTGTCGGATGCAGCATTCTGTGTAATTGTTGTCACTGCATCAAGTCAGTTGTGTTATTAAATCATTTATAGCCTTGTTTTTTTTGGTCTTTTGATCTACCCATTGTGGGAGAATAATGTTAGGAACCTTTTCATGTCTGTGTCCCTTTCACTTCAGTGTTAAGATTTTGTTTTCCTTATGTTGCTAATGTTGCTAGTTTTAGGTAAGAATTATCACGTCTCACAACGAAGTACTTATTATTTATTTATTTTAAGATGGGGTCTCACTATGGCTGGCCCAGAATTCACTGTACAGACCATGCAGGATTCACATCAGTCCCCTGCCTCAGCCTTCTGAGTGCTGCTATCACACTTGATTTAAATTACTCTTTTTAAAGCATTTTTATTTGTTTTATTATTTTATGTGTATGGTGTTTTGCTTACATGAATGTCTGTGCATTATGGGTGTATCTTGTGACTTTGGAGGTCAGAAAGAGGTGTCAGATTCTCTGAAATGGGAGTTACAAATGATTATAAGCTGCCACACGGGTGCTGGGAATTGAACCTGGGTCCTCTGCACAATGGTGCTCTTAACCACTGAGTTATCTCTTCAGCCCCATGAATTACTCTTTAGGAACACTGTTTTGATCCTTAATATTTTGCTTGATAGTAATGTGAGCTCCCTTTTGCTAGATTTTATCTAGAAATAATTTTTTTTATTTTTATTTGCTAGAAATATGTATATATTTCTCAACATTCCTCTGTTTTCTGATTTTTTTGGACACAGAATGTTTCTATGTAGTCTCATCTGGCATCAGATAGATGTGAGATCCTCCTGTCTCAGCCTTCTAAGCAAGAAGATTACATGTATGAACCACCACGTGCAGAGCCTCAATGTTTATTCTCAAACTTTCTGTCATTAAATTGTCATGGAGTTAGAGATAGCTCAATGTCTAGAACACTTGTCTAGCATGCGCAAGGTCCTAGGTTCAACCCCTTGCACTTAAAGCTAGCAACTCTGAATTGTGAATCAGCATATAGGTAGCTGGATTTCATTTTGAGGTCCAACCTAAGTCTCTCACATATTCAATACTGAAGTATTTCCTTCTTTTCAGATCTACAAAATGAGGTTGTATTATTGGCTGATGTTTTATTAGTTTCTCACCTCCTCGTTGTCTCTTGCAGTCTATTCTTTCCTCTGGGTTACATCCCTAGATATTTCTTTTTTTAATTAATTATGAAAGCTAATCCTATACCTTAGGCTTGTATCCTAGATATTTTTCTCAGTTGGAGATTTGGATGGCTTGCTATCTTACAGAAGAATTTTCACAGTCCAGTCATGTAACAGCCGTGTTGGTGCTTTGCTAAGTGGGTTTTCTTAGTTGATAGTAGTAGCTGCCGTAGTCTGAGCAGCCTGCTAAGGCTGGGCTTGCTGTGAGATTCTCAGTTCCTCTGCTCTCCTCTTTCTACCTGTGTGGATGATGGTGGCCTAGCACTCTACCTTTAGTGTGTGTTTCTAGGTTTGCTATCACTCTCTCATGTAGTCTTGTTGCCTGGGAAATTCTCACTTTCTTTTAAGCTTAGCTATGTGTTAGAATACTGTATCTGCAGAATTGGAATCATAAACATCTTTTATAAACACACTTATGTTTCTTACCAGCAGGATTTCTAGTTGTATATTACCCTTGGAAACCCGTAAGAAATCAAAAGACTGGATGCTATTTTGCAACTGTATTTTCTCTGTTTTGCAAGTGAAACACCTTTTGAGTATATATTGATCCACTTTTGCTCATGGCCAGTAATTTTCATTTTTCCCTCATCTTTTCCCATACTGATTTCCTATCTCATATTTAGCATTTTTCATCTCCCTGTAGCCAGTGATAGCATGAACATAGAATTTAATGCTCAAAGATCATTCTTTCTGAAGTAACTGTGTTCTAACAGTGTATCGGGAAATGCAATTTCCTGTTAATGATATTAAAGAAGTTCATATAAAATATGTTCTGATGCTCTGTTAGTCAGTTTTCTGACACTTATCACAAATACTGGAGAAAAGTAACTTGTGGAGAGGCTTATTTTGACTCACAGTTTTGGAAGTTTCAGCCCTTGTCCAAGTAGCTCTATAATTTTGGGCCTATGGGGAGGCCACACATGATTGCAAGAGCATAGCAGAACAAAATCAGTAAACTCATAGTTTGGGAGCAAGGAGAATGTGAGGGGACTTGGCCCACAGTTCCCTTTAAGGGCACACACACACACACACACACACACACACACACACACACACAATTATCACAAAAATACCTTAAATATCATATGCCCTGGCATCACAATATGATGAAAGTTATGTTTCTATATATAGAAGAGTATCTGGTCCAGCTTTCATCACAGCATTGATTTGAAGCCCACTTCAAAGTGTCAAGCAATGGAAGCTGTAACCCAGTATATAAAAGGCAAACGTGTGCATCCAAGCCTAATAGAAATTAGGCAACTCCAGCTGCACACCATTGTCCCCAGGAGTTCATCATATGAAAGGATGAAGATGTTTAAAGGAAAACTATCAGACTCAGGCCAGAAGATGTTCCCAGTCGAATAAATGTCTAATTCAACTATTAGTTCTTAAAAATTAAGAATCACGTTGAAAATTCAAGCTCCAACCAGAAGTTAACGTCTGGACTCAATATCTCCTGCTGATCAAGGTGTGGTGCAACCAAGGAACAGACTTGGCGCTAGCTAAATTATCAGCAAACCCTTCTTTTTCCTTTGCAGTGGCATGGTGATGTGGGGTTCCCATCTTATGCTGTAAACATTTTTATTACCATTGGTTAGTAAAGAAGTTGCTTTGGCTTATGTCAGGGCAGAGTAAGCTAGGAGGGAAAAACAAACAGAATGCAGGGAGAAAGAAGGTGGAGTCCAGGAGACGCCAGAATCCTACCGGTAAGCCACAGCTTCATGATGATATACAGATTAATAGAAATGGATTAATTTAAGATATAAGAGCTAGCTAGGAATATGGTTGAGCCATTGGCCAAACAGTGTTGTAATTACTATTTGGGTCTGGGTGGCTGGGAAACAAAAGTGCAATCTCTGTTTACAACATGGCACTTAAAATCTAACTTCTTTATGCTGTTCCTTCTTTGAGTTGATAGGAATAAGAAATCTACCTGATTTGGTCTGTAAAATTCTATTTAGAGAATTGGATAAGTTTCTCAATTAACAGAGGACAGACAGCCAGGTTTCTTAGCATCATATGACATAGATTGCTCATAGCTCAGAGTTCCTTACCTTGACAAATAAGAGCAGTAGAACAGACTAGGGAGTAAGACTGTATATATTGTTTTCCAGTACATACAGTAGTACTAATGGTGATAGAGGCAGGAGTTAATATTAATAAACGGGTAGAATAGAAATTCAAATCATCACATTTGTCTATTGAAGCAATGTGTGTATAACAATGGTTTGGTCTCAATCCCTAGAGCAAAATGCTGCCAGCTGTTCACTGTGTATCTTTTCAGAAGTTTGTAAGCCATATATAAGCACATTCAAGGTTATCTTGAATGTTTTGGATAAAGAGATCATACAACTTGTACCAAGAATATCTTTCATATCAGGTCACCCGGAACTTTCATCGTTCTTTTCAACTGATTGACAGAATATTTCCAGAAGCATCTTAATATATTCAACTGGTTTCCGATGGATGGACATTTTAGTTATTTCCAACTTTCAATATTTTATCTTTTATAAAGCCTCATGTAAAAAAAAGAATGCCCTTCTTAGAGAATTTTATATAAATATGAGCCATATAAGAATAAATTCATAATAGAATTTTGACTTTAAATTTAAACATATTAAAAAGTTCATAGATATTGCTGCATTTCTAATAATGACAAATTCCTCAGAGTAGAATTTCTTAGTCGAGGGGGTTATATATTTCATCTTACAGAAATGACATCCAATTTATATTCCTGGAAATAGGGCTGACTAGATAATTGGAAAATGCTTTCCCCAACATACCTCAAATATTTAAAAAATATACAGTAAGTGTTTCATATGTAAAGTTAAACTGATGAACAATAAGACAATTTTCCAGGATCAAAACAGAGAAGAAACCAAGAGGAGAAACAGACATTGAGCTCACAGGTCCCTGTGGGAGCATTTATGATTGTATGTAGTCAAGACTTGAGTGTTTAATAGGCACATGAAGAAGATATGGTCTTAGGCTCTTCAAGGCCTTTCCATGAAACAGGAACTTTCAAGCATAACGTCTGCCACAAAGAGATGAGTTAGAAAAAATAAAGCAAACGATCAAGACAGTAAGCTTTGACCTAAACATTAGGTGTGGAAAATATCTCCTGAGAACTCATGGCCTCAAGTCTGCTTTTAAAGTGGGCCAGGAGTTCTAATAGAATCTATGTTGAGTTAGCTGGGTACTCAACTTTCTAAAGAGTCATATCTGTGGATGTAGGCTACAGATTACCATGAATATAAGATTTGATTGGTTGTAAATTCAAAATCCAAAATAGCATTATGAAGGAAGACATGGATTCAAAAGAATGAAAAGAAATACCCGAGGTACAGCACGAAGCTACACGGTTGGGAAGTATGAATGACATGGCGTATAGTGGGCACAGTAAGGACAAGCATGCCTTGTACCTGCCCTGAAGATAGAGAAAGGCCAATTGGAAGATACGGGAAATATCTGATGAGATAGTTGGTAAGTTTTTCAGAATAAAGATGTGAATCTTTAGATTCAGAATTATTCATGCATTTTAGCATACATGACATGTTAATGAAATAGAGCTATTTTTCTCAAAACAAAACAAAAAAAATTAGCAAGAAGAGTGGTATTGTTCCACATCAGTGAAAGTCTCTCTAATGCCTGACTTAATAGGACACAGCTGGATTTTCATATCTGCTTCCTGCTTTCAATTAAGTGCCATGTAGGTTCTGGAAAAACTGACTTACAAGAGAATGAGAAGGAACATCATGTATTGCTGTAAATACAATTTGACCTTGTGGAATTCCTGAAAGATTTCCCAGTTTCCTCAAGGATTCTTAGAACACACTTGAGAACTGCTGTGCGTAGTGTGTAGGCTTCCTCTTATGAGCCACAGTTAGTAATCTGGGTGTTCCAAGCAAATGCTGTATGCCCACACTCCCGCCATTCACACTCCATGTATACTCTGTGTGAATCATGATTTCCCAGGGAATTAGACTACCATGAAATACTTGAATTTCAAACAAGGTGAAAACATTAATTATATCTCTCTTAGGACTCATAGAGTACTTCAGGGTCTTACGATGTCAGCTCTTGGTGCATTTGATAACATGTGCCCAAGTCTTGAGTCATATCATATATTTTTGGCTAATAGGAAAGTAGGTCAACTATGTTGCTGTAACATGGTTGAGAGATTCATATCAAAGATCAGTACAGTTCTCTCCTACTTAATTCGCAAAACTGACCCCAGAGTGGGAGACAAAAATCATCTACCAGGACACCAATACATCAAGCTTTAATTTTTGGTTTGCATTTGGTTCGCATGCCCCTTCGAAGTGTGAGGAAACTGGTGGAACACTGACTCTGGAGAGCAGCAGGGTATTTTCATTTGTCTAGGGAAAGTGTCATCTACACAGCCTGAGTAAAGCTAAATTTTCTTTAACTAATCCGAATCTGTTTTCCATTTCTGCTGTTATGTCATTAGAGAGATGGCCCCAATCTGAATCTGCTAAGGGATTAAATTCTTGTGCTCTCTTGATCTCATCCACATTGGAGAAATATGACCCATATGTTTTTCCTATCTTATCTCATTATATAAAATCTAATGCAAGACATTATTTTAGCTTTGCCAAGGAGAAAAGCAATTGTAATAACCCATTAGATATCAGACATTGCAATTTCTATGAAATAACAGCCTCCTCTTGGGCTCTTTTCCTTCTGCTGGCTTGTCTTGTCCAACTACAAAGTGATAGCTTTTGTTTTAGCTTATTACATTTTATTTTACTATACTTAAGAATGGAAGGCCAAGAAGAAATGGGAGGAGGTTACGCCAAGATCATGCTGACAGCTGTGTGGTGAGCAGTGATGATGAGGAACTGTCTAGGGACAGAGATGTATATGTGACTACCCATACTCCTCGAAGCGCCAGGGATGAAGGAGCTACAGGACTCAGGCCCTCAGGTACTGTCAGTTGTCCAATCTGCATGGATGGATACTCTGAGATTGTACAGAATGGGCGCCTCATTGTTTCTACAGAATGTGGCCATGTCTTCTGTAGCCAGTGCCTCCGTGATTCCCTTAAGAATGCTAACACTTGCCCAACTTGTAGGAAAAAGATCAACCATAAACGGTACCACCCCATTTATATATGAAATGTTCAGAACTGCTCAGGATAGACCAATGGACAGACAGCCAGGCTGGGCTTTCTGCATGGTATGTGCCTCCAGTTTCCTGAGCTAAAAAAGACTTTCAAAAATCAAAAAAAAAAAAAAAAAAAAAAAAAAAAGAATGAATGAACAAATGAAAACCTACCTATTAGAGTAAATGTTAGCAACTGAGCTGTCACTTATACCTGCTGGCAGAGGGAAAATAAGTGGTCATATCAGCCACTCCAGGACAGTCCTCGTGTTCAGAAGAAGTTGACATATAACGGACTCCACAGGTTTCTTTGTTTTTGTTTTGTTTTTTTTTTTCTGGTGTGTGTATGCTTTTATTTGGTTTGGCCTTTTTTGAGAGGGGAGTGTAGTATTGTTTTCTTGGTTTTGTTGCTGTATTGGGGTTTTGTTTTTTTGAGAAAGAACTTAAAGTTGGGGGTGTAGGGAAGGGGAGAAGATCTGGAAGGACTTGGGGGAGGGGAAGAATATGATCAAATATATTTAAATTTAAAAATAGTTTTAAATTATATATATATGTATGATTAAATTCTCTTAAGTAGTTACGTGAAGCTGTAGGCTTAATCCCGATCTCTTTCCGCTGAAATATAAACAGTAGACTATTAACTGGCCAATAGTTAACATGGGATACCCTGTGGCACACAAAATATCATTATAAAGAGTAGATGAGATCAAAGAATAACTTGCTCTAGGAGAATTTCACCTGTTATACAGATGTGCTGTAGACTGCCTCATTGCAAGGCATTTTGCTAGGGTCTGGGTTACAGGGCTAAATCAGATTTTATATACTCATAGCCCGGTAGAGAAAAACCTAGAAGCTAAAGAATCACTGCACAAAGAATATTTATGGCACTGGGGGTTGGTAAATTGTGCATATGGAATCAGAAAGGTTTTACTTTCTTCTTTTTTTCTTTCTTCTTCCTCCTCTTCCTCCTCCTCTTTCTTCTCTTTTTGAAGCAGGGCCTCACTGTGCAACTCTAGTTGGCCTGAAACTTACTATGTAGATCACACTGGCCTCAAACAGTTTCTCCTGCCTCTGCCTCCCTACTGCTGGGATTAAAGGTGTATACCATCATGCCTGTCAGAAAGCTTCTCCTTGGAGTTGGTCCTGATTATGATGGAACCTTCTAGTCAGGTGAGAAGGATACGGATACTGGGGAAAGAAGCAGCTGCAGCTTAGTGAGTTTGGAGTGAAAGACAGAGACAGAGAGCAGCTGCAAGTGGCCCTAGAGGGTGTGCAGAGAGCAGTTTGAAGTCTGTGGCCCAATTTAGGAAACTTAGCTTTAACATGAGCGCCTCTGATTTTGCATAGGGTTCATAAGGGTCTCTCAGGGTGTTGGTTAGGTATGGGCAGGGTCCTGTTTTACTCCATCTTTAGTGAGATTATTCAGCTTCTCTGTGCATGTGTGAAATTGGACATTAGTGTAGGATTTCATTACTCTCAGTATCTGTCTACTGAGAACACATTAGTCCTGGCCTGATATATTCACTCCATGGCCTGCACAAAGTTAACATCCTGGTGCTGAAAACATGCCTGTAAGAAGACTGGAAGCCCAGATAGCTGGTAGGTAGCAAATAGAAAAGTAACATCAATGATAGTGTCACTCTGATACGTTCAACACAGCTTAGATGGCAGAGTGGGTGAAGCCAGAGATGAATGTGTAAAGCCAGCACTACTCGGGGAACATTGACTGTAGAAATGATGATGGCATTGTGCTTAGGCAACCCTCGGGCTTCTGGTCTGGATGAATGTGTTGACCACAAGGACTCTAGGGGAACACTAGGGCCATGAGGAAGAACTCCTGGGCCAGGGAATATGAGCAAGGAAGAACAACAAAGAATGTTATCTCAAGGTAATAATATGAAACAGACAGTAGTGTATGGTAATTCAGGGAGGCCTGCTATTACACATTGAGATGTCTTAACTTCATTTGGCAAATTTAATTGATAGGATCAGTTTCAGTGGAAGCCAGATTGCAGTAGGCTGAGGAGTGAGTTTGTAGCAGGGGAATGGGGATGATGAGAATAGATATTGCTTCTAAAAGGATGGCTATGAAGGCAGGAGGGAGAGAATGATTGCTAGAGACAATGCTTGAGTGGGAGGCATGGGTCTATCATATGTGCAAGAGAGGAATCTGGAAGGACCAAAAACTAGAGACAACAGAGTGTGGTGTGTGTGTGTGTGTGTGTGTGTGTGTGTGTGTGTGTTTGCTTGCATGTAATTACTAAATGAGACCGCTGGAGAGGTGCAAAGAACTAGTTTTGAGCACAAATCTTCACCAAGAAACCTGAACTATTTGATGACTTAGTAGGAATGTACTTAGCATTCAGTTGACGTACCGAATAGTCACATATTTGGGGTGTTTTGGAGGAAAATTTTCATGAGTTTTAAAAATTAATTTCAGTTTTCTCCAGACACTTGAAGGAGTGGTAGTGTTAAGGAGCTGTGGAACAAAATGCACATTTTTGTAACCGTTTTACAATTCTCTCTAAGTCATTTGAGTTTTTGAATATTAAGGGTGCTTTAGTTTGAATCTCATTGATACATGAATAACCTACTGTAGAGAGCAGTGCTTAGAATATGCACACATTTTCACCCCTGGAAATGCCGTGAGAAACCTTGCCCTTTGCATCCTTCTATACTTTTACTCTCGTTGGTATCTAAGTTTTCCATGAGGGTCAAAGTTCTCAAGAGTCTCTCATGGATATAGAAATACACCTTATAGCATTCAATAGTGACTTTTTCCGACTCATATCCAGTTTTTAGATAAAATATTATCTTCGATTTTACAACTGGATACTGTTAGAGATGCTAGGGACCCTTAAGGTAAACCAGATATGTAGTCAACTTGAGGAGGGGGTGATTTTATTTTATTTTTTTAAATATTTATTTATTTATTATGTATACAATATTCTGTCTGTGTGTATGTCTGCAGGCCAGAAGAGGGCACCAGACCTCGTTACAGATGGTTGTGAGCCACCATGTGGTTGCCAGGAATTGAACTCAGGACCTTTGGAAGAGCAGGCAATGCTCTTAACCACTGAGCCATCTCTCCAGCCCGAGGAGGGGTGATTTTAAAACAGGGGATGACATCATGTTGTCTAAATAGTTGCTGCTGATCCTGTGCTTTACCAACATCAAGGATATATAATAATCCATTAGCTCTTCCTTATGCTGTTGTCTGTTATCATTCTGTCTCTAGAGTTGGTAGCAAGGCAAAGGAATGAGAAGTCATTTTGAAGGGGTGTTAAAGATGTAAATTTCTTTCTTACACTTGCCGTAATTGCCAGTGTTGGCAGAAGAAGCATATTAAATACTACAACATGTCAGCTTCTTACTTCAGAAGGCTGAGCAACAAGCATCCATGGGTGTTTTACAGGGGACTGAAATACCTATTTAGCAACTAAGAGATAGTGACCTAATACAATGCAATGTTCCTGACAGCTGGGCCTGTCAGTATGAATGACCCTTGAGGGTGTATTCCCGTGGCTTCTAACCACAGTATTTATTAATGGTGATGAGAGTTGGTCTGAGACTTCTAGACATGGACAAATTTTGTTTTGACATTGATCTAAGGCCACAGGCACAAATCTCTGGCTTTTCTCATCTTACCACCTTAATTGACTAAGGAACTATGTTTCTGGTCTGTTCAGTGTCTCAACTGTACCTTGTGGGAACTCCCTGACATGTGGTATTACTATTTCCGTCTGTACTCACTGGTTATCTGAGCCAATAGTTTTATTGTCATCTCCAGCTCTCTTGTTTCCTATCCTGGTCTGTGTGTTGCCCCATAATATAGAAATGCCTTTTTTTTTCTGGATAGTACCAAAATGCTAGAGTGCCAAAAAGAAGTTGACAGGAGTATGCTGTGTACTGTGAGAGGAACTAATCAGAGCATCTTTTTAATTGCTATAGTAATGGTATAGATGTGCAAAAAAAAATGCTCAGGCTAAATTTGCATGGCTAATTAATTAAGTAAAACTTACAATTGACAAACATAATTAGCACATTCAAAATTGCAACCACATCCTGGTCCTCATCAGTTGGAGCCAAGAAAGGATGGAAAGTGCTTCAAACTCCTTGCTTTCTACTCTCGGTAGCTTTGTTGCCAAGTCTCATTTTTAGGTTTGCTATACCTGGAACATAGCTAACTGCAAAGCCTTCCCAAGGATCATGTTTTTTTAAAAGAGAATTCTTCTGAGTCTTAGCATATTTGTCCAATCCTTTAGCAGCTGATTTTTTTTTCCACTGCTGATTTTTTCCCACTGAATAAAAACTGCAGACAGGAGAAAGATCTCTTATCACCTTTCAATCATTCATCCACATTGCTAAAACCAGGTAGATTGGTTTTTATGGCAGGTTAATATTTTGTACGTTAAAGTGATTTGGCCTGGACAACTATAGAATAGCAGCACTGATGACTGTGTACCTCACCGTCAGTAGCACTGCATACTCATGGCTGTCTGTGACCACTCCTTGAGATAACAAAGTAATTCAGAGTCCACAAGACACTTTGCTGAATCAGAGCCATGCTGGGACTGAGAAAATTGGGAAATGCCTCTCTCCCATCTTTCCCTGTTCATTTAGCTTGTGCCATACTTTACTGCAAATACAAGACCCCTGTTTGGAGTGTCATGGGGGAAAAGCCACTTACTCTGTAGCCCAGATATCTTTTCTTCTTCCATAATTCAAAGACCTCAGGGGGACCAACGCCCAGTTTCCGGGTCAGGTACCATATTGTGTTTACCAAAGACCAGTTTTATTCCATGTGTAGGTGTACACACAGGTCTATCATGCATAGAATTTCATTTCCTCTGTTTTTTTTTTCTTTTGGTTTTTCTTGACAGGGTTTCTCTGTGTAGCTTTGGAGCCTGTCCTGGAACTCACTCTATAGACCAAACTGGCCTTGAATTCACAGAGATCCACCTGCCTTTGCTTCCTAAATGCTGGGACTAAAGGCATGCGCCACCAACCGCCTGATTCTATGTAGGTAGTAAGAGGTTTCTGTCTACCGTATATACATGAGAAATGCATTCTGTAAGTCTGTTTACGAAAATTTTTAAAAAATGCCCATAAGTACTAGGGACAGTATGCTGTAACATGAAGGTCTAGAACCAGCTAACAGAATTTCTAAGTGACATGTAATGCTTGCTTCAGATTTCTTTTTAAATCAAAGAAGTAGTTTTTTACTGATTACTCTTTGATCCTTGTCTTTCTCCTTCTCACCTTCTCCCTTGATTTCTTCCCAGAGGCGCTACTGTTAAGGTTCTGCCTATAGTTCTGTAGGTATACACTCTTTTATATTTTATGAAATATGGAATATAGCAGAAGTAGATGTAGTATTGTTTAATTCTACATAGCATTGCCATATCATGTCCATGTTCCATAACTGTTTTTGAACTTGACCCATTTTACTGCATATTTAACTCATTTTTAAGATGCTAGATATTATTTCCTTCTATGAATCTATTTTAACCTGTCTTTCTGTCTTCCACCTACAGGTACTTATAATATTTATAATTTTTTCCTAGTTCAAACAAGTTTTAAAAGAACATCCTTAAGCCAAGTGTGGTGCACATGCCTCTAATCCTGGTAGTTGGGAGACAGAGGCAGGTGGAACTCTGGGTTCTAGGCCAGTCTGGTCTACAAAGTGAGTTCCAGGACACCCAAGGATATTACACAGAGAAACCCTGTCTTAAAAAGCCATAAAAAGAAAAAAGATCATCCTTCAAATATATACAAAACAAGGTCTTACTCTGTAGCCCTCAACTTTCAGTCCTCCAGTCTCAACCTCCCACAGGCTGAGAGTGCAGACAATAACCAACACCAGCTCTATTGTTTTCATTTTCTCATGGTTTGCAGAAAGGAAATGTCCTGTCTTAGGAAGTGTCCTGTCTTAGGAAGTGTGCTGTCTTAGGAAGTGTGCTGTCTTAGGAAGTGTCCTGTCTTAGGAAGTGTGCTGTCTTAGGAAGTGTCCTGTCTTAGGAAGTGTGCTGTCTTAGGAAGTGTGTTGTCTTAGGAAGTGTCCTGTCTTAGGAAGTGTGCTGTCTTGTGTGTTTGTTAGTTTTTGTCAACTGGACACCAAATGGGGTCGTCTAGGAAGAGGAACCCTCAGTTGAGGAATTGCCTCCATAGATTGGCTGTGGGCATGTTTGTGATTCTTTTTCTCGATTAATGCTTAATATTGGATGATCCAGGCCGCTATATATGGCACCACCACTGGCAGGTGGTCCTACATTATATAATAAATCAAAATGATTAAGCTGTGGAGAGCAAGACGGTACTTGGCATTCCTCTATGTTGTCTGCTTCAGTTCCTGCAACTAGGCTCCTGCCTAGACTTTTCTAGATGATGGAGTTGTAACCTGGAAACCAAACAACCCCTTTCCACTTCAGGTTGTTTTTAGTTGGTGTTTTATCACCGTAACAGAGACACAAACTGGGATACCTTGGTTAAGGTACCAGCAGGCTACATAAACATTGATTTCAATGTTCAGGGATAGTTTTCTCAATTGTAAATGTCTCAGAGGTAGAATTAATGTACTGAATATTACTCACATTGTCACATTTTTTGGATATTGTTCTCAAAATAGCAAGGTGTCTCTACGTGCAATGTATGAAGCTTCCATATCCTAGCCAATGTCTGGCCTTCTCAGGCTTTCTAATCAACCTGCTGAGTTATCACAGTTAGGTTTGCTTTTCCATGTGTGCCTACTGAACATCTGGAATATAGCTGGTTTGAGTACAAGATAGGCACCAGGAAGAAGCTGTGAGAATGATCTACAGACAAGCCAAAACTGCATCCCTGCCTCTAGTACCCTGGTCCCCCACCTCCACACCACCCTGTGCCTATTAGAAAGGCTGAAGGGGATGCAAGGAGGTAAGTCTATAAGAAAGGCTGAAGGGGATGCTGAATGGGGTGAAGGGAAATAACACCAAGGTGAGGGATGAGTCACAGGGACCTACAGCCTCAGCGGTTAAACTTGCTCCTCCAAGGTCAGAGGCCAGTCTAAGAGAGAAGGTACCCTAGGGGAAAAGGGGAAAGCCGATGCCGGAAGACACCAAAACAGACCAGGCACAGAAAAGCTGAAGGTGCTGGAGATGCCACGTGAATGTGTGCATTTCCGATAACTGTAGATATCTAGTGAATGTGTAGCTCGAAACTATCTTTCATTAAGTTTTATACAAATAAATTTTTTATTTTACTTTTTTTTTTAAATCTGTTTTTGGCCCACAGAATGCTTCATTGTTTTGGGGAACAGAACATGTATCACTAACAAAATGTCTACTGAACTTGAGAGGGGAAGACACTTTTCCCTGCTAATTTTGAAAGGCAACTCTTGACTTGCAGGAGGGACTTCCTGAGGTTGATGACACACTTGGTAATTATGGCACAAAATGCCCTGCGGTGTGGGAAAACTCTAAATTCACTTTCATATCCTCTCCCTTTACCATCAATACAGACTGAATTCCCTTGGAACCAGAGACATGACCCCCTAAAATTGGGCTTTCCAGTGACATCATTGAGTGTTCTCTAAAAGAGCAACAGCTCCTTTTCTAAAAGATCATGGATCGTCAGACTGATGATTCTGCCATTTTCATTTCATTTCCTAAAAGTCAGGCTGGCTTGTAGAAAGTGTTAAACAGCACAAACTGTGTGAAATGCCAGCACCCACTCTGAGCTACTTCCCCCTTTTCAAAGCTTCCAATGAAGACCTCATTGGGTTTACAGTGGCTTTCTGATCGCTTTCTTCTAGATTCTACAAGAAGGGAGTTTGAAGCTTCTTGTTTGCTGTTAACAGTTGCCTACCCTTATTCTGTCTCAAATACCATGATTGTTCACAGAAAGTATTTTTAATAAAGCTGGATACAATTGAATTGAGTAAAATATATACCAAATTCTGAAGATTTGATATGAGAAATAGTATTAGATATCTTATTAATAGCAGTTTTTAATTGATTATGCTCTGGTAATAATTTGAACCTACTATGTTAGTAAAATTAACTTCTGGTTTTTACTTTAAAACCTGTCCCTTCAGGAAAATATTTTAAATGAAGATATGGATCCAAGTACATTCCTGTGGGCTAATACTGAAATAAAAGCACACCCCATTGTTGAGTAATAGTGGAAGTAGACTGTACCAGGTTTTTCTTTTAGGCTCCCAGCCAGCTCCCAAATCATGACACTGAGACTTATTATTAGTTTTGAATGCTCAACCTAGCTTAGGCTTGTTTCTGGCTAGCTCTTTTAATTTAAATAAACCTGTTTCTCTTTTTCTACCTTTTGCCTTGGGGCTTTTTACTTTTCTTTCCTTCTGTACACCTTACTTTCACGGCTTCTTGTGTCTGTCTGCCTGGCTTCTGACCCTGGGCATCTCCCTCATTCTCTCCTCTCATTTCTTCTCCTATTTTTTTCTCCCGACCCTAGATTGTCCCCCCTATTTATCCTTTCTGCCTGTCACCCCTACCTATCCTTTCTCTGCCTAGCTATTGACCATTCAGCTCTTTATTAAACCAATCAGGTGTCTTATGTAGGCAAGGTGCAATAAATGCAATACATCTTTACATAATTAAACAAATGCAGCATAAACAAAGTAACATACTTTCTCCAAAGCTACAGAGAAACCCTGTCTCGAAAAACAAACAAAAAACACACCTTTACACAGTTAAGTAATATTCTGTAGCATAAGCAAGTAGAACATATCTTTGCCTAGTTATAATATTCTACAACATTTCCCCCTTTTATATAAATAAAAAGAAAGTTTTAACTTTAGCATAGTAAGACCATATACATTAAGAGCAATTATCAAGTAAGGATTACATTTACAGTGTCCAGTCCATTCGTATTTGGCAAGTTCAGAGAAAATATTCCACTATTTATCCTTTCTTGGTGAGTACAAAGTTTTGTACCTAATTTCTCTTCTATCATAACTAAGAAAAACTATAACTATAATTATATAGTCTTAAACTTCAAAGACTCCAGACGGATATAATATTACAGGAAGTGTAGTACTTGCCACTTCCAAATCTATAGAAATAACAAACATCTGGCTAGTTGGACAGTCATCCAAGGTTCCTCTGCAATACTGGGGCATTCAATCTTTGGCCCACAGGCCTAGAATATCTGGCAGACTTTTCTATGAAGCAGGAATTTTGAAGGACTGTCCCAACTTATCTTGTCAAAGTCCAAAAGTTTTTTTTTCTTTGTGTCCTGCTTGTCCAGTTTGTATAGCATACTGTCAGCAGGTAAGGCAAGAACAGTTTTCTTGCCCAGCAGCCAAATTTGCTTCAATGAAAACAGACTCCATGTGAATGGTTTTTTTTTTTTGATGCCCATCATCCTTTTATAAAGATTGGTACTGTTAGGAGCAAATGTGTCTCACTCTCATGAAAAGCCTCAGGTTATTAAACATCTTAAATGTCATATTCTGCAGGTCTTTGAAGTGTTTGACGATCACCTATCTATCTAAAATATATGTTTAACCTCGAATATATACCTAACATGACTATAAGTTTGATTATTATAGATAACTAACTACTATCCTACATTTCTTAACTATATGTTACATTTTTTTAATGAGATGCATAAGCACAATACACCATCCAAGAGTAGAAGTATACATGTAGTATAACAAAAATAACTAAATATTTATCAATATACCAAACTCCATACTAGTGTAAAATATTTGAGGTTAATTTTTATCCTTTATCTTATGTTTCTATATCCCCACTAAATGATGACAAAGATCCATAACCCACCAAATGATCAAAAACCGTGCATCCTACCTCTTGGGTGTGTGGGTGTTGTGTTCTCTAGACTGCTTCCTCTTGTCTGGGAATGAAGGTATCTTTTTAGAGAACCTGAAAAAAACTGAGATAATGAACAAGTCCTGGGAAAACTAGTTATAACGTCTTTAATAAAGCTGGATATAGTTTGAGTTGGGAAAATACACACCAGATTCTGAATATTTGATGTGGAAAATAATATTAAATATTTCATTAATAACAGTTTTTATTGATTATATTCTGGTAATAACTTGGATCTACTATGTTAGTAAAATTATCTTGGCTATCCAGTTTCTGTGCAATGGGAAAGTGCAGTACTCATCTGTAGTCCTAGCTAGAATAGTCTGCATAGTCTATGAGGCTGGATCATCTCAGCTAGCAGCCTTGAAGCTGTTCTGGGTGCAGAACTCTGAGGAAACTGCAACAGAGGTACTCAGAGAGTGGATTGCCTGGGCTACCTGTTTTCATTGGTGTCTGTTTCCCTTGCTCTGAAAACACACACACTTTCAAAGGTAACATGTATCAGCATTAACACAAGTATGGACTGTGTATTGTACACAAGCCAGCCAAAGATGACTTTTTGTTCTATGTTTGAGCAGGGAAATATACACCACCTGTCTTGTAGCTTTTCTAGGTTTATTTTTTTATATCTTCATCCAGGAATTTCAGGGTGCCTCCCCCAATCAATCCTGATTCCTATCAAACTTGAATGAATCCAAAACCTTTCATTTCCCATGGAAACAAAAGCATAACCTCTTCCCCAAAGTAATACGTTTTGAGTTCCATTTTAAAGTTAAGGCATTTCTAAAGTGTCTAGGCTGGGTTGTTCCAGCAGTCCCTTTCACAATCCCATGCCTCCTAGCAACCGTCATTTGCTTATCAGCAAGCAAAAATTCAAAGAGAACACAATACCAATACAGGATCCAGGATCTTTGTGTATTTCCCATCTCTCTATAGCTTATTCTTTTTTTTTATTATTTATAAACTATTTACTTTTTTATATGACTGCCTATACCTATTTTTTTTATTAACCCTACATACGTTTTTAAATACACTGTAGCGAATTTGGAGGTTTTTCATCTGAACTTGCTTTATTTCATATCTCTTGACTTTTCTGACTGCATGAGCAAAATCTTTGACTGCTGAGCTGCCACTGGGTCCTCTGCATTGGCTTTGGTGGCTGGCTCCCTCCTCTCCTTGGGTCTGTGAGAGCCCAGTCTTAAAAGAGCCTTAAGTTCACCCCAGCCTGAAGGTGTACTTGACCTGGAGTCCGCAGCTCTAGGAAGTCTGTTTTCACTTAGCCTTTTGTTTCTATTTATGTCTGTTTCTATTATTTTGTTTCTATTGTATGTCTGTTGTCTAAGTCCTCTGCTGTATGGCAGAGCTTCTTAAAGGAGCCATATTATTTTTTTTTCTTTTATTCTTTACTCTCTTTTTTTAAAGCATTCTCAGGCCATATGTGGGAATACAGCCCTACGTTGGAACTCCAGAATGATTTTTACTTTTGTCAGTGGCCACACTTTAAACTACTAGCAGCTTGGCCATGTAGGCTGTATCCTGAGAGGAATTGTTCCCTCAGACAATGGCTCTGGTTGCTATCGCTAGGGACAGTTCGAACTAAATCTCTATAGCTCCAATAAAACTCAATATTCAAAGGCTAGGGTGAAAACCTGTGAGCTCAGAGAGTTACAGAGAAAGTTAGAACTGGCTGTCTTTCTCTCTTTGCTGGTGTCTTGGAAGCCATTCCCTTTCACAGTACCCCAATTTAAAAAAACAAAAACAAAAACAAAAAAAACATGCTAAGCTACTCCCTACTATTTCCTGTCAACCAGTTGCTAACTCCGCCTCTCTGAGCCCAGGTTAATTTTGTTTAGTTAGTACAAATGCCGCACATCTTTGCATAGTTAACAAATGCAGCACACCTTTACATAGTTAACAAATGCAGCACATCTTTGCCTGGTTAAACAAGTATCCGACAACAGTAGACTTCTGTGTTTTGTGACCTCAGCTAAGGGAAGTCATTTTTGCTTTGTGTTTTGCTGTTGAGTAAAGATAATAAATAAAGGTTATGTTCTGTCATCTGGCCACATGTATGAGGAGGATCATCTTTTAGTCTTTTGATGTGATCAATTGTACTGATTGCTTATTTTTTCAGTTCATATTTTAGTTCAAAGTAATGGGTTTTATTAAGACATTTCTACATATATCATTATGTTTTGTCCTTATTTGTCCCCATCTGCTGTCTCATATTCCCCTCCCACCTCTTACTGGTCCCTCTCTAGCCCTAAATAGCCCTCTTTTATTCTTTTATGTCACATATGTTCCATAATCCTCTCTTTTTTCTCATCCCTTTCCTTTAGGCCTCTTTATCTCTTCTCAATGCTTTTTCTATGTTCATGTCATTCATACACACCTATAGCTATCTATCTCTCCACCTATCTATTTATACATAGAGAGGGAAGAGAAGGAGAGAGAGAGAGAGCGAGAGCGAGAGCGAGAGAGAGAGAGACAGAGAGAGAGAGAAGCATGAGAGAGCGAGCGAGTAAGCTCATGTGAGCTAAAGCTACCTTGGTATCTGGAATGAGCCTACCAGGCCATTTTGCATTTTTTATACAATCCTAAATTTTATTTACTTGACTTTTCTTTTACTTAGGAATTTCTTCCATTTTCATAGAAGAGATTGTTCCATAGTATTGATTTTTGTACTCTTTACTGGCATCCAGTTGCTTCTAATAACATGTACTACCAAGTGTTCCCAAACACTGGGGCTTAGCATGCAGTCTCCTCATTAAATCCCTACAGTAGATTTGTAAGTAAATTCTATGCTCATCTTCATTACCTGTGTAGAGGAGGAAACCTCCTTAGGGAACTTGCCTAATGGCAGCACTTTAATTTGACAAAATAGTAGATTGGATTTGTCCCAAATCCTCCTAATACAAAACAGCAAAGCGCCGAAGAAAGCATTGAAAGAGTTAAATGAATGGTGAACCTGGAAAAACTGTAGAGGCAAGCCCTAGTGTCAGCTGTTACTTTTATCCTTTAAGTCTCAGTTTTAATATCTCCTAATTGGGTGCAGGAGACAAAGCTAAGGTCCCAAGCCAGGTGGGCCATGGACCCAGAGCCCTCCGGCTTAAATTGAGACCTGCAAAGTGAGTCAACAGAGAAGGAAAGTGTTTACTTTCCTACATTCTTAAGGTAGGCAGGGAGGAGAGTTCCCTTTAGTCTTAGCTTCAAGTGACTGCATTGGGGGTAGACAGGCTCCAGGGTTCCTACTGCTGTGTCCACGTTTTAAAAGAGTATTTTCAGAAATGAGAGCTTACATTGTTATTCACTTTAAAATATTTCACAATCCCCATTGTAATGTCCTCTTTAACCTTTGTATAGAAATAGCAATTTAATCTCCAAACACTAGAGAATTTTTATTTTTCTATTTGTCCTTGTTTTAGTTTAATTACACAATGTTAAGAATGAGCAATTGTTTTTTCAAAACTTTGTTTAGGTTTCCTTTGTAGCTTTATTTATTTTTTGTAAATTTCACATAACATGTAAATGTCACATAAAATATGTTCTCTATTTGAGGGTGAGTGTTGTGTTCTCTTAATGTATGTGTTCAATAGATACTACTTGTTCATTGTATTTTCTGATTATTTGATTTATATATTAGTGCCTGAAATAGATGGATTAAAATCTTCCACTATGAATATACATTTATTCAGGTTTTGTTGTCATTCTGGCTTTTACTGTATATGCCTACACTGTATTAGTAGATACATATAGGTTAATGGTAATTTTATTTTCTTGTACACTTAAATTCATGTTAGAGCTACCCTTGGTGGGGCACGCCTGTTAGAGCTACTCTTGGTGGAGCACACCTGTAGTCCCAACACTTGAGAGGCAGAAGCAGCTGGATCTTTGTGAATTCTAGACCATCCTAGTCGACACAGCAAACTCTAGGTCAGTCAAAACTGCGTGGTTCACCCTCTTTAAAAAATCACTTTAAAGAAAACTGTTTATCTCTGTCAATTTTAGTCTTAAATGACTTCTTAAAATTTTTTGGTTGCTATTTGCTTTGGGCATGTCTCTTGAAAGTCGCCCACTGCTGACATTTGCTACTCCACTGACAGTTACAGTAACTTCTTTGATTAACTGAGTTTAATCTGTTCCATATATTAGAATTAATTAAATGGCTAGATTTATTTCTATTACATGATTTTCTATTTACTAAGCTGTATGTTAGATTCATACATTTTATTATTTTTTTCTCATTTCCATACTAGTTACTTAAAAATTTGAGATTCTGTTTTTGTTTGTTTGTTTCATAAGTTCCTCACATTTTTACTTAGTTTTCTAGTTTCCCTGGTCTCCAAACACAGCAAAGCATCTCTTGGTCTTTTCTCACAGAACGTCTGCCCCCACCTGCCATTTCACTGTTACATGGAATTTTAGTTTGAGCTGTTTGAAGTCACAGGTCAGGTATGGTTAGCACGCCGTCCTTCACGGTCTCCCTGAGATTGTGCTCCTCCTCTTGCCCTTTTCTCCAGCTGAAATGCACGCCTTCATGAGCTACTGTAGTGGGAAAGACCGTGGCTTTACTCAACCTCCAATTCCCTGCTCATCTGAACTGACACCATGGCATTCTTTGATGTGGATTTAGCTTTGGTTTTTTATCTGGGCAATTGACACAGAAATTTGATCTGGAAGCTCGTTTCTTTCGTCACTCCTCAGCCCGGAAAATACCCCTTACTTCTCATACTGGTGTCTTCCCAGCCTGGCCTTTCTTTTCTGCTCTTTGAATTATGTGAGGCACACGTTGGGGCTTCTTCCATACTTTCAATTTCCAGCCTTTTCTGTAATTATTACCCTTGTTATTTATCATAAATAAGAATAATAATCATTGCTTTTTTAACTTTGAGTGATCTTGAATTTTTTTGTTAGTTAAGTACAAATAACTTAATGTTCCCTAAACAATTTGTATGTATGTATATTCATGTGTGCAGATACACATGCATATATGTGCACACAGATGCAGAGGCCAGAGATTTATACCGGTATCTTCCTTAGTAGCTCTCTACTTTATTCCTTGAGACAAAGTCTCTCCTTGGACGTAGCACACACCAGTTTGACTATACTGGTTGGATACTATACAGTGAATTCCAAGGATCCTCTTTCTGTGTCCCCCATTAGTGTTGAAGTTATAAACACCCTGCTTTTATATGAATACTGGGGATCTGAACTCAGGTCCTTAATGATTGTTGTTATAGCAGTAGAGCCATCACCCCAGCCCCTTCCCAGATAGTTTGCAAATGAGCTTGGGCTCTAATGTTCTGTTAGAGGACATTTGCATGCATTTCCTACACATAAGGAATTTCTCTACAATTGTTGAGTGACCACCAGAATCAGGAAATTAATACCGATCTATTATTATAATCTAATGATCATACTTCCTTACAGTCTTGTGATTGTCCCATTGATATCACTTATAGAAAGTTGATTCCATTCAGAACATTGTTGTGTTTATTTGTCAAGCCTCCCTAAACCTCTTTTGGAATGGGACATTCATTTCTCCAGTCTTTGCTTTAGTTGAATAGCTTGATGTCTTTAAAGACTTATAGACCAGTTATTTGGTAGACTGTTCCTCCATCAGGTTTGTCTGGTGTTTCCTCATGATTGGTTTTAAGTAATGCACCTTAGCAAGGAGATCAAAGAATGGATGCTGAATCCCTCATTTCAATGTGTCTTACCTATGGCAACATTCGCTTGGATATCATGGTTAAGATGGTATCTGCCAATTCTCTCCTTTTAAAAGCTATCTTTTTTCCTTTGTAATTTTTGTTCTGTTTTTTTCGACACAGGGTTTCTCTGTAGCTTTGGGGCCTGTCCTGGAACTAGCTTTTGTAGACCAGGCTGGCCTCAAACTCACAGAAATCTTCCTGCCTCTGCCTCCCAAATGCTGGAATTAAAAATGTGCACCACCACCACCTGGCTTCTTTGCAATCATTAAGTACCTTTTCAGGAGCTATTTGAGAACATGAAAGCATCCTCTCAGGGCCAAGGGTTAGCTCAACTTTTAGAGTGCTTGTAGCATCCATAAAATCCCAGGTTCAACCCCAAGCACCACATAAACTGTGCAGAAATTACAGATATGCACCACCATGCCCCACTATTTATATCTTTTTTTTGAATACATACAGTACTTTGTCTTCAGAGTGGCTTTTAGACTCACCATTTTGAGACACAGCTGACTCCCAATTATAAAACTAAAACAATTATCAGCATCTTTATTATGCATATAAGGTTCTAGTTTTGTATTTAGCAAAAACAAAAGTGCCAGTCAAGGCACTTAGCATGCGACCTGTGATCTAGCTAATATAGAGCCTCGACAATAGTCACATCCCTCGACGCTCTCTAGACTCTTCGCTTTTCCACCACATGCTCAGCTTTGATCTTTAGGTCTTTTTTGGTAAAGAGAAAATGAACTAAGAAATCTAAGATATGACATTTTAAAATTAAAGTTTAAAAGTTGATTTTGAAAGAGGGTGGCATGTTTGCGGAGACCACAAAATCAAAATCTCTAAAATAATTCTCTAAAATAATTTCCATATCTATTCGTGAGGCATAGGATGTTTGGTAAGAATGAGAAAAAGAGAGACAGACACAGAGTGAGACAGACAGACAGACACACACAAGACAGAGAGACACACATAGAGACAGAGACAAGAAGAATTTAGAGAATCCATATCCTTAAAATAAAAGAAATCAGATAAAGTAAGATTTGGACAAAATAGGGATTTCTTAATTAATTGCAATCTTATTTAGAAATAGTCAGTTTGAGAGTCTGGATGGGGGAGAAAAGTTTTTACAATATTGAAAAGTACCACGAGGGGCTGGATTTAGCTCAGCAGTTAAGAGATCTTTCTGCTCTTGCAAAGGATCTTCTGGTGGTTCACAACTGCCTGTAACTCCAGCTCTAGGGAATTTAACACCCTCTTCTAACCTCCAAGGGTGTGCAATTTCACATGCATATATACACATCCCTTTTTAAATCATGCAAAGTTTGAATAAAATATCAAATTAATTTTTTGATATTAAAAATGCCAAAAATAAAACAATAATGCTAGAAGTAAAACAACAACTTAAAATTCTTGCCAGTAAGTGCCATCAATGTTAAGCCAGTTCACAGATGTCTTGATGGCAGGTAGAGAGCCTGGTTGGTGATCTACCAACATGCCCAAGGCCTTTTGAAATAAAGTCCAACATTAACATCGTTATTTCTCATCCCTTAAAGTCTTTGTGTGCTAGCCTCTTGGTACTGTTTTAATAGTTAATTTGTATATATATATTTTTAAACCTTAGCTTCCCAAGTAGATTATAAGCTTGAAAATAAGGCTTATATCTCTAATATTTACTCTTCTCTTACACAGCATATTAACACATCTTGGTGCGTGAGCAACCTTGCATGATGATGATGATGATTTTTGCTTTTTTTTTGAGACAGGGTTTCTCTGTGTAGCTTTGGAGCCTGTCCAGGAACCTGCTCTGTAGATCAGATTGGTCTCAAATCCACATAGATCTGCCTGCCTCTGCCTCCCAAGTGCTGGGATTAAAGGCGTGTGCCACCACCACCACCACCTCCAGGCCTCATATTATTTTTCAATGATTTAATTTTAAATATTTTACTAATGTCATAGACTTGAATATATTTTCTTAAATCATGAAATCTTAAGAAATTTGCTCCAATCACATCTAAGAATTCAGTTCCACAGACAGGGGAAATGTCTCAATGAGTAAGGATTTTTTTTTTCATGAGGATCTAGTTCCAATCCCCAGCATCCATATGAAAGTCCAGGCATGACGGCATGTGCCTGTAGTCCAGAACTGAGGAGCAGAGACTTGGAGATCTGGAGATTTCATTGGGCAGCCAGTCTAGCTAAAACACCAAGCTTCTGGTTCAGTGAGAGACCCTTCTCAAGTTACTACGGCAAAGAGCACCAGGGAAGACACCCAGCATCCTGCTCTGGCTTCCACATATGCATGCACAGGAACACAGACTTGCACATTCACATGCGTGTAACACACACACACACACACAAAGTAAATGTGCTGATGAAAGTGATGGAGAACAAGATAAAGCCATCTCTCCTTTCCATCCGTTGAAGAGGCTTCGTGAAGAGGTAGACATGATAACCGCAAAGGAATCCACAACACGAACTTGGTTCCCATGTCAGAGCTACAGAGGGGGGACTAACAGGGCTTTGTCATTTTAAGGATCAAAATTAAAGCTTCCCTTTCTATACCCTTAGACTATCTTAGTTAGTGGGTCCAGAAATTCCTCACTCCTGAAGGCATTTATGGCTCATGCCTTTCCACAGCTGGACTGGATTTCCCCTTGAACTGTGAGTGTGAGTGTGGGAGATGCGGGCAGTTCTGCAAGAACAGCTAATCTCTTAAACCTAACGAGTACCTTTTGGAGTAGAAGAAGAAAGGGGAAGGCAGTGTTGTCCTAAGCTTCCCTTTGCTGGCACAGTGCCTGACAGGACGCCAGCTATATGAGAGTGAGCCTGATTTTTCTTACTTCTAATTTGAATTCCTTTATTTAGGAGCATTTTAGGGCATGCCTCTTGTTCTCTGCAGCAGTGGCAGAACAGAACAAGTGTCTCCTGGACAAAGACCACAGGCACGCTACTCCAACCCTTCCTCCTGCCTTTCTCTGCAAAGGAAAAGCTAAAGATATCTTCACACCCACTGAGAGAGCTGCTCTGGAGTTCAGTGCCATTCAGAAATGCCTGGTCTTTCTATTGCCACCACCACCTGCTAATCAATATCAGCTGCTGAATCTAAGTTTTAATTGAATTGTCAATTAGTAAAATCACATTGCTCCTCGTTAATCCGTAAAATGAATGAAGTTAATAAAAACAGATTTTATTAATCTACAATTTACTGACATACCAGTGCTCTTTAAATATGTATGTGATGATCTTTTAACACTTTATCTGACTCTCTGTGGTGCCTTTGAATACTTTGTGCCCTATGTTACGGATGAAGTCTGTGGCCTGCCACATCTAGTAGGTAGTGAATCTTCTGAGGTCAATGTATATATCTCCTGCTTCTTAATATTGTTCCCAGTTATTAGGATGGTGCCTTGCAATAAACATTCAAAAAATACATTAAAATTATCACTGATGGGAATGGAGAGATGGTTCAACCATTAAAAGTATGCTCTGCTTTTGCAGAGGACTGGTGTCAGTTCCCATCAATTGTGTTGGGCAACTCACAACTATCTGTGATGTCAGCTCCAGGGGATCAGATGTTCCTGGCCTTTTCAGGCACCTGTACTCACATGCACATACTCACATATAGGCATACACGCATGCACATCCTTAAATAAAATCTTTTAAATGTCATTGACATGTAAATCATGTAAACATGCTTGCAAAATTGTACTAGTAAGTCTTCAGACGAAAATGTGAAATGGGTGATGTGTGGGGATGCCAGCTGGTTCTGCTTTGTACGTCCTTTGGCGTGACCACAGGACCACTTGGCAGTTCTGCAGTGAAGGTGCTCCTTTGTGGTTGAGAGGCTGAAGTGTGCATGCTTGCTTCCTCTCTTGTTTTTAGTGTTCTTCAACACTATGTGCTAACTCTTCTGGCTTCAGTGGCCCAGCAGTTCCTACACTACAGTTCCAGGTCCCATTTTAGGTTCCATTTCTCTTCCAAACACATAGCATATCTATCATTTTCCTGCCTACTGCCATTATGAATGGTTCATGTTATCTTGGCATTGAGTTACCCAGAAGCCTTTAGGGTTATCTGTATCAACATGCATCAGTTATTTTCCTCAGGCCATCTCTTCCCTTCAGTGTTTATCATCCAAGAAATCTTCATTTGTCTTACTAAAATTCCCTTTGGAGGTATGGCCTGAAGGGATGGAAGGTGTGTATCTTGCATCCAGATTACATGAAGCTTTGTTTCTGTGGTTTATGCTTGTCTTCTTCTGCTAGATAAAAAGAGTTATGTGTCCTAAAAACAAATCCAGCCAGATCAGGGCTAGCTGATTGGGGTTTTCTGCAATCTAATAGAATAAGTTTAATGACTCAAGAGAGGCTGGCTGTATATTACAATTCATGGCTCATGGGAAGACATACTATATTAATTTTTAAGCTGGGTCTCTTAAACTGAGTTATATTATTTGGGTATTGCCTTCCCTGAATGAACTGCTGTTATTTGAGCTCCATCATCACAAACCTACCACAGGAAGAGAAACTTTGTATGTGAGTGAGTTATCAAATTTCAATAGGATTTTCTCCACTGCGGAGGAGACTGTCTGGTGGATGCACAGTCCTAATGCTTTAGGGTAAAAATAAATATTTTTATATGTCCACGTACACTCCTCACCTACTAATAACTGTGGGTAGTGAGCATCAGGGGTCTCTCCTATAATACTTCAATGTTCCACATTCATCCAGGAGAAACTCCAACCCCCTTCACAAGGCATACAGGACCCTCTGGTGCCTGGCTCTGCACCCACCTCTTCTCATAGCCTCTTCCCATTCTCCTTTCCAACTAAACTGGATTACCTTCAGGACACCACTCGTAGGCTTTCTGCCTGGACTTTGCCTGTCTTCTCCTACAGCTATTTCACTGTCAGTAGTGATGGGTGCTGAATGCATGGATTCTCTCCCTGAGTCTTACAGCAAGCCAGAAGTTCTACGATTATTCCCATTTCACAGATGAGTAAACAAAGCCTGACAAACTTACGAACAGTCCCACACAGCTATTAAGTGGAGGTGTAGAGTGGAAGCTGAGTGATCTCACCCTAGAGCTCAGTCTAGGTTGTCCCTCTCGCACCCTAGACTGTGAACTAAACCTGGCAAATGTCTTTGGTCATTTAGATAGCACTCTCTCCAGGGAAAGCTCTCCTGCAGGGCCTCATGCTCTTCTTGAATTTGTTCATTCTGTACCGTCTGTTTGCCCACTCATTGTGCTTATCACCTATGCCCGCCACCAGAGATTTGTTTTCTTGTCTGTGTCCCCAACCAGCCTTGGAGACCCCAGGGCAGATCCTGCACGCCCGTCTTGCTCCATCCCCAACTGTTGCTAAGAAGCCTGGAATTCACCAGGTGCCCAGCGCCTTGAGAAGTGTAGACTTCGCTCCTCGCTTCCTTTCGATGCCATGCCACTGGAAACCCTGTGCAAGTCTGACTGAGTTCAGATTCAAGGAAGAATTAGTGACTTCTCCTTTTGGGGAGATCTAGAATTACGTGAGCAAACCGAGGCTTTCTTGTGGCTAGTAGAGTCTGGATCACATGGATCAAGACTCTTGCTCAATTAGGCTTTCTCACCCCAGCTGCCCCCATTCTCCCATCAAAATGTCCTTGGTAGCCAACAAAAAGCAGAAAGTGGCTGGTCAGTTTACAGAAAATTCACAGGGAAGTTGTTCACTAATAATCACGTAATACTGAAGGTGGAAGAGATATTGGACTGTAGTTCAGCTAACTCCTTTTCACTGAGAGAGAAAACTGAAGGGGGTGCGGGGTGGGGTGCGGGGCAGACGCATCTAGTCAAAGCTAGACCAATCTATAGTTTTCATTTAAATAGAAAATTAACTGAATACACTTTAAACATTACAAAACGTTTAAAAAAAACAATATACTTATTTTTGAGAATTGCACTTTGATCATATTCATACCTTCTCCACCAGCTTCTTCAAGATCCACTTACCCCATCTCTCTATGCACCCAGTGGCATAGCTGGAAGTAGCTGTCACCCATAGCAGAGGTTCCGAGCATAGTTGATTAGGTGAGAGAGAACATGAAGAATATTTTTTTTAATTTCTTATTTTCATACAACGAATTCCCTTTGCTAGCTAACACTGCGCTGTGATCATTTCAATTCACCCACCCTCGTGGCCTAATCACCTCTTAGGCTCCACCTTTGGGTCTATATTGCATTGAGGACCAAGCTTCTAACATGAACTTCTGGAAGATACATTCCAGCCATAGACGAACACGCCTTACTTTTCAAAAACTCAACCTGTTATCAAACTCATGGAAAAGTACTAAAGAACAATTCCTATGTGAGTCTAACTCATTCTGTAATGTCTAAATACCCGCTCTGAGTATTGGGCGGGTTTTGGTGTCCATGGGTATATACTTCTCTTTAATGTCTTTAATGGACTCTCCTTAGCTGTGTGTACCCTCTGCACTGCAATGTGTGCACATGCAAATGACTGTATTCTTGCTCACTCTTTTTGGGCAACCTTGGATGCATAGCTGGGTAGACTGGCTGGCACTAGGCTGTCTGGTTGTGCCCCAGCCCGCCTATTCTAAACCCTTGACGTAGCTCATTAACAGCAGGTTTTAAACATTTAAATTATGTTACCAACATTACCTGACAAAACTCTCTTTTCCCAATGTTGACATTGCCTAAAAATCTGGGGAAATTATTTATCCAGAAACATTTTCTTCATCATAATTCTATCATGCAGTAATAACAAGCATTTGGGAGCACCAAATTTTTTGCTTAAAACTGGGTCAGACTGTTACTCTGATTTGAAAGACAAATTGTAATTGCACAGTTTAATTACAACAGTAATGGGGGTTTCTTTAATATTTCTCATGGCATCGAAGTGTTTTGGTTTAGAAGACTTTTGAGGGAACTGAGGATTGAACCCAGGGCTTCATGCAGCTAAGCACAAACTCTTACCACTGAGCTACATTCCCTAACCAGGCCCAACAGATTTTTAATGACATCCAGTGTCCCATGAAAGCTTTCTTTATTTCTCTATTCAAAGATACAATTCATATAATTCTTCAAAACAGTGGCTCAAGTTACCTGAGGCCAGGTTAATTTTGTCCCTGCTGTCTAGAATAGCCCCATTCAGCCAGCAACATGTCCGTCTATTTAATTAGTATGTACTGGGTCTTCTTCAAGGCCACGCAGGGCCCAATTATGGGTTCTAGCTAATTTTACCCTTTTCTTCTTTGTACCACGTCCTGTTTCCCCTCAGCTCCTCCTTAGCCTTGTGTTCTTCTAACAAAAGTTCAATCGGAGACTAGCACTGGCTGATAAATTAAACAGGACAGCACAGAGGAGCTGGGGTGGGAGGCTCAAAGGGGCCTCTCCCCTTCAGCAGGAAGGCAGGATAGTGTGGTTCCTGCTTTGGACTTAGAGAAGCATACACAGTGAATATATGAAGTTTATTCCATTTATTATGACTAGACACCATTTTTCTCCGTGTGAGAAAGCATATCTAAGTGGGGCCAGTACAGAGAGCACACATTTCCCAGTTAGGAGAAGTGTTATCATCTTATTGATGCCAGCAAAGCCTGTTAGGGACTATTAATTTTATTGTTCATTTAGGCATGCATGGTTGCCACAGCAACAACATTAGTTTCTTCAAGTCCTTTGTGCAGTGAGCATCTGTTGGGAACCCGGTGAAGGTGTTTGTGTCTCTCTCTTTCCTGTCACAGATTGGGCCCCTTTCTTGCTCTCCTTAGGAGCTACATATTTATCAAGAGTATCCCCCCAAGAAATCACTTCTGGGATCAGGTAAAGAAGAAATCTACAGAAAAATGAAGGCTTCTCTTCCCCATGTGCTACTGCAGAAGAATGGATGGTTTGGGAGTTAGAGGATAATTAAAAATCTTGGGTCAGCTGAAATGTGAATAACTCCTTGGCAAAGTTCACAGCCAATCTTTTATGCAGGCTAGCCAGGACACTGAGTGTCTTGATTAAAGCCAAAATTGTAAATTCTAGCTCAAACTCCCAGTGGCATGCAGTAATAGGGTGTCATTTCTTGCCAGCGATTTTATATTCCAAGACCATCATCATAAGAACAATATAGATTTAAGAAAATATGGCTCTTAAAGGAATTCATTCTTTGGTGTTTATCCCAACACTCAGCCAGGGACTGATAAAGATTAGATGCTTTTGAAGGCCTCGGTTGTTATGGATATACAGCTGTCTTTCAGGGTATTATTCAATGTGAGTTCATATCTTCATATCCATCCTGAATTCATTTCTTATGCAGTTGAACTATAGGAGAATTTACAGAAACATTCCATACTAGCCAGGGGGAAACTGTGGGGCCGGGGCAGGATGTCTTTTAAAAGGTAATTATATATTTATATATCTTTTTATTTTTGGTTTTTAAAGACAGGATCTATTTGTGTATCCCTAGCTGTCCTGGAACTCACTCTGTTAGACCAGGCTGGCCTTGAGCCCAGAGATCTCCCTACCTCTCTTAGTGCTGGGATTAAAGGCATACATTACCACCACCTGGGGCATGTATTTATTTTTTAATTTTATGTGTGTGTGTGTGTGTGTGCGCTCGCACACGTAGATGTTAGAGGATAGCTTGAGGGAGTCGGTTCTCTCCTTCTACCATGTGGACCCCAGGAATGGGACTCAGATGGTCAGGTTCAGAGGCAGGTGCATTTCCCCCTCCCCATCTAGCCAGCCCCAGGTTGTCTTTTCCATTGGTTGAGCAGAGATATTGTAAATGCTTGGAGAATCCTTAGCTGAAACTTAGCATGTAAATGTTAGGGCACCTGAATGAGTGAGTTTATCAAAACATCATTCCAGCTTCCTCCTCCTTCTGTCATTACTCTAATCAGGCTGATCAAGAATAGAGTTTTGTATTCATTTTTGCAAAGAACTTACTCATTCCTCTTCAAAATTCTTACCTAATGATGCCTATTGTTCAATCATAAGGAATACTTAACAGCAAAATCTTTTACTTGGAGTAAATTATCTTTGAGAAAGACTCAACTTGGGATTCTCTGTTGATCACAAAATTGACATTTCTTCCCTCCTCAGTTTTAGGGAAGAAACTTCTATGCTGAATTCCATCCTTAAACAGGAAGACTGTGCCTAAGACAGTCCAGTTTCCGCAGGACAGTGAATTTGGCACTTTGGCAAGCCTTTGTGTGGATTCCTGGACCTTATTTCTCTGGGGTTTCCCAGTGCACAGTGGTCTCTTCTTACTTTAGTTAAATTCCTGCGTTTATCAGCATAGATCCCTTTTTTTTTTATTTACCTAGGATCATAAGATCATAGCACTTTTGAGTTAGAAAACACATTTCCCTCTTTCATTTCTGTCCTCAGAACTCAGCAACATTTGGCTATGTTTTCATATCATCTATCTTTAAAAGTTTGTTTAGTTGGATGTTTGACTGCTTGACACAAAAGAAAAGTTTTGTTAAATCCAAATTGTTTTACCAATGTGGTTTTAGCAAAAACAGCTTTAATATAAGTAAGGTATTTTATTTGTTTGTTTGTTTGTTTGTTTTCTCAACTCTGATTTAAATTCATAGACTGACCCTGGGCAGATCTGAATTTTGCTCATTCTCAGTCTTCATCTGTACAATGAGAATAGAATGTCTTGTGGCGTTCCCTGAGATGATGTGTGGGATGTGGGAGGTGCTGTATGTATATGTGAGGTAGTGGATGTTCTCCATGCCTGCTGCTTTTGGAGTCTACATCAGCCTGGTAGTTTTCATGTAAATTTTCCTGGACTAAACAGTTTCACTATTAGAAACATATGGTGCAGAAATATCCATATATATCCATACATCAACACATGTTAACTGACACTATTATTAAAAAACTGGAAGCAATATTAATTTTTCACTAGTAGGAAGAAAGAAAAATATCCATGTAGTGGGATACACTGCTATTGATGCATTCTGCAATTGCATAGAAATAGCTTCAAGATTGAGGGTGTGTGAAAAATCATTTCATCAAATAGTAGACAGCGTATGAACCCACTTATGCTGAATAAAACCATATAAGAATTCAATGAGCTGTACCTGTGCATGGGAACACATTGTATATAACTTGGTAATGTCCTATGACACGGAGCTTTTTCTTCTTACTGTACTGTGTAGTACAAAGACTAGAGATTATGAAATGAGTCTTGAGGTTGGGAGTGTTGCTTCAGTAGAAGAATGTGTGTTTAGCTTATGCATATCCCTGGGTTCAATTCCCCAGGAACCCTCTACCACGTCCGAAAACAGGTTTTAGAATCACAATGATCAGCTTCAAATCCTGACATGATACTTCCCATTGCATGTTCATGGACAAGGGACACCTTTTTGTGCTTCATTTTCCACCTCAAAAGAGATTGGAAAACTTTTACCTAAGGTTGATCATTTTAAATTCATAAAAAATTCTAAATTCTAGAGTGTGTTTTAACTCTGAAACCCAGGACAGCATCAGATGCTCTTGAGAAAATAGAATATATGACAGTTTAGTTGTTTCTTGGACTTTAATCTTACTTCCTGTCTCAACTGAAACTCCCTGGTTAGGGGTTGATGACAGTTTCTCTCTCAGCTATACAGCAGCCACCAAAGTGTTAGGTTCCCAGCAGATCCTAAAGACACCTGTTTTAGAGGAATAACACCTTTGCTTTTCTTCTTCTTTCTCTCCTTTTTAATATAGTCTGGCTATGTCACCCAGGCTGACCTTAGACTCACAGTCCTCCTGCCTCAGCCTCCTGAGTGCTAAGATAACAGGTGTGTGTCATCACTTCCGGCAGAATTCTTGTTTAACAACAGCAACGCAAATATTTCTATTAATTACATTAATTAACGTAATGATAAATGACTTGCTAAGCCAACTGTTGTTGAGTGTCTAGTACAGACCAAACAATGGCTGTGACTCAGTGAAGGCTTATGTGAATATCTGAGTCCCCTCTGCCTCTCAGTTTCAGCTGGTACAGTTCTGTACTTGGCTTCGGATGGACTTGATGTCACTTGGTAACCCTGCTGTGAAGAACAGGTGAAAACTGTGAGAAGAAGTCAGCAGGGACCAGAGAAGCCGATGGAGCGTGATGTGCTCCAGGTGACGCCAAGGCCACAGGCAGACCTTGAACATCTTGTTCCTTGATGGAGAGAGCTTGGATCACAGCTCTAGTTACCAGCAGGCCCGAAGCTTACATAGCAGGCCCAGGGCTCAGAATCCTATCTCACTGCCACACTGCCCGAGTTGGAAGCTCAACCGCACCTCCTAACAACTGGGACGTTGACAAAGTACCTTCTCTTTCTGATTCAGTCTCATCATCTATTAAATGGAATACTATAACCTTGTTTTGTTGATAAAAAGACTTATGGTATGCAGCCTGTAATTAACATATCTAAGCATCCTCAAATGGTGGTTATTATTTTAAAGTTAATCATATCAAATTGTAGATAATAATGTCTGTCTGTCTGTCTGTCTCTTCTCTCTCTCTCTCTCTCTCTCTCTCTCTCTCTCTCACACACACACACACACACACACACACAAGCACACATTTTGAGACAGGATCACATTATGCTGCTTGGAATCTACCATGTAGACCAAGCTGGCCTTAAAATCACAGAGATTACCTGCCTCTTCCTCCTGAGTGCTATGATTAAAGATTTGAACCACCATCTTGCCAATAATATATTATATTCTTGAAAATTGCTGAGTAAATTTTAAGTGTTTTCTTGCCACAAAGAATTAAAAGTATGTGGTACATATATTTATTGACTTGAGTTTGCCAACCTATGATGTGTGTTTCAAAACAACAATATTGTACATGATTAATATATACGTACACATACATAACTTTTGTCAGTTTGAAAATAATCTTATCAAGTAATGAAGCAGTTGGACTTACAGTGTGACCAATGAAACCAAATAAATGTGGAAGTGAGATGAAGGTGGATTTTGGGAGGAGGTAAATAAAGAGAATCTAGGCAAAGAGAAAGCACAATTGACACAGGCCGAAGACTCCAAAAACCCTGCGATTTTAGAATCAGAATTCACTAATTCATCCAGCCAGCCTCCTACTTTGTACACATTTACTGACTGCAGACTCTGAGCCTGCAGGTCTTCTAGTCGCTGGGTCTGTCCTGTGACCATGACATCCCGTCTCATGTCAGCGTTGAGTTTTCATGGCAAAAGCTGTGCTATTGGGTTCACTCGTGTCACCCTGAGGGACCCCTGTGGCACTGGACAGAGTGCTGGCCCTAGCCTTAGCTTTTCTTGTTTCTAGAGAAATGCATCTATTCACAGGAGCAGCCAGCCCCATCTACTCTTGGGCTGTGGGAAATGGAACGTGACTTTGAAAGCATCTGCAGCTAACTCTACACAATTCAAATGGTACTACAATTTAATAAAGCTTATCTGCTTCCACTGTAAGCAGGAGGCGCCGCGAGCCCCAAAGAACACATTGTGATAAACTCATCCTAGGATGGGAAGCACCAGGAGAAACATCCACCATCCTGGGATGTGAGCACCAAGAGTGGGACTAGAATCCAGCAGAATTTAGGGAACAACCTACAGTCCATGGGGACAGAACAAGTGTAAGAAGGTCTCCTATCCACACACCAGGGGAGACAGTTTTCTCATGCAGGGCTCTGTCCTCAGCCAGCTTGCTCAGCTCACTACTTCCCGAACTTAGTTATCTGTGCTCTCACCAGGAAAGAGGTAAACCTACCCTCCAGGGAGGTCAGGATTGCAGCGCTTTGCCTCATGCAGACAGGCCCTGGGGAAGGAGCCTTCAGCCGCCTTGCTGTGCTGAGGATTGAGGTGCCCTCAAGGCTTGACAGCCAGTCAGTTCTAAGCCAGACTCCTGGGCAGAGGTACCACTGTTTGCCTGACTTCATTTTCAATTTCAGCAGCACATCCACTGTTGCTTATTTTTTTACATGGATTTAATCCCCACGGATAATAAATGTATTTGGTGGACCCAGTGAGCAAAATGAGTGATTCAAGGCCTTCTGGTCCTTGACTGACTCACCAAGATCAGTTCCCTCTCTGTGGACAAGGAAGCAGGGCTCTGGGAAGCCGGATGATGAGTTAGTGTCTAGTAGCCAGTGGCTCAAAGCATTGAACTAGACTCGAACTTAACAGTCTGTGTTCACCGTCCTTGCCACCATGCCAACACATTTTCATAGCAGTAAGAGAATCTGCCCAAAATCTCCTGGAATAGAGATCCTGTGATCCGCATGATAAGACAGTACATAGATCGCATTTGCACCTCTGAAAGCCTATTTCGAGTTTGCAGATGCCTGCTCCCCTTATTTTGATTCACAGCTGTGAATCAAGTTGTGTTCTAGTGAATAGGCCTGTGTGTGTGCCTAGAGGTGATGTCAGCGTGGCTCCCCAAGGACTTAGAGGATAACTCCTCTTGGGTTTTATTTGGTGATAAAAATAAGCTGTGGTGGTTTTGGTTTTCCCTGTTTTACAATCCGGGGGAACGAGCCAGGACGCCACTTTCTCCCGCTTTTCTGTGTGGTCATTATCCATATTCCATTCAGACCACACGAAAGACCACTGGTTCTCAAATGCTCCCCCAGGGACTATTCATGCAGTCATCTGAGGGGAGGGGAATGGAGAGGTGTGCAGGCTAGCAACACTGACCAGAGGAATTCTTCTGAAAGCTTGCATGCTCGCAATGTGAACTCACCACTGGAAGACTGCCATATTTTCTATTTTAAGGTTTCAGTGTCCCTTATGTCACCAAGCAACTCCTTGTGCTACTGTGTAGTGTGGCATGTACAGATGAAGATAATGGGTTCTGGAATTGGAATGTCTGACTTCAAACCCTGGCTCTGTAGATGCTAACTGTCTGATTGTGGGTAAATGACTAAATCTTCTGTTTGCTTTTTCTCTATAAAATGTGAATTTTATCCAATTTACATGAGAACTAACTACACGCAATCTATAGCCTAACTAGAGACAGTACTTGGCATTCAGTAGTCCCTTATTGAATGCTGCCTGGTGCTGTTGATATATCCTGGTCATGGAGATCAACACCATGGAGACATTAACTTGATGGGGCAGGAGACACAGCGTTGGTTCCGGAGTCTCATATGGCTGCAGACTTGGAGCAGTCACTTGATCCAAAATCATAGACCACAAGACACAGAAGCAAGCATCTGATCCAACACCCTCACTCTGCAAATGAAATTAGGGTCTGAGTACAGAAGAGCCTCCTCTAAAGTCCCCGGGGCAGCAATGTCTAGCCAGGATGGGCCAACAGCATTCTCTTGACTTCTAGCCCAGAGCTTCCCATCATTACTTTGGAGACAAAAGCCCTTGTCAAACATTCTTAGCTTTGCTGAAGACTTGAAGACTCTGAAACCAAGAAGAGAAGAGTTTGCTAACATACTCCCTTAGGATTGTGGTCGTGAAGAAGCAGCAGCCAGTGGACTCCAGTATTCACAGATGGTAGAAGTATCACAAACATAATGGTACATTTAAAATGCTATCCATAGTGGGCTGGAGGTACAACTCCGTGGTACAGCATGTGTTTTGCATGCACGAGGCTCTGGATTCTATCCTCAGCACTAAGAAAGAAAAAAAAGCAAAGAAGAAAGAAAAAATGCTTTCTGTAAGTCACCCCATCAGTGGACATCCTAACTGGAAAGGCTGGGCAGGTTCTTCAAGTCTGGCAATAGATTACCTTGTCCTTTTTTTCTTAGCTCCTGCAAGGGTATTTAGAATGATGCTAGCTCCATATAGGCTGTAGTTTCTCTCTCTCTCTGTCTCTCTGTCTCTGTCTCTGTCTCTCTCTCTCTCTCTCTCTCTCTCTCTCTCTCTCGTTCCTCTTAGATACCCTCTTAGCCATGTTTCCCTTCCAACTTGATCTCTTCTTCACAAAGCACTGAGCCCAGTCAGACAGTGCTTGAGTCTGTAGAATGTCTAACCTGAGCACGCTCAGTCTTCCAGGGACCACATTCTGAAGGAAACTGACTCTCCCTTCTCCAGTAGTCTCTAACTGCTAAAGCTCCTTAGCTAGGGGTGAAGTTTCATGTGCCCCTTCTAAGTCTATGCTGGAATGCTGACTGGCTTAATTGTGTGCAGGCCACCATAGCTGCTTTGAACTCATGAGTGCAATGCCTCCATGGTGTCCTAAGACATTGCTTCTCAGCAGTCCACCCCAAACTCTGGTTCCCAGAACCTTTCTTTCCTCTCTTCTGCAATGCTTTCTGAACTCTGTGGGGAACGGATGTGATCTAGATATCCCATTTAAGGCGGAGCTCTCCACAGTTGATGAGTAACTGCTTGCTGGGTCCTGGTTTACTCAGTCCACCCAGCCAGCAAACAGAAGTCTCCTGGTTTGATTTCCTGCGTTTTAGGAGAGAAGCTAGTTGTGTTATTTTGTTGAAACAAAAAAAAAAAAAAAAAATCTGTAGTCCTCTTGTGCGGGCCCCAGGCTTATTAAATTCTTAGCTAAAAAAGTGGTCAGACTACCACAGAGTTCTGTTTACCAGACAAACTCAGTGTTGTTGTTTTTTTTTTTCCTAAGATCAAATTCTCCACCACAAAGGTTAGCCCCAAATTTGGGGGAAAAATGAGAAGAATGCAAGGATTAATCCTTGAGGGCCTTTCTGCCCCCATTTCTGTTTGCTTTTAAATTTTTGTTTTCAGAGAATAATAGGTGAGCCCTTGCGTGGCTAATTAAAACACATACAAATTGGAATTTTCAGGCTAGCAATTAAAGCAAGGGACTTAATGTGCAATGTTTACTTTCTGGCTCCCAGATTGTGAGTTCAGGTTCTCTTCAAATTGCTCTTTTCTGTTTTTTGTTTCTTTCCTGCTCCCACCAAGGAAATTAAGGGCAGCCTGCATTTACAATCGTGTCTTCTGAAAGGAGCAGGAGGTGTGGGGGAGCTAAAGTGGTTTTAGTAAATGATGCACTTTGATGTCTGCATCTTGAAATCCATATTTGGGAGGCCCAGTGGATCTAAGTAGTATTCAGAGCTGAAATTTAAGCCTCAAAGCTGGGGCCGTTTCAGAAAAAAAAAATGTCTTTTGATTCTTCTCTCACACCTCAGCCCTCTATCTTACAATAAAATGCTCATTTTCTTTTAGATGAAGCTTGTAATGGTGAACATGCCACACAAATGTGGTGCGTCCACTCTTCTTTTGGCTGCTATCCACAAATTTATTTATAGCTGTTAATCTTGGCTTGAGGTTTTGGGCATTTCATTTATTATGGGTAGCGAAAGGCAGAAGAAAGTCTCCAGGAACACATTGTGTTCTGTACATCCACGGAAGCACCCGTGAGATCTGTATTAAGGGTTGCTGAAGATCTGAAGTCTGTGGGTCTCATTCCATCTGTGGACCTCAGTCACAATTTCAGGAGCTAGGGCAACAAGAGGTTTGGAAATTTAATAAATATCAAAATCCAAGCATAGTTTCTTCCAAGAGTCACTTTTCTGCTAAAATCTCAACACAAAATCCCTTTTACTTCCCCTTTGGAGTCCTTAGGTCATAGAGGGTTAACACCAAATCATGTCTGAGGAACTCTGGTTGCTTCTGCTAGAGCATCGCGCTTGTGATGTCACGGTGATTGCCAGGAGGTAATTATCATGGCTGTGGAGATGTGTGAATTCAGGTATGGAGAAGCTCAGCCTTGAGAGATAAGTCTTTGCGAAAAAGACAGATCCCCTTTCATTTCAACTACCTTAGTAACCAAAGGGTGAAGTAGGAAAGGATGTAAATATGAAATCTGAAAATTAGCTTTTGAACACAATGCTTTTTATGTTTTGCATGACATATTGGAAAGCCTTTCATTTGTTTGTTTTTTTAAATTACATTTTGGTCACATATCTTGTAGGGATGTTAAAAATAAATTTTATGTTCTTCCTTGAAAGAAACAAAACATGGCTGATAGCAGAATACCACAGTATATCACATCCAAAGGCAATATTATATGAAACCCAAGGACATCAGGGAAATCTTTCGAGTGCTGCTTTAGGAAGCTCAAGGTGATATGTTTTTGCCCAGTTCCGGGTAGGTGGGGAGAGGCTTCTGCAATCTGCAAAACACTACAAAATAAGATACAGCCAAGCAAACAGTGCAGCCGGCCTGACTCGCTGCTGGCATTTGACAAGCTCCGGGAAATGAGACTGCAGAACTCCACAGGGCATTTTCTCCCCTTCATGTTAATGAACACTGTAAATTTATTTCTTGGGAGGTAGGGGTGGTAGGGGTGAGGACTTCAGTGTTGCTGAGCAAGTACTTTCAGGAAATGATCCCAAATCCCCTGCCTCTGGCTTGGAATAATCAATGTCATTACTGCCTGTTTGGGAGCTTTGTCTTTTCTTGGAAAGGACCCAGGGCTGGCAGACAGAAGTAGTCAGTGTGGTGACTGGTGACAGAGGGACTCTGTGGAACAAGCAGGCTGAATGCCCTTGAGCCCTGGGTTCTACATGAGAGATCTGGGTTCAAGTCACAGCTTTGCCATTGTGGATTCTCTTTAACCCTCAGCAAAACTCTTAACTGCTATGCTTCCTCATCTTAGTAATGGAATGAGACTGTTATACAGCAAATGAGCGCAGAAGGAAGAAAATGTCTGAATTATATATAGTAGGCAGGCTACAGATACAAGAGATTCCATGGTATCAGAATGACGTTTAGTTTTTCTTTGCTTTTTTCCTTCTTGTTTCATGGTACCCCTTGTGGATATTTTGAGTACAAGAGGCACCTTCTTCGGGAAGACCTGATACTGGCAACTAGCTCACCCTAGAAAGGAATGGGATGTTCCTAGGGAATGCTCAGTTTCTGCAAGGTCAAGTGTAAATTTCAGCAGCCTGAGGCTTGGGGTCTTCCCTAATCATTCTTCAGCTAAGCATTCAATTCTCACTCTATCACTGCAGCTTCTTCAAACCTGACTGTTTTATGTTCTTCTGGCATTCCTTGCGACTGTTTGTTCTTGTTCTTTTCTTACCCAACCAATTCCCTCTATTCCTTGCATCAGCTAACTGTAGTGATATGTCCCTGTGAACGTCAGCAGTTAATGGTGTCACAAATGCGATATGCCGGTTGAACACTGCACAAGAACACTGCCAGAGCAGAAAGACAGGATTTTAAATACAGCCAAGTCATATGTTCTGCTGAGGGGCTATCTGTATGGACGAGGCAGGCACTTTCCCCAATGAACAACAAACACACAAACAGGGGAGAGGGTAGCGGTGGCTCCGTATGCATTGATACAACTAGATTTTGCTATCTATTCTTGCCCTGTGTTTTCTGGAAGTTGTAAGAATCTTGTGGATTTAGTCTTTGATATATTGGTAGATAGTTCACATAAAGCACAGCTATTTTAAATCAGTGAGAGATTGCAATAGTCGCTCTGAGAATAATTACTCTTTACCTGTCCTTCCTTTGTTACTAGGGGGTCTTTAACAAAAGAGAAACACATCCTCTGTTGATCTCTGGTTTCTCACATAACTGTAAACAGTGAAAAAACATTAATGCCATTTCTTTTTTTAAACTCCTTGCTAGCTGTCTCGGCTTCTTAGGTGAAGGGAATGCTAAGGGGTAAACTGATGAATCCCACTTAGACTGAGACAGGTTTTTGGGTGAGGACTATAGGATGGGGGCTTGTATTCTTACCTATTTCTAGAGTCTCAGAACACTGGGACTTTGTCATAAATCAGAAAAATAGGTTCAGACCTTGTTCAAAGGCATGGTTGCTGTTTGTGTGATGAGTACATGGGGGGAAGCTATATGTCTCTGACTCAAGAGTTGCAGAGTCATCTGTGGGAAAGACAGTGGCTACAATGGCTCTAAGAAGCATTAGTGGAGCAAGAGCAGGTCCAGAGAGAGTTGTGAGGTCACTATGAGGCCTCAGACATCTGCTCTTCCTTTCAGAGGCAGGCACAGATGGAATGGCTAAAGAGAGAGAGAGAGAGAGAGAGAGAGAGAGAGAGAGAGAGAGAGAGAGAGAGAGAGAGGGAGAGAGAGACAATTTCAATTGGTGATGTGGAGTAATCTTGCTCATGTGTCTGCTGAGATCCATGTGCAGCTGCTGAATGCATGCCTCCATCTTGGACCAATCCCTCGACCTGGAAGTCTTGACAGCTTTCTACACCCATCCTGTCCCAAACTGATACCAGGACCTTTGCACGTAAATCTGACTATTTAATGATGTTTGATCCTTCCAGATGGTACAGCCTATCCATCTGGTGTAGTAAACTCAAACTTGGTAAATTAATTTTCTTGGCTCACTCTCTATTCCCAGTTCTCCTGTCAAATTTACATCTGCACCTCTGTCCTGGCATGGATGCAGTCCCCTCCCCAGTGGACCTCTGTGTCCTCCCCTGGCTTTTTAGGTCAAAAAAGACCCCTCTACTTATAGCAGCTGGAATGATTATTTCAAAATGTAATTGTAGCATACACTCCTGTGGCCAGTTTCCCCAAACCTCTTACTGCTTCCTGTTTCTCTTAGGATCAAAACCTAAGTTCTTAACACAGACTCCCCGGAGGACTGGCTTCTCCCATCCAGCCCCACTCCCCAGCCTTGCATGGCTCCTACTTACTCTTAAGCCCAGGCCAGGCAACTGCCTCAGCTTGGAGTGTTCTTTTGTGGCTGCCACCCCTCCCTCCAGCCATCTTTGCCTAATTTATCAGTTCTAAATTTTCAGATATTAGCTCAAATATCGCTTCTCCTTTCATTGACAGATTGTTTCAGCCTTCTGCTTTGTACATGTGTCAAAGTACATTTCCTGTCGAACACTATGGCTTATATAAACACATCATACATTTATTTTGTGTCTATCTGATGGATGACTTTTCCTGAAAGATTATAAGCTCCGGGGTGCTGGCTGAGCTTGCCCCCCAATACATTTCCATGGCCATCTCAGTGCCTGATACATTGTAGGCTACATACACTGAATGAATAGATGCAGGAAGTTTGTTCTGGAACCAAAAGTCATACCCTGTGAAGCTGCAGGGTAGGCAACTTGGGAGGAAGAAACCAGAGGTGAGGTTGGTATTAGCTCGCAACTGAGTTAGCACATTCTAGGGACAAGAGAACAGTGTAGTCTGTAAGGAGAAGGACTGGGCCAGCCAAGAGCTGGGTTCCAGAGCAATAGCTCTGAGAAGGGTGTGTTGAGGTGTGGAGGGAAGAGGATCTTGGGAGCTGGGACATGTGGCAGTGGCTTCTGATGAACACAACCTGGACTGGCAGTCCAAGTGAGAAATGGAGAGGTGGGATGCGTGCGTTTAGGATTTTTCCAATCTCACTTTCCTCCTTAAGGAAAGGCACGAATTTATCAATGGACATTGTAAGATTTTTCAGCCTGCCTGTCCCAAACAATGTGCCTGGGGAAGAGTGCGAGTTGGGAGTGAACACTGTTGCAACCATGAATCTGTGTGTTTTGTTTGCTTGCTTTCCCTGGGAATATGTAGCTAGTGGAAGCTTGGAGCTGCTACAAAGGAGCACAAAGCAGGTGACTTATGGACAGCAAAAATGCATTTCTCACAGTTTTAGAGTCTGGCTAAACAGGGATTGTGGAGCCAGCATGACTGGGTTCTGGCGAAGCCTCTGCTGTGTTGAGACAGCAGAATCATTGTATCCTTGTGTAGCAGAAAGCACAGGCTAGCCTTCAGGCCTCTTACTAAAATATTAAGCTCACCCATAAGACTCTACTCCTGTGACCCAATTGCCTCCTAAAGGCTCTGCCTCCAAATCACACTGAACACAGATTTCAGCAGGTCATTCTAAGGCCTGCTGTCCCGAGCAGAGAGATGGTGGTTTGTTATGTGAGAGGGCATGGAATCTAGGGGCACTTCTTTTGGGCTGGACATTTCTTCTCTCTATTAACTGACCTGATCTGAAAGATGTCTTAACAGAGACGTCTTGAGTGTCCTATAATAAAGAGGGCCCGGAGAGGGGAGAGTGTGGAGGGCAAGTGTGAAATGACTAACAAAGATACTTGTCTCTCCTGGGCTTAGGGTCACATCCTATTTTGCCATCCTTTGGTTCTTACAGTTATCAGTCACAAAGATAACTCCAGGGTGAATTAATGGTGGGATGTATACAGTGTAGAACTGGAGGCTGCTAAACTTTAGCCTTTTGCAGTTTTTCGAAAATTGATGTAACATCCTTTTCTAGAATGTCACTGGTATAATACCACTGTGTTAGTGTTTATGGCTAATGCATCTTGTGTCATTTGACATTTGGAGACTGCAAATAGGCATGCTATATTTGGTTGAGCAAATCGTTTGTTGCCCAATTCTTGCCAATACTGTTCACATAGGCATGGAGTTCCCTGGAGTCGTTCAAGTTGGCAGCCCAGCCCTTAAAGTGTGCAAGAGAAGGACATGCCTCATTTTGCTGCCTTATAATGGTGAAACGCCTTGTTCAGTATCATGTAACTAGTAAGTGCTGGCATTGCATCTGGGGGCCCAGCTTCTGAATCCAAATCCCGCTTTAATTTTGCTGTAGTCCTGGCTGTTCAGTGATTGAATAAATAAGTGATCAGGGTTGAGGCAAAGCTTCCATTTAGGCTCTAAATGGCACACATGGCAGTGATTTATTCTGAAGTCCCTGAGTCCCATCAGCAGAGATCAGCTGCCCGAATCTCTAGTTCATTTGCCTGCCAGGGTGCGCCCCAGATGACGTGGCCTTGGATGTTTTCCTTCTACTTCCTAAGTCCCTTGCCTCTTCCAGGCTCATGTCTCTCCTGACTGTCCCATTCTATTAGGTCCTTTCTTTCAGCCACTACTAGCTCATCATATGCTATAAGGTGTTCATTAATAAACTATAATGCAATTTATAAGAATAATAGGTATCATATTATTATATAATATATGCTATAAATAATGAAAGATAAAATAAACCAACCAATAGCTCAAGTGGAATTTGTGGCTGGGTTGGTAAACTGTGAACATGGGGATTCTTCATGGGGAACCAGAAAGAGTCTTAGGAATTACAGCGTGCATAGAGGGAGTAGTAGGCCCTGAGAGTTAGTGGGATTGTTAGGTGCTGGAACCTATGATTTTTCTACGATAATATGCTTTCACTAGCTACTTTTAAGTCTGAGTCTCCCCGAACAGCCCTTTTCACTTCAATAGTCCTACATTTAGACCACATATGTCCTGTTATTGTTGGGAGGGAAGGAGAGAAGTGGTAAAGGGCAGAGGGAGTTGTATAGCAGTGTCCTGAACCCCGATGTGATCCTGGGTCACTGCTTTTAAATGCCATTATGAAATGCAGTCTGCACAGAGCTCAGGGCCTCTTCCCATCAGACTAATGCACCTGGGGTGGAGGGCGGGGCAGTGGCTGGCTGCCTGGCAATCTCTCAGAGCCCAGGAAAGGGATTATGCTAGATCAGTGGGCCTCATCACCATAATAAAATGGAAGTGATGCTTAGCAACTCATCAAGACTCCCCATTTAGGCGATTACCCAGTTTCCAATCCCATTTCTAGAGAAAAGAGGATTGCGGGACACTTCCTCCACCCCCATCGTCACCCTACCCAGGCAAAGCTATGTTTGCTGGTGGCTTCCTGAGACGCACGTTGGAGGTAAGCTCACAGCAGGCTGGGAGCTTTGCCCTCTTTGTCTTCAAGAGCTGGCAGGCCACAGCAGGATAGCCATCCCCTCAGAGGTAAGAGGAGAGGAGAAACAGCCCAGCAGGAGCCTGGAAGAGCTGGCTGACGTCACTGATTTCCTGCAGGAGGCTCTGGTGGCTGGCTGAAGCACAGGTCACTCTTCTTTCTCTCCTGAATCCTCTCAGGTGTTACTAAAATAAGCCCTGCAACCCTTGGAGCTGTGCTGAGTTAAAGCCAGCTTCTTAGCCTCATCTTCAGGGAACCCATCTATAGATCAGCCTTCCCTAATTGGAATAAGACAGGAGATGCCCCCGAGCAGGAGGGTTTCACAACCACACTTCCTGTGCAGACTAGCCTTTGGAGGTCTGTCTCAGAGACCTCTGATGCTCATTTAGTCCAGATTTCTAATTAGCCTGGTAAGCTGTTTTCTGACACTAACAGACTGACAAGAGTGAAGAGGCAGGGCGTAAGTGTTAGAAGACACAGTGACATTCGCAGGACAAGTGTGATGTGACCCTACTCACAGGAAGACTTTGGACGGTTCCTGAGACCCCTTTTAGTGCTGTATTCAGGGGCCTGCGTGTCTTTAACACTGACAACCAGGGCCAGAGAGGAGCAGAGGAGACTATTGTTCTTTAAAAAGAAGATAGGTTGGGATGCCCTGAGCGGCCTGCGAGCCAGGCAGAGGCTGTCGCCAGAGCAGTGCAGGGTCACTGGGCGAGTGGCAGAGTCAGGCAGCTGGATGCGGTGGATGGCAAAGTAAATGGACATAAGGCTATACATAAAGCTAAACATTTATTATTTAGAGGAGAAGGAGATATTTATTACTTAAAGAAGAGGAAATCAGAGAGACATAAAGAGAAACATAGGGAGAGACAGAGACACGTGTGTACACACCAAGAGACGGGGGACAGAGAGAGAGAGAGATTCAGATGACGACCAGGAGGTCAGAAGTGGCTGGGGAGTGGGCATGGTTAGTCCTTAAAGGCACCGCAAAGGAATAACAGAGACCTTAGTGGCTCTCTTTCCCAGTGAATTCCCCTCTAGCAGGGAGCCACCTTCTGTTTGGGGAAGGCCCTGTGTTTGAGTGTTTAGGAGCACTTGCTCCCTTTTCATGGAGTCCTCTAAGCTTCCTATCTGCTTTTGATCAGCTCTCCTTTGTTCTTTGCCAGCAAGTATGAATTCTCATGGATGTTTCTGGGAAGTTTTGTAAAGTATAGAGACGTAATAGGTAGACAGGTTCCTGTTCAGATCCTGGCTGCCCGTTAAGCTGGTTGTAGGATTCTAGCATGGTCATTGAGCCTCAGTTTCTTCACCTGCCCATTGATGCTAGAGGATATATTTTATGTTCCTTTCCAGCTATAATCTTCCTTGCTTGCCTAACTGTTCTAAGGGTGAATTTCTTTCCAGGTAGAGTCGCCATTATACCCAGTAAAATGTATACTTCAGATCAGCTGTGGATACTTATTAAGTGCAATTATGCTTCAAATATTTCATGGGGTTTACTTACATTAAAACAATAAAACAAAAGCAGTGATTATCTGGAGCTTGGGTTTAACTGAATATCATATACATTAAAATAAACTTTTTGTTAAGACAAGGTTTCTTTGGGTAGCCTCTGCTGTCCTGGAACTAGCTCTGTAGATCAGGCTGACCTTGAACTCATAGAGAGCAACCTGACTCTGTCTCCTGACTTCTGGGATTAAAGGTGTGTGACACCACCATGCATAAAACTAACTTTTAATTCATCCTTAGGTTCATTGTAAACTTACAGAAAAGCATGAAAGTGATATGGTAGAGTTACCATACCTCCACACTCCATACTCTCCCTATTATTACCTTATATTTGCCACTATTAATGAATTGATATTTCATTGTTGGTTAGATTTCTATAGTTTCTTCCAATATTATTTTCTATTCTAGATGGCAGTCAGGACCCCATACTATAATTGTCATATCTAAGGAGACTTGGTCTTGTAGGCTCAAAGAGAGGAGACTCCTCAGCCAGTGGTTCCAGAAAATTCTGATGTGCCTTAGCTGCTAGTTACCTATGCTGTCCCTGTCCCAGGTGATGCTGTCATCAACTCTAATTCTTGGTACGGGAGAATTGTCTGTATTCTGTCAATCATGTATTTTAATAAAACTCTGATTGGCCAGGCAGGAAGTATAGGCGGTTCAACCTCTACTTCTGGTTCAAAAACCAGAAGTAGAGGCGGGGCAATGAGAATAGGATAAGACTAGGGAGAAGGAAGCTCCCTCAGCCACTCCTGCGCAGACCACCGAAGAGGCAACATGTAAGCTGACAGCTGAAAAAGGTACCAAGCCATATGGCTAACATAGATAATGATAATGGATTAATATAAGTTACAAGGACTAATAAGTAGCCTGACCTAATGGGCCAATCAGCTTTATAACTTATAGAGATCTCTGTGTGATTGATTTTCTTTGGGGCTTGTCGGCTGTGGGGTACTGGGCGGGACAGAAACCCCAACAAGCTGGCTCTCATGTTACAAATTCTCTCAAACCTCAAGATAGATATTATCACTGTCATTATCACAAGTGAGGAAAGCACAGTGTGGGATACCTAAGAAATTTGTCCAAGTTTCACGGCATCGTGTTTGGTTCTGGGCTGTGGACTTCAGGGCCTACACTCTATGCTCTGGGCTTCTTGTAGGCTAGAAAGTTCTGTAATAGATGGGAACAATTACAGAGATCCATAGCAAGATGTTATGCAGAGACAGAGAAACCTTGGGACACACAGCTAGCTCTAAATGAGATGTTTCCATCAAATCCCTCCCCCCAGAGCTTAGGGAACCCTGCAGAAGAGGGTCAGGAGTGGGGTAGGCAGAGGGGACTGAATAACCAAGAGAACAAGGCCCTCTGTAACTACTGAGTGAAGCTCATGAACTCACAGACCCTGAAGTAGCTTGCACAGGGCCTACATTCATCTGCACCAGATCCTCTGCATATATACGATAGCTTTCAGTCTGGTGCTTTTATAGAACTTCTGAATGTGTAGATGAGTGGATCTCTGATTCTTGTGTCTTCTCCTGGGGCTCTTTTATTTTTCTGTTGGCTTGTCTTATCCAACTTTGGTATGGTGTTTTTGTTTTATCTCATATTTTATTTTGTTATTAAAAAATTGTCATTTTAAATTTTGAACCCTCTTAAAAAAGAGAAAAGAAAGAACATTCTACAATAGAGAGAAGTTTCCCTATGGGCTTATGCTCATCAGAATGGACTTTGGACCCATGTTCTCTTTGTGTTCCCACCTCAATCACTACAACAGAACCCTTTAAGTCTATGTCGTACACCTTCAGGAGACTTTTTGGGTCCTGAACCTCAGAACCCCAGCCCTCAGGTCACCCTCATCTGTCATTGCCTCATGCAGGATTCACAGGCACATCCCTTTCAGGCTTACACATACTTTCTTCTAAGATCCTATCCTTTATTCCTTTTCTGCATCAGACTCCATATATATTAACCACACCAGTCTTTTGCATGGGCATTTACAGACTGTGGACATTTCTACACCAGGATGCTGAATTTCCCCTTGGAAACCAGAAGCCTTTCTGTGCTTCAGAGTTCCCCTTACCTTTAAGTTCCTGCCGGAGTTCCACACAGAACTTCACTGACTTGTCACCCACTTCCCTCTCCTTAGATCTGCATACAGCTATATAAGACATAACTTCAGGCTTTTGTGAGACCACGAGGTGTTCCTTGTATTTCTACTTTAGTTTTTCCTATCTGGACTGCAATCTCCTAAGGGTTTAGTTTTTCCTATCTGGACTGCAATCTCCTAAGGGTCAAAAGTTATTTAGTGGAAAATTATCTTACTTGATGTATAACTTAGATACAATTGAATGCACTTGGTTTAAGTGCTGTTTGATGAGTTTTGACAAATGGAGAAGTCTTGGTTTTAGATCTTAAGAGTTTGATAGAATTCTGAGGCAAATCCCTCTGGTCCTGAGCTTTTCTGTGTGGGGAAACTTGACTATAGCTTTGATTTCATCGATAGTAATAGGCTTGCTTAAGTCACTTAGGCATCCTCTCTTTTGTTTTGGTAAATCACCAAAACAAAATGTATACACTTAAAATTTATTCACTTCTTTTTGGTTTTTCAGCTTTTTGGAGTGTAAGCTTTTGAAGTATTTTCCGACAATTCTCTGGATTTTAGTGGAATCCATTGTTACAATTCCTCTTTCATCTCTAATTTTGTTAATTTGAGTTTTCTTGCTCTTTGTTTTTGTCAGTTTGATATTAATTTTTTAAAAGGACTGACACTTTGATTTTGTGTGCTGTTTTTCCTTCCCCATTCTTTAGTATTTCTTGTCATTGACCTGTTTGGAATTGACTTCTTGTTTTTCTAGAGTCTTGAGGTGCATCATTAGGTTGTTTACTATATCATTCTAAGTTTTTTAATATGAGAGTTTATAGCTGCAAATTCCTTCTTAGGACTGCCTTGGCTATGTCTCAGAGGATTGGGTAGGTTGCGTTATCATTTATTTGACTCCAGGAATTTCCTTTCTGGTTTCTTCAATAATCCACAATGTTTATAGTGTCTGTAGTTTTTCTTGCTGCTGGTTTATTTTATTCTACTCTTATCTATAGGATACAAGAAACTGTCTCTTTTTTTAATTTATTAAAGCTTGACTTGTGGCAGATGATGCGATGAGTTTTGGAGAGGTCTCAATTGCTGCTGATAAGAGTATTCTTTATTTGTTGGGTGGAATATTAGTATAGATCTGTTAACTCCAGTCATTCACAAGGTGTTCTATCTCTGAAGTTTCTGTACTTCATTTTAGTTTGGAAGACCTATCTAAGTGTGATATTGAGGTATAGAAATCTCCATGTTATGGTTTTAATTTGAATTTCTTTGATAATTAAAAATATTTTATACCCTTGATAAGATATCCATTATTGACCATTCACAAATTTTCTTTTTTGAAGTATATACTCAAATATTTACCTATTTGTAGTTATTGGTGATTTGCTTGGAAAATTTTCAGTTATGAGTTTCTTTTGTATTTTTGAGTAAGTCTTGCTAGACATACATATTATATTTTCTCCAAGATTATCTTTTTATTATCTTAATTATGTCTGTGAATATGATGGATTTTAAATTTTGATGTAATTCAATTTATTGATAGTAGTCATTTAAAAATGATTAACATTTTTGACCCTGTGAATTTTTTATCTGCTTCAATGTTGTGCATGTTTTCTTAAGGTTTTCTCTAGAGATTAAATTTTGCTTTGGCTATCCACCCAGCACATGGCCTACCTTGTTGAATGTTTCATGTGCACTTGAAAAGAATGTGTATTTTGTACCCTGTGAATGAATGCCACTTAGGTCAGGTTGGTTGACAGTGATGTTCAAACCATCTATATTTTCATTGATTTTTCTGTCTACTTGTCTTATGAATTATTGAGAAGACTGTTGAAAACTCCAGGTTTAATTTAAATTTATCGGTTTATTCTCTCATTCTTGTAGACTTTTGTTTCATGTGTTTTGAAACTTTGTTATTAGGTGAATGCTCATTTAGTCTTGTTACACCTCCTGCCTTTTTAAGCCAGTTTTTTAAAATGTCATTTCTGGGTTTTTTTCAAAAAAATTTTCGAAATCTTTTTTTTTGTTGTTTTTATTGAGCTATACATTTTTTTCTCTGCTTCTCTCCCTCCCTCCCATCTCTCCTTCTACTCTTCCCATGACCTCTGCCCTCCCAATTTAATCAGGAGATCTTGTCTTTTTCTCCTTCCTATGTAGATCTATGTATATCTCTCTTAGGTTCTAGGTTCTTGTCTAGGTTCTCTGGGGTTGTGGTCTATAGGCTGATTTTTTCTTTTCTTTATGTCTAAAAGCCACTTATGAGTGAATGAGTAAATATTATATTTGTCTTTCTGGGTCTCGGTTACCTCACTCAATAGGATTTTTTTTCTTGATCCATCCATTTGCCTGCAAATGTCAAGATGTCATTATTTTTTTTTACTATTGTGTAGTACTCCGTTGTGTAAATGTATCACATTTTCTTTATCCATTCTTCAGTTGAGGGGCATCTAGGTTATTTCCAGGTTCTGTCTATTAGAAATAATGCTGCTATGAACATAGTTGATCACATGTCCTTATGGTATATACCTAAAAGTGATATTGCTGGCTCTTGACGTAGATTGTTTCCTAATTTTCTGAGAAATCACCATACTGATTCCCAAAGTGACTGTACAAATTTGTACTCTCACCAGCAATGGAGAAGTGTTCCCCTTACCCCACGTCCTCTCCAGCATAAGCTGTCATCAGTGTTTTTGATCTTGGCCATTCTGACAAGTATAAGATGAAATCTCAGAGTTGTTTTGATTTGCATTTCTCTGATGTCTAAAGATGTTGATCATTTCCTTAAGTGTCTTTCAGCCCTTTGAGATTTGTCTGTTGAGAGTTCTCTGTTTAAGTGTACTCCATTTTTTATTGGATTATTTGTTATTTTGATATCAAGTTTCTTAAATTCTTTGTATATTTTGGAGATAAGTCCTCTGATGTGGAGTTGGTGAAGTTCTTTTCCCATTCTGTAGGCTGCCGTTTTGTCTTGTTGACCATGGCCTTTTGCTTTACAGAAGATTCTCAGTTTCAGCAGGTCCCATTTACTAATTGTTGCTCTCAGTGTCTCTGCTACTGGGGTTATATTTAGGAAGTGGTCTCCTATGCCAATGCATTCAAGTGTACTTCCTACTTTCTCTTCTGTGAAGTTCAGTGTGATTGCTTTTATGCTGAGGTCTTTGATCCATTTGGACTTGAGTTTTGTGCTTGGCGATAGATGTGGATCTATTTTCATCATTCTACATGTTGATATCCAGTTATGCCAGCACCATTTGTTGAATATGTTTGTTTTTTCATTTTATATTTTTAGCTTCTTTGTCAAAAATCAGGTGTTTGTAGGTGTGTAGATTGATATCCAGGTCTTCGATTCAATTCCACTGGTCCTCCTGTCTGTTTTTATGTCAATACCAGACTGTTTTAATTACTGTAGCTCCATAGTAGAGTTTGAAGTCAGGGATGTGATGCCTCCAGAAGTTCTTTTATTGTACAGGATTGTTTTGGCTATCCTGGGGTTTTTGGCTTTTCCGTATGAAGTTGACTATTGTTCTTTCAAAGTCTGTGAAGACTTTTGCTGCAATTCTGATGGGCAATGCATTGAATTTGTACATTGGTTAAGTCAGTTTCTTATGGCAACATTGTGTCTTTTTTTTTCTCACAATCCCCTGCTTCACTGTGTGATGTGAATACAGCTTCTCCAGCTGCAGGGCTTGCACAGTGCACCATTCTCTCACAATTTAATCTTTAAGCTATCGATGATTTAATGTATAAGGTGAATTCCTTCAAGTGTACAGAAGGTTTTATTGTCCAATCTGAAAACATCTGCCTTACATTTTCTTTGTTTTTTCACTTGTCTGTAATGCAGTTATTGAAGTTCTTTGTCTGTCTGTCATTGATAGTTGTCTTATTTTCATCCCTTTTCTCCACTCCCGTCTTTCCTTCCTTCCTTCTTTCTTCTTTCTCTTTGTGGCAGTGTCTCTCTGTGTAGCACTGACTGTCATGGAACTCACTAATTAGATCAGGCTGACTTCAAACTCTTAGAGATCCAGCACCCTGTCTCCTGAGATCTGGGATGAAGACATGTGCCACCATGCCCAGCTCATGCCTTTCCTTAAATGAAATTTTGCATTTCATTTGTGGTATCTTTTATTATTAAACTTATTATGATTTTTTTCTGTGTAAATAGTTGTGGTTCTACTAAAGATTGTACTATGTGTCTCACTTGTCAAGTTCTATCCACAAATGTGTAGTACTTCTCATGTAATGCAAGACCCTTAAAACAACATGCTTTCATTTCCCCTTCTGTGAAACATGGTATTATTTTGATATATTTCCTTTTGCATATATTGTGAACCCCATAAAACATTGTTGTCATGTTTGCTTTGTTCATCTATCTTGTAAAGAATTTTTTAGGTGAGGAAAATGTATATTTACTCATTCTTTGTCATTTCCTGTGTTCATTGTTCAACATAGACCTGACCTTTTCTTTTTATTGAAAATGATTCTTTTCTCATATATATCCTGATTATGGTCTCCTTTCCCTCCCTCTACTCCTCCAAGTTCCTCCTCACTTCGCCTCCCAACAGGGTTTACTCCCTCTCTATTTCTTGTTAGGAAAAAATAGGCTTCTAAGAGATAATAAAATATTAAAAATAAAATATACTAAGAGAAAACAAGAACTATCATATCGAAGTTGGGAAAAACAAGCCAACAGAAGGAAAAGACCCCAAGAGAAGGCATAAGAATCAGAGCCCCACTTGTTAACACTCTTGGGAATCTTGTGAAAAACACTAAACCAGAGGCCATGATGTATAGGCAACAAACCTGGTGCAAACCCATGTGCATGCTGCTTCAGACTCTGTGAGTTCATATGAGCTTTGATCATCTTGGTTTAGAGGGCCTTGAGTTCTTGGTGTCCTCCATCTCCTCTGGCTTTTATTTTCTTTCTGCCCCTTCTTGGTTGGGGGTGTTCCCTGAGCTCTAAAAGGAGGGATTTGGTGGAGATATCCCTCAAATTTAGGACTGAGTGTTCCAAAGATCTGATGTTTTATTTGGAATCACATTCCTTTGGCTTGAAAACATTCATTTCACATTATTTAATTCAGTGCTCAGCTGGCAGTGTTTCAGGATTGTGATCTTCATTCCTGAACAATATTTTCATTGTCTGTTGAAACTTTATTGACACCTTTTTCTTTCAGGGTTAAACAATGTCACTCCATTGTCGTTTTACTTACATTCTTTAGGGTGTTTTATCTTTTCCTTTGGCTGCAGATTTGAAGTTTTCCTTTATGATTAATTTCTGGTAGCTCATTTATTCCATGTGCTGATGTTATGTTGTATGTTGATGTTATACCATGTATTGATGCTATGCTGTATGTTGATGCTATGTTGTGTGTTGATGTTATACTGTGTATTGATGTTGTGTTGTCTGTTGATGTTATTCTGTGTCTGTGTGTTGACATGTTGTCTTTATATTTAGCCTCCTTAATGTTGACTTAACTGATGTTGTGGGTTATTCACCAAAGAAGACTGCTCAGACATGGGTTTAAGTCAATAGAAAGTTTTTATTAGCCAGTCAGTGATTACACTGGGTGTTCAAGATCCCAGTGTAGTCCTGAACCTTTCTCGGGTGAGCTTTTAAGCAAAGAAAAAAAAAAAAAAAAAAAAAAAAAAAAAACATGTTCTGAGTTGACACACTTTAGTTAATAAGCACAACCAGCTGGAAGTGGAAAACAGAAGTCAAAAAGCAAGGTTAGTACATTTAGAGACTTTCCCAGAACTATGGACTTTGATGGATTAAGTCTTTAAGGCTTTGCTTTAGTTTTGGCAGGTGTTGCTGTCTGCATGCTGAGTTTTACAGCTTGAATGCCACTGCCATAATAGAGTCCGTTGTGTTAAGGTCTCCAAGGCCTATGAAGTTTGAGGCCCTGTTAAACTAGGGTCTGTGAATATGCACCTATGTATGTAGATATGTAAAATTTTCACCCATTATTTTTTCAAAAATGTACCTTCTTCCCTATCTCCTTCTAAGACTCCAGTTTCATGAGAGCCTGTTTGATGTTCTTTGAGTTCATTTGGTGCTCCTCTTTGAACAGCTTGCATTTTCCTCTGCATGCCACACTGACATTTCTATGTCTTCATCAATTTTTGTCTTGTGCAGTATCCAATATATTAACCCCCTATAGTTAATTTTAAACTACAAATGTGTTTTGAGCTTTAGACATTTTATTTGACTTTTAAGAAATAGTTTCCATTTATCTTCTTATTTGGTTTATGTTATCCTTTATCTCTTTGGAAAGAGTTTAAATGTTTTTAATTCACTGTCTGTTAATTATAACTTCTCTGGCATTTTCAATCTGTTTCCAAGCACTAATTTTTTTTTTTGCCCAATGTAGTTTGAATTATTCTCATTCTTTCTATATCTAATAGCTATTTTTAATTGAATGTAAAGCCTTGTTAAATTTTTGATTGTATTTGTTATCTTTCTTCGGAGTGTTAGTTTTGTTCTAGAAGACAATTAATTTGTTAAAATGAACGAACTCCCCACACTTTTAAGGCTTGAGTTTCTTAGGGTCTTTGTGATGATTAATTTGTGAGCACAGTTTTGCATGTGCTTATGAGGGCTTTTCCAGAGATGATTATATCATGAGTACTTTGAAGTAATGACTGGACTGGACTGCTTCCTTGATATATTCATAATATGCAGTCACTGGGGGGTGTTCACAGCAAGTCTCTCTCTTTTGAGAAGGGTTGTATTTCCTTCTGTCTCACTCTCCTTCCTATGAATAACAGCCTCTGCAACATGTCCCTGTGCCAGTATTATTTATGTTTTAATAACTAAAGCTTGCCTGGATATCAGAGGCAAAGCAGCTGCACTAGTCTTTCATACAGACTAGGGAGTTGTGGCTCACACCTGTAATTCCAGGGAGACAGAGGCAATGGATCTCTGTGAGTTCAAGGCTACTCTGGGTTACCCAAGATCGATCCAGAAACAGATCCAGGTAGTGGTGGCTCACACTTTTAATCCCAGTGTTTGGGAGTCACACACTTTTAATCCCAGCACTAGGAAGATGGAGACAGGAGCAATATTGCTGGGCCGAGAGAGGAATATAAAGGGGAAGAAACAGGAACTCACTGGAGTGTGGAGTCTGAGGATCCGTGGAGACAGGATTGAAGATTTGGTAGAGGCGAAAGGACCTTTAGTGGTTGGCTGCTTGGCTTTTCTGATCTTTAGGGAACGCTAATATTTGTCTCTGGGTTTTTATTATTCATGCTACAGCTAAGCAACCATGCACTGAAACCTCTGAAATGGTGAACCAAAATTAATCTTTTCTCCTTGTAGATTCCTTGTGCTAGGTATTCTGCCAGAGATTTGAGAAAGAAAAGGAATAGTATTTTCAGTGAATTCCATGGCCATTTAGCAAGTTCTCTCCCTCCTGGTTGGTTACAACATGAATGTGTCCCATGCACATGTAGGATCTATTAGTTCTTCAGCTCACAGGCCTCTGGCAGATGTTCTTGGGCAGTTACTGTCTAGGCAGTATTGTGGAATCATAGTATACAAATATAAAAAGATACATGGTCACTCAGTGAAGTTGGCAGGTGCTCTTTCTCCTTGAAGCTTTTTATTTGGCATTTTTGTTCCTCAAATTCCAGTCACCTTGCTCTTCTTTAAACTCTGACCCTCATTTCATCATCGCATGAAGCACGCATCCTCTACTTGTATGTCACATTCCTATTGGGGGCCTAGTACAAGGTTCTAAGTAGAAACGCAGGGCCTCCTTCTATCATTTTCTAGTATGTGAGAACAACCATTCCATAAAATTCCACACTATTGGATACAACTTTTGGTGGCAAGGGTAGCAGGCTCCCTTAGTTCCATCATAGCCAGAGCCTGTTTCTGGAATCACTTTTAAAATAAATTTTAATAGTTGTCACAGAGTCAACAAGTGTGGGCCACAAAGCAAGACAGAGAATTCCCAAGAGTCTGCTCACCTGTGATGTTATAAATCTTCTAGGATAAACTATGATAGTGGGGCAATTTTTTTATGGATCAAAGTCCAAAAGAAGATGGACCCATCATTTGGGAGGAGACTATCACAGCTGTAAAATTTTGAGAAATTATTGCTCTTTTTCTCTGTGAGGTCCAAGGCATCTATGGCCTTGGACCAAGCCTGTGTGTAGTGAACACTGTAATAGATTCACATAAGGTGAAATCAGTGAAGAATCCAGTCATGGTCATATGACTGTCAGTCCTTAGGAGTGAGTGGTGACTGAATGAGATCCAAGTTTACTCCATTTTCAGACCACAAGTGACTCAACATCTTAAGGGAAAGGTTTGCCAAAGGAGATTCATAGAGTTCCTAAGTCAGTAGCCTACTGGGAGCAAGAAAGCTGGAACTAAGAAGAGATAAGGGCAGAAAAAGAGGCTGGTGACTGATATACCCAGAAATCTTCAGAGATGAAAAGTCACAGAAACAGGCTGGGCGGACAGTGCCATCATGATGTCTCTATGTACAGGAAAATGAGGACAATCACTTAGATTTACAGGGCTTGGGAGATGGGGAGAAAGGGAGAATTCATTCATTTGTTAAATACTTTCTGTGCCTGTAGTCACTGGGCACTGACATGGGCAATTTCCAGTGTTCTCGGTGAAAGAGTGTTGACACACATGTATTTCCCTGTAATTAGGGAGGAGCCCAATGTCACATGTCCCTGGGTGGTTTCCATGGCTGCATTCTATTCTGTCTGCATCCTGGGGAGTTTCATTTTCTCACCCTCACCCTGCTTTCCTCATGGCCTTAATGTCGGGAGATCCTCTTTCCACTCCAGAAATAGAATATGTTCATAGTTTGGGTAGAGAGAAGTTGCACTATATCAAAGAGAAGGTTCTTGGCGTCAAGTGAGATTATTTCAATTCACCTTGTAGAGACAATTTACAGTCTTAAAGCACTGGTTTTTATTTCCTGTAAAGGACATTTTGTGACCAATAACATTGTATGGCATCACTGGGGAGGATTTCCAGACCCAAGCAGAGCTGGATGGGGTGTTGTAGAAAGTCCATGAACTTGAAAATCACAGAGACATTTCTGACTTCAAATCCTTAGTGTACTTACTCATTAGCTATATAAATAAGTTCTCATCATCCCCACACTCACCTTTGTTACCTGTGAAGTGGGATTATTTAACTTAGAATTAAGTAGAAGGGCAAAAGAGGAATATGGAAAGGGCTGATTGATAGATGTGGTAGACATCTGCTGGCATTCTCCTGCGGTGCTTTGGCCCTCACTATGTCACATAGGACTGAGAATTCTTGGTGGGATTGCTGTCAGTTAAGGAAACTGGCTGTGAAAATGCCTTCTCTCAGATTCTCTCGCGCGCGCCCCTCTCTCTGTAGTTATACCAGGGGACGTGGATTTACTACTAACTTAGAGTTGTCTGCTAAAAGGCTTTTGAGGAACTGACACTCAAGGCCCAAGGATGTTCTGGTAGACCTCTTCCTCCATGTTTCTTGATCTCTGTTCTAAAGCACCATGTTTTCTACTCTCTTGGACTCTCTGGGGCAAGCAGTTGGGTAATTTCATCCTCTGGGTCAGAGGAGAAAACTAACTCTGATGTACTTTGTTCTTGATTGCCAAGTCCTTTACCATAGTGCTATCCCTGGATGTGATGTCACCAATAACCCGTCATCTGCCATCCAAGGAGTGGCTTTCCAACAGGCCCAGACTTGGAGAGTCAGGTGACCCAAGAGTTGTGTTCTCTCTCTCTCTCTCTCTCTCTCTCTCTCTCTCTCTCTCTCTCTCACTCATTTTGAGGCCCTGGGGTTCAAATGTTTGATAACTCTTTTGACTACTGAAATGTAGCCTCTACCTTTTGTGAACCTGCATCCTGGCTGTGTGCGGTGATCATGAAGGCAAATTTGCTAAGCATGACTTACGGACTATCTAACGGATGCCTGGAGGAGCCAAATATTTACGCACCAATTGTTATCCCTCAGTAGTTTAAAGTGGCTCTTCCCTGAGCTTTAATTCTGACCCACTGCACTTGTCACTAGAGAACTTCTTTGAGCCACAAGACATGGGTGTTTGAAGCAGGATACCGTCATTATACAGGGAGCTGCTGGTGCTGTCCAAGGTTGGTGATAGTCTCTCTTGTAACCCCTTACATGCTTATTAAGTTAACGTGTAGCTAATGCTTGTTGAGCATATAATATGTTCTTGGTGTCGTTCTAAAAGTTCTGGGGATCTGCGAGCGAACAAGAAAAATCAGTTCCAGTTCTCAAGGTTCAGAGATTTTCCTACAGTGGCCATGACAAACACTGCGCATTTCTACCTAGGCACCAAATAGCAGCCATGTTTCCCACCCAGATGTTTCAAACACACCCACACTCCTCCAGTCCCCCATGATGCTTCACTTCCCTTCTATTTAGCAACCTTGCAAGTCCACTTAAGTGTTCTGAAACATCCCAGACGTGGGTAGTCCTCTTAAACCCTTCTTGTCTCAGGAAAAGGCTTCCCTATGTATCTGTTTGTCCTGAAATTCAAGTTTCATCTCTGTTTTGTGAAATTTCTTTAACACACCTTGTCTAACAAAACAACTACTAAAGACAGCACATATCCTAAGTGCTCTACATGAGTTATCTCACTGAGTCTCACAGCCTTGAGAGGCACACGTTCTCAGCATCCTATCTTACAGATGAGAAAACTGAGGCCAGGGCAGGGTACATCTCAGTTACTAACCGGTAAACATCAGAGCCAAGGTTGAGCAAAGCAGCATGTAACCACAGCACACTCTCTCCCGCAGTGCCTCCAATGCAATTGGAGATGGCACTGAACCAAGGGTCCTACAGATAGCCATCTAATCACCATGGTGATGCGTACTCTAAAAGAGAAGCGCAAGAAGCCTTGCTTGCCTCAGTGAAGAAAGAAACTATTTCCTGGAAAATGAGGTCCAGTGCAGCCTGCAGGACTCTCTTTATGATAGCAGCAGGGGGCCTTCTGAAGGGAATGGCAAGTGTCTCTCATAGACCAGAAGAACCCACTCCTAAATGGTCAGCCTCATGCTTTTCATAATGCATAATGACCTGGTTCCTTTAAATTAATTTTGTTAACCATTAGGCAATTGCGCTGTACCAAGAGCAATTTTGTGCCTTGTACCAAGAATTGACATACTTTTTCTATATGGGGCCAAATAGAAAATATTTTAGGCTATGTGGGCCAAATAGTCTCTGCTGCAACTCTTCAGTTCTGTAGTTCTGTAAAAGCAGCCACAGAAACTGATGCAAGTAAGGCCAGCTGCTATGGAAACAGGTGTGGAGGTTCCTCAAAGAGTTACCCAATGAGCCAGCTGTACTACTGCTAGGTATACAACCATAAGGTTTCCAACACATTTATCACCACAGGGTTCACAAAAGGCAGGTTATAGAATAATCCCAGGTTTTATTGGTGGATAAGTGGGTAAATAAAATGTGACCTATATACCATATGCACGTGTGTGTGAGTGTGTGTGTGTGTGTGTGTGTGTTGTTTAGACACAAAGAAAACAGTCATGCCATTTGCAGGAACACACATGGAAGCAGATTTACCACAGTAAGGGAAATAAGCTAGATTCAGAAAGACAAAGAAAAAGAAAAGAAGGAAAGAAAGAACAAAACAAGACAGCACACACACACAAAAGTGAGTAACAAAGGAGAATAGGAGTACATATGATCAAAGTACATTACATTTACATACCAAATGGAAAAACCCTCATTTGTACAACTAATATGGAAACTTGAAAAATAATGCAAAACCAGTATGTTATGAGTTTTATTGATTATGTTTCAATAAAACTTTACAGATGAGCACTGAAGTTCAAACTTCTTATACTTATTAGATCATAAAGTATTATTCTTCTTTTGGTTTTTATTCACCCATTGAGAACATGTAAGATCTCTTATCTCATAGGCTAGCTGTAGAAAAGCAGAAGGCTGTATTTGCCCTGTGGCTGCAGCTTGCTGACCTTGCCCCAAATCTGTATTTTCAGTCCTTGTATAGACATCTTTCTCTGTTTTGTTCCAGAGTCCTATGTAAATCTGCTTTAATCAAGATGAGACTAACGTCTTCCTGATACTAACACCCTGTATTGTCTCCCACCAACAGGAGCTGGAGAAGGAACAAAGAGCAAATAAAGCAAGGATGCTGTCTCTTCTCCACATGGCACATTCCAGCCTTGACAACCCCCACCTCAGGCCCTCCTCTTCTTCTCTTCTGCACTTCCCTGGACTTGTATCTCCTCTATGCTTATTCTTGACTCCATTTCTCTTCAGCCCCATAACGACTTTTTCAGGCCTGCTCTATACTGCCTGCCGGGTTCCTGCACTGTGGGCCCCTTGCAATCTTCCTGTTTCTAAAGTAAAGCTCTTAGGTGGCTTCCACGTAAGAACGCCAACTGAACCACTTCCAGGACTCATCAGTGTTCTTAGAATCAGTACAGCAGCTTCTTACTGATGCCTTCACGAGCATATCTGCCCTGCCGACTCCTGCTAACCTGTCTTCCACACTGTTGTCCACAGGGATTCTCTTTCCTGGCTTGTGTAACCCCTTATTCCCATCACCCTCTTTTTGACCTTGAATTTATCTCTTCTCTCTGTCAGATGTGCTAAAGTCCACTTTTATGTCTAGATGGTTCAAACTCACCCTTTGGAATTCAATCCTACTATTACTTCCTTGGCAAGGCCTTCTTTGGTTTCTCCAGGACAGGCCTTGGAACACTCCTCATGATTTATTTCTGAAAGTACACTACATTGGTTGTTATTTGTCTCCCCAGTGGTTCTGCAAGATGGGTTTCTTGCTTTGTACTCAAATTGTACTATAAATTTCTAATATAGGACCAGACAGAAAGTAAGTGTTCAATAAGTATTTATTTATAAGTATTTCAATTAGCCAGTAGATAGAAGGATTTTTGCTAGCTACTCCAAATTAGTGGATAGCTGGAAGAAAGAATGGATGAAAAACAATATAATTTCTCAGCCCCCAAATTACTTTTCTTATTTCTTATCCTGCCCTTTCCGGGCCACTTAGGTGCTGCCTTCTCTAGTCCTCATGAAGGCATTCCTCCCTCTGCCCTGTTCTCTGCACCATGACCGCCCCTGTAACATGAGGGAGGCTTGCTTGTTTGAATTTCTGTCCTGCCTGGCCCCCCACAGCCAGCTGTTTAGTCCCAGAGAAAATCAACCACACAGAGATTTCTATAAGTTATAAAACTGATTGGCCCTTTAGGTCAGGCTTCTTATTAGCTAACCCTCACATCTTGATTAACCCATTTTTCTGATCTATGTTAGCCATGTGGCTCAGTACCTTTTTCAGTGGGGCAGTTCACATCATGCTGCTTCGGTGGCCTGGGCAGGAGTGGGAGGAATCAACTTCCTCCTCCCCAGAATTCTCCTGCTCTCCTTGCATCATTTCCACTCCCTGTCTGGGTTTTCCCACCTACACCTCCTGCCTGGCCAATGAGCGTTTATTTAAAACATGATTGACAGAATACAGACAATTCTCCCACACCATGCCCCAGCTGCAATCATCTTGTTCCTTTCTCACAGCAGCAGTGTCCTTGAGGTCCAGATGTCCCCTGACTTCCAGGATCAATCTTGTTCATCTTTGCATCTTCCAAGCTCAAAAAAAAATACATTGAGAATTAATTTCTCCATGTGGTCCAGGTCTTTGTGAGCTAACCTCCAAACATGATGCTACAACCATCAAGGGTCTGGAAAGGGACACTTTTGCCACTTCTACTGCTGTCATTTCACTGCTCAGTCACCAAAAAATTATCCCTCTCCTGGCCTTTCTATAAACTTAACACAACAATTCCTTGTCCTAACTCACAATTTCTGAGTGGTTGGTGGTTCCATGAGTTTATAACCTGTTTCTTCACTGCCTGGGGATCCATTTCTGCCTGCTGCTTTGTTCCCTTTACTTTTTCCCCGAATTTCTCTGCCTGTTTTTAAATCAATACTTGTGTTTACAAGAACCCAGTTGCTTCCAAACTGTAAATCCACTCTTCTCCCACTCGTTTTTCTTGCTAAAGTTTGATGGCCGAGACAGAAACATAATAACTCAGTCAGCTCCCTTTCTTCTGCATCCTAAGAAAGGGCTGGGGGTGTGGTTTAGGACCAGAATGTTCACCTAACATATGGAAGGACATGAAGTTGACATCAAAGGAGAGAGAAAGGAAAATGATAGGTAGAGAGAGGTTATATGGTGGGCTTTCTCTAGAGATTTTGCCTTATACATTTTTGGTATGATTTCATTTTAGCACCGCTGGTGCTCTGTGATCCCACTGGCATTAGCTTGTTACACACTCTAACGTCATTTCTGCTACCTCAGCATTTTTATCCATACTGTGTGAGCGAATCTCTATGACCTGCTGAGAGTGTAGGCGTGTAGGGTGTTCTATTTAACTGAATATTCTAATTAGCTGAGTTATAATTGGTATACATTCAATTTTCACAAAATTAGTCGTACAGTACAATTTCTTCCATTGTATTGTTATGATGGTTAATCTTGAGTGTCAATATGGTTGCATTGAGAGACCTCTAGAAGATTCTGAGTGTGTCTGTGAGGGTATTTCTAGAGAGGCTCAACTTTGGAGAAGGTCTACCTTTCATGATGGCAGCACAATGCTATAAGCTCGGGTCCATGCGGAACAAAAGAGAAGGATGTGGAATCATCACTATAGGAATTCCTTCTTTTTGATTCACGGCTAATGGGATGTGCTGCTTTCTTTGACCCCTCATGATGTCATGATATTCTGCCTTGCTGCAGGTTTAAATCAATAGAGGTGATCATGGACTGAAACCTCTGAAACCATGAGCCAACCCTTCCTTTCTAAGCTGTCATCTTGAGGTATTTGATAACAATGATGGAAAGCTAACATACAAACAGCTACTAATTGTCCAAAATACCATGGATGCGTTCTACATGCCTGGTCCCTGCAAGAACTTTCACATGAAACTTGTGAAACACATGAACTTTCACATGTAGTCCTGCCAGACATCCTGCAAGGTGGTGTGGGATGAAGAAATCATTATAGAGAAATGCTTAACACCCTTCATAAGACCTCAGGAAAGGCAGGATCAGAATTCTTTACTCCAAAGCCCTAAACTATCACAATGCATTTCCCCCACAGTGTTGGAGATTGAGAAGCAGTTCCTCTGCATGCTGATCACATGTTCTGTCACTGAAATATGCCTCCATCCCCTTCATGCATCAATTCTCAATTTATTTTCCTTTTATGACTCAGAGGGCTCTGAAGGCTTTCTTATGTCTTCCAGGCAGTCATGACAAACTGTCTCTGTGCCATAGTTCAGTGGTTGAGGGGATTTGATTGGGTCATCCTGATTTTTCTTCCTCTTCTTTGGGCCATAGAACTTTCCAAACAAAGCATTATAAATAGATCCTTAAGATGCTAGGCTCAATGGACTGTAGGGAGAGAGAAGTTTGAGCCATAAAGAGTTGGTTTTAAATCTCATCCACAATCCCTTGACAGAGTCTGTGTCTGATATAGAGGACCTGGATCAACCAGTCCATCAACAAATCTTCATTAAATGCCACTAAACGCAGGGCACCATGCTCAGTGCTGTGGGCAGCTGTCCGAGTGGCTTTGCTTTAGACAGTTGTGCAGTGATTTGCAGCTTCTGATGAAAAAGACTATTTATGGCCTGCCAGAGCTTATGAGGCTGATGGCTGCTAAGTCTTCTTAAGCCTTCAACCGAGATTGCAGCTTTTTCTTCAGGGAAGAGGAAAACAAAACCAAGCAAGCAGCCATCCCTCTGTTTGGAAGTAAGTTGAACTCCCATGTTATGCAACAGTGGGAACTGAACTGAAATTGGCCTCCCTGGGAAAAATGAGAAGCAAAAGGCCTCATGAGCTCACTGTTTCTTCAGGGAGGGTAAGGATGGCATTACAGAAGAAAGAAAGGGGGAGGGGCAACATTTTCATGGTATGTCTCAAGTATGCATATTTTTCTTTTAAATGACTCTGAACTTATCTTGCCATTTGGAAATGTTAGCTTTGGAAAGGGCAGTCAGCATAGGGACATGTGGAATAGTTGAGAGTGTGAGGATTGTGGGGTGGAGAGAAGAGGTAATGGATTGTCAAAACTCTCGTGGCTGCCTGGTGTCAAATGTGCCAACCCAGTTTCAAAGAGCAATAGGTGGGAGTGAGGCTGTGGGGGATACTGCACTTGTGGGGACATCACGGGTAGGGCCCAGGGAGACATTTTGTTTGATAACTTTCTGAGACTGCGCAGAGGGAGTGGCATGTTAGTGGTAGAGTACCACCTTGGAGGAGAAGCTAGTGTCACCCCTGACACTCTATCCAAGACTCTATGGTATAGATTGGATGTCAGTGACTTCCCAAAAGTTCTATGTTACATCCTAAAGACCTGTATGACAATATTTGGAGGCAGTAAAGACACAAGGACAAAGCCCTTATTGATCAAATGTATGCCCTTATCAAAGAAGTCCAAAAGTTCTATGTTACATCCTAAAGACCTGTATGACAATATTTGGAGGTAGAGCCTTTGGGAGGCAGTAAAGTCACAAGGACAAAGCCCTTATGGATCAAATGTATGCCCTTATCAAAGAAGTTCAAGAGAGCTTCCTTGTCCCTTCTGCCATGTGATGCTCAATGGGAAGGCTCCATCTATAAACTTGATCTTGGGTTTCCCAGCCTCCAGAGTGGTGAGTAACACATTTCTGTTGTTTGTTAGCTGTGAGTCCCTATTTATTATAGCAACCAAAATCAACTAAGACACCCTACATCTCCAAGGAGCTATTGGCAGATAGTCTTTGAAGGGCTGTACATGACTTTACCCGCTCCTTAGCTGAACTATGTATGGCTTAGTAAGGTCTCATGGAGTCAATATTGTATTGGAACTATGTACTCTGGGGCTAGTCTACATAGAGTCTCAGTTCTTGCAGTCTGACCTGAGCCAAGTGATTACACCCCATGGGCTTTAGTATAAAGGGGAGGGTGTGTAGTAATAGTACCTACACTTCAGAGGAGTTTCAGGAAGATTAGATAAAATAATAGATGGAAGCTGCTTAGAATGGTGCATCACATGCTCAAAGAGATGAACTGTTTTTTATTATTATTACAAGGGTCAAGCTGAGTCCAGACCCTTAGTTGTCCCATAGAGGCAAAGTGACACTGAATAAGACTAGTCAAGATGGAGCAAAGCCTCACTCCTGTCATCATTGCCCTCCTCATCCTCATTCTCACTTGTTTTTCAGGGACGCTTCCCCATTATCTTTAATCAGGAAAGGCAACTATATATAACTCTACTTATACACAGAGAAATCAAAAGGAAAAACAAAGAGATCTTAGCTTCCAGCAGAGCAGTCTAAATGGATATTTAGGTAATTTTGACTGCTCATTTCAAACTACTTTTATCTTCAAAAACCCAAAGATGGGGGGGCAAGAACTCTTCATCCCACAGATAGCATTGCTGGAGACTGATTACAGCTGAGAAGAGGGGCTGGATTCAGAAAGGACTCTTTGAAGTGTGCCAAGGCATGGCTGGGATGTGCTGCTGTTGGTGCAGATGCTTATTTCTATGGACACGTCTATATGACCCGTGCTGAGTTTGTGAGGACTTGGTGTTCACAGACCCCCCCTCCCCGCCCTGGTGCCTCCACAGAAAGGACCCGGGAGCCTCATGGTAGTCTGTTATTATATTAGGTGCAGAAGGAGTGTGCTCCTCCAAAGGCGGATTTCCTTTGGCTTTGATAACACTGTTTGGCCAAATGCTAGCTGTGGAAAGTTTGTTCTATATGGGGCCAGGAGTGGTGCCTGCCCTTACATGGTGGAATGAGTAGGGGGGGAATTCTGAGAGCTCAGGATCTCCTCAGGTCTTTAGAAACAGGTGTGGCCTGTTAGACTCTTACATAAATTTTATCTCGGGGGCCAGCCAGTGTAACATGATGGGGCCGGGCCTGCTTGTTTGTGTTTTCTGTCCTGCCTGGTACCCCCAGCTGTTTAGTCCCAGAGAAAAATCAATCACACAGGTCTCTGTAAGTTATAAAGCTGATTGGCCCTTTAGGTCAGGCTTCTTACTGGCTAACTCTCACATCTTGATTAACCCATTTTTCTGATCTATGTTAGCCATGTGGCTCTGTACCTTTTTCAGTGGGGTAGCTCACATCCTGCTGCTTCGGTGATCTGGGCAGGAGTTTGAGGAATCAACTTCCTCCTCCCCAGAATTCTCCTGCTCTCCTTGCATCATTTCCTCTTCCTGTCTGGTTTTCCCGCCTACACCGCCTGCCTGGCCAATGAGCGTTTATTTAAAACATGATTGACAGAATACAGACAATTCTCCCACACCAAGCCAGGTGGGAGAACCAGCATGATCTTGTACAGTGGAGAAAGGCACACCTTCTGTGAGACAGCAAGTTGATAAGACCCTGCAGCAACTATATACCTGCCTCCTGGCTTCTAACAATAGGTGATGGTTGATCAGAGGTCTGTGGGGCACAGTAGTTAGTCACATCAACTGGTGTGGCCTGCTTGTTGGTTGGAAATGTTTTAGAGAGCACTTTGAGAGCAAAGTATTAGGAAATAAACAAAACTGAGCTGTTTCTTTTGTGTTCACATTCTACAGTGTGAAAGTATCAGAGTTTTTCATCACACAACCTGCATGTCCTTACATGGTTTCCTGGTTCTGAGAGAGAGTCTGTTTTGGGTAGAGATTTAATAAATTAAGCCTAAATATAGAAAAGAGAAACACGATGGCCATCATTTTTCTACCTTTTTTGTCTTCTGTCAACGCTAGTGAGCATAAGCAACTACGTGTATAGTTTGCATTTGGGGCGAGTTTCTCAGGGAGAGAAATTTTAGCCCTTTAGCCTAAGGCTGATACTGCAAACAAGAGGCTGTAGGTTTTAACTCTGTCCACTACCCTGCTCCCAGATCTTGTTGCCCTTCAGCGTGGTGGCAGAATGGTGGGTTTTCTCCATTTGGGCCTCTCTGATGGAAGGTCAGGATGTCTTAGAAGGGTCCTGAGGCAGCTGTGCTGTGTGGCTTTTCCCGCAGGAGATGTGAGCAAATGTTTACTCACCTCAGACAGGAGGAGCAAGGACTAAAGAAGTGATGCTACGCAAGCTCAGTTTGGTGAACCAATGTGTTTATTGGGTTTCTTACAAGAACATGGTGACTCCAAAGACAGCTGTATTACCCACAATGCCCCCGCAACATTAGTGAAAATGACTTCCCTGGAGTGTCCTGCACAACCCACTGGCCTCTCCACTCTGGAGTCTCTTTCCCAGAAATTGTTTGCTGATCTGTGCCCTTGGGGAGGAGCCTTGTTAACCCTACCCTTTCTGAGTTTCTTCTGCCTACTAATCTCCTCTGGCTTCCTTAGCCTAGTTTCCTTCGGACAGGAAGAAATGTTTCATTTTAGAAGAGTTGGCTAGACATATCACAAGTAACTGAATTTTCTGAGGGGGTGTGGCCAATTGTGCTGGTTTTCCTCTGTCTTTGGAAAGGCAGGTTAGAGTTGGTAGTCTTGCGCCTTGTCATCTGTGGAGTGGGATGCTGTGGTCAGTGAATTTTCTTTTTCAATTTTAGATGCTGGACCATTTTGATATTTTATATAAAGACGCCTTAATCAAAAACAATATTATTTATAAAAGTGCCTCCCCTCCAAGAACATGTTTCCTACAGCTATAATACCTATTATAAAAAACCTATAGTATAGGTTTGTCATCTCAATTATTCCAGACTCTAATACCAGAGGATCACACATTCAAGGGCTGCCTGGGCTAGGACTGATCAGAGTAGCCTGGGGACTTAGCAAGACTCTGTCTAAAAATAAAAAAAAAATTCAATAAAAGGAAAGTAAAAATAAAGTTTGGACTATATACTATATGCTATATACTATAAACAACTCAGAAGTGGTTTCTGTATAGCACATATAAGGGCCTAAGTTAAATCCTCTACCAGAAAACATTTGCTTATAATAAAAACAATGTCTGGGCCTGATCTCATTTCCTTTGCTTGGCCCATCTTTCATTTCTTAACCAGTATCCGATAGGTACTGAGCATGGCTGCAGGAGCAGATTTTGAGACCGGCAATAGGAAGCTGCATAAAAATCCAGCAGTGAGAACCTGTCCATTACAGGGCTTTGGAAGAGATCCCCCTTTCCCTCCTAGCTGTAGCCTTTGAAGTGTACTCAAGTCTGCCCGTCTAGAAAGCCATGTCTTCATGTTTTTAAATATCAGCTCGGCTGCCATGAGCCTGCTGTTGTGTCTTGTGCCTTTGCTTTCTTTGCGGGAAAACATTGAAGAGGTGTCTTCCCCTGGAGGAAAAGTGCTGTGAAAATACAAGTTTTCCCTCTCGCTTTCAGGAAACAGGTCTCATGGTTTTTTCCAGATATTTGCATTCTTCTTTAACAAGGGAAGCTCTCAGGTTTTCCTCTGTCCTTCTCGACTTAGTTTGATCTCTTCATCAAAACCCTATTTCTGTGTCTTCAGATTTCCCGTGGTGCTCTAGAGCTGGAGCTGGAGTAGAGCAGCTCAGCTGTGCTAGTGCTCCGTGGTCATCCAGTAACCACCCCAGAGCCAGCGGATGCAAAGAAGGAAGCAAGCCTTGCGTCAGGATGTAGTGCGGGAGAAATGCCTCCGAGTGTCTCCCTCATCCATGGCAGTCTGCTGTGGAGTGGCAGACATTTCTAACCCCTAAACACTGAGAGCAGACATGGCCTTTCTCTGTCCTTTATCACTTTGTATGTAGCTTCTTTCCCATCAGATCACGTAAGATTTATACCATGTTGGATATAAAGGTCTGAACAAGTTTCAAAAGAAGGCTAATTATGCTTTTTTATATTTATTAGGGATAAAGTAAGAATCCTCTGCTAAAACAGAATACAAGGGGAACTGTCGCCAGCTGTGTATGCCCTTTAGCTTCAGCAAGCACCACTAAATGACAGCAGGGAAAATGTATAAATCCACAGGGACAGAGAAGGGAGAGAAAATGACATTAGACAAGAATGCTTTGGAACATGAAATGGAGAGTTGAACGATGTCCTGGTGAAGGGGAAGCTAAGGAGAAATGAGTCACCTCCCCGCTAGAACTGTTGGAAAGCCTAGGAGCTCAGCCACTCTCAGAGTTGGGAGCTGGTGAGGATCATTCTTTCTGAATGTGATGGGTTTTTCTAGGCCCAGTTTTGCTTGACTCACAGGCCTAGAGTGACAGATACTCATGGCTATCGAAGATGAACCTGAGACAGTAGCTCATTGGCATATTGTCTTTCACCAATGAGTGAAGATGTGGAACTCATGGGAGTAAGCAAAGTAGAAGCAAGTTTTATTAAGAGATAATAATGAAAATGAGAAATTAAGGGAAAGTAAAACTCTAAAGTTTGGGAAGGGCTCTCAAGAGACGAAAATCATTGAACTTCCTCACCAGAGGCTTTGTATAGGGCTATGGCAGAAAGCAGACAATGGCTGAAGTACTTACTAAGAGCTTGGTCTGTCTTCCAAACATATTGCTAGCTGAGCCAATGGGCAGGCTGGCATGCTCCTGTCTTGCCTGGAGATGATGATGAGGTTGTTCATGCACAAGCCTGCACCAGGCAGACAGAATGTCAGTGGATGGTGGAAGATTCCTTCTCAGGAGATCTCTGCTCCAAGTCTAAGCAACCAATGGCTATTCTGCCCCTGTTCTTTTCCAACACACAGTCCATTTCTGGGTAACTGAACCAGAGAGAACCCTGAGTTGTGGGAGTACTGGGAATCAAGGAAAATGGTTCTGTGCTGGAAGGTTCTGGTCTAAGACTCTCCTGTGGGGTGTTTTCTGTGATCTGATGCGCAAGTCCTTATTCCCCACTAGTCAGTCTTCGGTCACTGTCACAAATGCCTGACAAGAAACAACCTAACTGGTGGAAGGCATTATTTTGACTTACGCCTTGGGAGCTTCAAGTCAGTGACAGACTGGCTCCATTGGTTTGGGCCTTGTCTTTGTCAGTGTTCTATTGCTGTGAAGAGACACCATGACCATGACAACTCTTATAAGGAAAACATTTAACTGGGGCTCGCTTACAGTTCAGGTTTAGTCCATTATCTTCATGGTGAGAAGCATGACAGTGTGCAGGCAGACGTGGTGCTGGAGAAGGAGCTGAGAGTCCTACATTGGGATCCACAGGCAGCAGAAGGAGACTGTGTGCCCACCCTGGGCATGGCTTTCTCCAACAAGGCCTCACCTACTCCAACAAGGTCACACCTCCTAATAGTGCCACTCCCTATGGACCAAGCATTCAAACACATGAGGCTATGGGGGCATATTTATTCAAACCACCACAGGCCTGTAGTTAGAAAGAGCCTCGTAGCAGGTAACATCTGGTAGAGTAAAACAGTTCCGCTTGTAGTAGACAATGTGCCTACATTAGTAGGATTCCTCCTTTTGCTTTGCTCCATCCTCACCTTCCCCTAGCCTATTGAGTATTGCTATGGACATTCAGGGCATGCGGTCCTCCCTCAGTTGCTGTCCCACATGGCAATTGTCCCTGGGAACACCCTAACCGGCACACCTAGTAGTGTCACTTTTTAAACCCTTAGGAGTGTTTCAATCTTGTCAACTTCGACATTCAAGATTAACCAGCATGGTAGGGGACTAGTGACTCCTTTCTGGAGACAAGGACATCCAAGAGAAAAGACCCAAAGATTTCAGCATGAAGTGGTTGGCTCTGCTCAATACCTATACCTCACATCATCAGCCAGAAAGCCTTATATTTGGACTCTGGGCTCATAGTAGTGCCATAACACTGCTCCCCATGTGAAAAGATGACTTAGGGTCAGCAGGAATAACCACACCCTATACCTGCTACCCTAAGAGAGGTGAAAAGATAGAGCATAAATGAAAGGGACCACAACAGAGCTAAAACAGTCATCAGATGAGTCAGAATATCAGCCCTAGGAAGTTGTAGAACAAGACAAGAATACAAGATAGGTGTGGTGGAGTACACCTGCAGTCCCAGCCCCTAGAGCCAGGGGCAGGAAGATGAGAACTTTAAAGCAAGCCAAGGCTACAAAGTGAGACTCTCTGTGTACATCTGCCAAAGGTCCAATAGAGAAAATGAGAGGTACATGTAGGCCAGTATTTCACACGAGATATTTGCAGTCAGGTTCTCTGGCTGTGCTTAGTTTCCAAGGGCAGCTGCTATCCTGCCAGACACCTCTAGCCACCTAACAAAAGGCTCAGGAGGGACTGCTCCTTGTCTTTGTTATTATGTTGATCGCCTGGGAAGTGGTGTGGATTCCAAGCTGGTGACTGAGTTGCAGGTGTGAGGGTATTCCCCTCATCCCCCCCCCAAAGAGAATATTCATGAGTTTTCACCTTGGTTTACCTTGGGGGGAATAAAAGATTTGAAGAATAAATGCAGGTAGATCTTCAGGAATGAATGAAGCCTGAGATGCCCTTCCGATATTGCTGTGTGAACTGTGTCTCATTATCTCCTGTGACTGAGGAGTAGCGATGGGCACCAATAATGTGTAAGATGCTTTCATTAGCACATAATCGAATGAAATATCTCACATTTTCTTGGTGACTAGGAGACTCGGTTTAATCATATATTTGTCTGCTCGACTGTGTAACTTTGGAAACTATATATATATATATATATATATATATATATATATATATATATATAACAGTTTTAGAAAAAGCAGCAATTAGTTTTGGCAGATAACTAGAAAGCACAACTTTATTCTTAATTAGACTGAAGAGGCTATGAGAGCCTTGAAAGGAAGGCAGGTGAACTTCAAAATAGCAAATCCAGTTTGCCTGGCACTTTACAGTTTGCACTGTGCCATTTCACAATCCTTATCTATGATTTGCACAACCTCTAAGAGCGTAGCAGTGATTATTAGCACATCACTTTATAAATCAGACACCGAGGCAAGAATCAAAATCAGGTCCTCGGATTCAATCAACTGAGCCAGACAGACCAGGGAAGAGGGTACTTCCTCTCATCACAGTGATGCTTGAAGTCCCAAGGGCCTACAGCCAACACCCACAGAGTGTGGGGCTGCTATCTGAGGCTCAACTCTCAGGTCAGCAGTAAAGATTCAGATGAGCTGTTGAACACAACAGGCCAGACCTAGGAGACAGAAGCCCAGAGATTGTCAGAGGACTTCCCTGTGCCCCTATCCCATGCTGATGTAGTACCTAGAGTTATTTCCAAGATCCCCCTAGCAAGACCTTTCCCCGTTGCCCTTGTTTTTTTCTGGTGTGGCAAGCTGCCAAAGGTCTTGTTTCAAACACTCATGTTGCCTTGGCAGACCGGTCAGGGATGATGTCTGGATTCCTTCTTCACACAGTTGGGCCAAGACTTGTGTGACATCCCTGGGCACAATGAGTCTTCACAGGGAAGTGCATATCATCAAAGCTTAATTGGGTGCTTCTCGTTGAATCTCTCAGTTGGAGGCATAACGCTAGTTTTTCTTAGTTCTAAAACATTAAGCATTTGTCTAGAGTTGCTAGGAGCTATTTTCTCTGATATATGGAGAAGAATTCTCTGATGTAAAATAGAATGATATTAAAATAGACACAGTGAAAATGAGGTGGAAAGAGGAAAGAGAGCGAGTGTGAGAGAGAATGGACATATCTGAGATTATCTATGGGTACCTGGGGAGAGAAGGAGAACAAATAGAGAAGAGAGGAAGGCTTTCTGGCTCCTTAGTGGGTTTCATTTCCCATTCTGGGGTTTGGTTTCTGGAATCTTTTTCCTTCGTTATGTGAGTCAATTAAGTGTCGTTTGTGCCCAATAAAGCCAACAAACAGTTCCTTCTTTCTCAAACAAAGTTGCCACTTACTTGTGAGCCATAGGGTCCTGGCTACTAATCGGGAGTACCCAGGCATTATTAGATGTAACTATGTGCTTACAGCCCCGTCTTGTTAAGGATTCCTCTGCTCAGGTGATTCTGCATCCTGAGATCCCCTCCAAGCTCCCCAGCTCTCTATACACTTTCCACAGAGCTGTACCTGTGGATTTCTCCCCAGATCCCAAAGTGCCATTTGTTCATTTATCTATCGTATTGATCACTTTCCTCATTGTTGTGACCAAACACCTGACAAAATAAGGGGATTGGAAAGATGGAGATGGATAGCTCCAGGTTCGAAGTTGTAGTCCATCATGGTGGGGAACATGGTAGCAGGAGCATGACATAGCTGGTCACGTGTGTCCTCTGTCAAGAAACAGAGCGAGATGAACTCTGAGGCTAGCTTCCTGCTTCCCCCCTTTTAGTTAGTCCAGGACCCAAGCTCATGGATGGTGCCCCTCACTTTCAGGATGAATCTCCCCTGCACTGTCACAGCCCTCTGGAGAGTCAGTGGCACAGGCAGAGGTGTGTCTCCCACGTGATTTCAAATCTAGTCAACTGGCAATGAACATTACCTATCTTATCCAGTAAGTGTTTCCAGAGCGTAGATTTGATGGAAACAGAAACCAGCAGGGTGGACAAGGACAGACTGACTATGAGTCACTGTAAAAAGTAATTCATTTCTTGATAACAAGTGGAAAGTCGTGAAGAAGAAATGGCCCTGCCGGTGAGGTCTGGAAAATCCCGATGGATTGTTGTAGATGGGTAAAGAGGTGGACTTCTGTCTCCAGAGTGGAAGCAAAGCATGCAGATTTGAGGCTTCGCTTGCAGGGAGAAGCCCGTTAGCAGCACAAGGTTTGGCTTGTATAGTGTAGTGGGGAGGCTCTGAGAAGCCCATTTCTCATGCTCTCCAGCCAGGCCATCTTGTCATCAGCTCTCCGCTGTCGTGCTGAGGGCGGAGGAAGGCTTTTCACAGCTGTGTCTTCATGGTACACAGACTTTCCCATCCTCAGCCCGAGACACTGGTTTCCACAGTAGGTTCAGACCAGGGAAGGCAGGTAGGCTGTGGACATGGGAACCTGAGATACTTGCCACTGTCACCATGGACAGAATTCAGTCAAGGTCTTGTGTTTCTTCTATACCAAGATTGGAGGTGTCTTTGTGAATGTCTGCTCAGGGCTAGGTGAGGGCAGAGGATCAATGCTGGCTGATGACTCAGGGCAGGTGTGTGTGTGGAGGGGGAGAGACCAACGCTTTGGCAGCATGTCTGACTTCTGGGAGCCTTGCATGCAACCTGTAGCAGTAACCTGTCCCCTGTCTCAGATATTTCTTCCATTAGAATTTGTTATAAGAAAATCTAGACTTCCCTCCATGGTACTATTTCTTTGTACCAATTCTTTGGGTTAAGATCAGCCAGCTTCTCATGAGAGAAGAAAGAGAGTTCTGTTTTTCACTAGCCTGGGGAAGAAACATTTTAACTTTCATGTTGTGTATCTACCCAGAAAGCGTTCTTCTGTAGGATAGTTTGATGTGGGTAGAAAGGTCACTTTACCAACATGGCCAGAAACTAAAATCCCCTAAATAAATAGATTTGTAATTCTTTTTTATTTTTTAAACAAACCATAAACCAGAACAAAATCAGGAAAATCTCTCTGCTACTTTTAAACTTTCAATAACCAAATAGACTTGACCATAATCTGAATTATCAAAATCTTTTCCTTCTAGTCTGATCATAGTAGCAAATATGGATTTATCAAATATCCTCTGAATCACCTTGATTTCTGTGTCCTGGAAACTTGTAGCTCTATACCTTGACCAGTTAAAAACTAGACACAGCTAAGTGTTTAAAGTAATGTAATAGTCTCCAAAACCAGCATGAAGCCCACTTCCTAGGAAGCCTTCTGCAAATCAGGTGGTGATCAAGATGCTGAGACACAGAATCAACTCACAGTCTGTTGTGTTCCAAGTTCTATGTATATCTTGAAGTTACAGTAATAATAAAAATAAAATAATAATAATAATAATAATAATAATACTGTAACAATAGCAATTGTGCCAATGATGAACTCAGAGGCAAATGAATCACAAAACTAAGAAAGCTTAGGTCTAAGTTCCAGGCTCCCTCACTGGTATAACTCCCCACTAAGGGACCTGAAAGGGGCTCCAGCAGCTTACATGGTCTCGTGTTTTGTGAACACTGCCAAAGAAAAATATTTTCGCTAAAGTCTGAGGTCCACCATCTCTTTTCATGCCAACTTTCCTCTCTTTTCAATTTGATTTCTATTGTATGGCTGTGCAGTGACCATTGCATATTCCCTGTACTTCTAAGCAGAAGCTGAATGGAAAATGCATCAGGTTGGGTATAATGGGCATACTTGTGGCATCTAGGGAAGTTCCCATAGTCCTCTGGGCTAAGTCGTCCAGTGTAAAGAAACAAGGACATCAGCAAGTAATGGGTACTGTTCTCTCAGAATGAATTGAAATTAATCACATCACAAGAAAATCCGAGTACTCTGAACTCTCTTAGCTCACGTGGAAAAGAGACTCTTGAGAGGGTTTTCCATATTAGACCACAGCCCTAAAAATGGATACCTCACTATAAATAACTAGTTGTAATGCTGAAGGAAACTTTTTTTCTGACCTATGTCAAAAATAAAAAAGTAAATTTGTCTAGCTAAGCTAGATATAGGGATGGGGCTGGCTTTGTATTTTTTTTTGTTTTCCTGATTATTAATAGAAAAAAATTACAAAACTATTGCCATGTGAAGGAATGATTGGAAGCATAAAAAAGGAGGGAAATGCATTATGCAGGGACATCAGGCAGGTTATTAGCAAGAACATTACTCTGTAGGCCCTATAAAGGGTGGCATTTGTCAGCTTTGAAAATTTGCACCACGGTCTCCTTTGTCTTTCTGAATGAATAAGAACCTCCATTCTTAAGTTGGCACTCATAACTAGTACTTCATCCATATCAGGATCTGCACAACTGAACCTAGCCATGAAGGAAGTGGGGGGTATATAGAGGTTGTGGGCTTTCTCTCCCATTAGTCAATCATTTGGAAAAGAGCTACAGGTACTCTGGTCCTAAAATGTGTTTTGCATCAATGGTGAGAGAACAGATCTTAAGGCTTCTTCATCCTTAAATATCCATTCCTGTTTTTAACAAAGCTACTTTCGGTTCTAGTGGTTCTGGCAAACATTGCAGGTGCAGGAGTGGCAGGGAGGATTGCATGCTGCCTACCTCAGTTCCCAGGGGCTACTTGCTTTCTGAGATCAGAGTTAGGTTGTTGGTTCAAACTGCCCCATAACTTCAAGAAAAGTAAACCTTTTTTTATGAACAGTTTTTGGGTTTCAGTGGGATCCCCCTTCATCGATTATTAACTTTGGATCGCTTGTGAAGGAAGACAGACCATCTTTGTTGTGGTGGTTTGAATGTGAAAAAAGCCCCCATAGACTCATAGGAAGTGGCATTATTAGGAAGTGTGGCCTTGTTGGAGGAAGTGTGTCACTGGAGCTGGGCTTTGAGGTTTCAAGTGCTCAAGCCAGGCCAAGGGTCTCTTACTGTCTGTTGCCTACGGGTCAAGATGTAGAACTTTCCATGGCTCTATAGTAGCTAGGTTTTGTGTTGATATCCATGACTTCAGTAACTACTGAAGGCCATGCAGAAACCCAGGGTCTGGTTTGTCACCTGAGTCCATGATGGAGTTCGAGAGCCATGCTACTGACAGGGCTGTCCTGATCTGATTGGCCTGTGCTTCCACCCAGGGCTGTGGTGATGCCCAGATGTGGGCAGTAGCATAGGGTTGTTTCTGTGTCTGTGGCCCTACTGCAGCCACTGTTGATATCCATGGCTCCTGCTACCACCAAAGGCCATGCAAAGACCTGGGGTCTGTGCCAGCGCCTGAGACCATGTTGGCATCTGAGGGTCATGCTCCAGGCAGAGCTATAGATGAGTGGCCTGTGCTGCCACAAGGTACCATGGTGATGTCTGGGCTGAGGGTGCAGTGGAAGGCCATATCTGGGTCTGTGACCCTACTGCAGCAAGGATCTGTGATGGTGTCTGTGTCTCCTGTTACCATCTAAGGTCATGCCAATGCCAGGGGTCTGGGCTACCACCTGGGGTCGTGTTGGTGTCTGAGGGTCACACTGCCACTAGACCATGCCTATCTGAGTGGCCATGGTAACATCCAGGCCTGGGCTGCTGCCAAGAGTCATGTCCATGGTCCTACTGCTGCTGGGGTTATGTTGATGTCTGTGGCTCATGTTGTCACCATAGGCCACACAGATGCCCAGGATCTAGGCCACAGTCTGTGGCTGTGTTGGTGTCTGATGGCTGTGCTGCCACTAGGATCATGCCGATATAAATGGCCTAAACTGTCACCCAGGACCATGATGTCATCCAGGTTGTAGCTGCTGCTGAGGGCCATGTCTCAGTCCATGATCCTATGCAATTGGTGTCTTTGTTGATGTCCATAGTCTGCGTTACCACAGGGGCCCACTGGAACCATGCCTGTTGAAATCCAAGGGTTGTGCTGAGCTGGCTCCACCCTTCACTGGCTTTGCCCCTCACTGGAACCTACAGCAGGAAAGCTGGGAGAACTGGTCCCTGCACTAGGGAGAAATCTCACCACAGGCATGGGAGATCTGGCTCTGGTGGCATGGGAGAACTGGTTCTGTCCCTAACCTGAGGTAGGGCGGTCCCAGTGGCCTGGACTAACCAGCTCAGCTACTACCCACGCCCACATCCTAGCCCTGGGGGTTGACTCACCCTAACATCTACCCCATCTATGACCTTCTGGAACATGTGATAGCCACAGGATTTCCATGACTTAGGTCAACAGCAGCACATCCAAGAGGATTTTCGGTGAGAGTTCATTGATGAGGTTGTGCCAGAGGCCAGAGCTTTGACCAGACCAACAGCTCATTGCAATGTCCCCTCTAAGAGTTGCCATGGTCATGGTGTCTCTTCAAGCAATAGAAACCCTAAGTTAAAAGTTGGTACCAGGTATTGCTCTGTTAGGCCTGAAACTTTTGTTTGGAAGAATGTGGACTTTGGATTAGGAAAGCAGTTGAATGCTTTAAGCAGGTTTAATGGACCATACCAGTAGAAGCATGGAAGACAGTGGTACTGAGAGTGATTTAGTTTCAGAGACCTGGAGACGATTCTTGTGATATTCTGGCAAAGACTGTGGCTGCTTTCTGCCTTTATTAAAGAAATTCGCCTGAGGCTAAAGTGAAGAGTTTTAGATTAACAACTTCAGCAGAGATTTCCAGACAGCCACGTATTGGATATGTTGCTTGGTTATTAGTGGCCATTCTTATACATATCTGTAATGAAAAAGAGCAAGCCAGGAAGCTGCACTCCTCCACGGCCTTTGCATTAGCTCCTGCTTCTCGAATAGGTTCTTCCCTGTTTGAGTTCCTGTCCTGGCTTCCTTCAGTGATGGACTACAGTGTGGAAGTGTAAGCCCTTTCTTCCCCTGTTTGCTTTTGGTCACGGTGTTTCATCATAGCAGCAATAGAAACCCTATCTAAGACACTTGTATATCCATCTTCTAATGTAGATAGGACTGACCTTACCAAATAGGACTTCCTCCTGTTAAGAACTGAAAGGGAAAAGAAGAGAAGCCATTTATCTGAAAATGTTTCCTCCATTGGTGGTAACAAAAATCTTTATTTTCAAATCTTTATATGCTGTCTGAAAATATTAATGACTTCAATAGAAGTCAAACCTACCTATCAGATGGAACATTTCTCTTCATACTTTGACAAGGTGTCCCCAGGCCAACGAGTTCCCCCACCCCATTTCAGGGAAAGAATGAAGTTCATAGAAACCTTAGCTCTTTTCTGATGTGTTTCCCTTACTAGTTTAGCAGCAGCAGATGGTCAAACATGAGAAGAGAAAATAGAAACTGGGCATGTTTACTCTTCCCCTCCTATCATTGCTTATAGCAATCTAACTCATTAGAATTACAGTCCAGTTCTCCAGCACATGAGGTAGGAGGTGAGGGTTCTCCAAACTCCCAAATCTGTGTTACTAGTAACCCAGTGGTCCTTTTCATACCTTTATAACTGGATTCATCAGGATGAATCATTTGGAATTGTAACTACACATAAATGTCTAGAACCCCACCAATGGGTAGCTTTCAGATTTCAGTCTCTTCCAACTGGTGTTTAACTGCGCTTATTTATGTGAAGGGCACACAATGTAGGAATGCCATGAAGAAATAGCCTTCTTCAGAGAGATAGCATAAAGTGGCTAATGGCATGCTTGCTTACTTTGCTGGTTTTTTTTTTTTTTTGAAAATCATCTTTGTGCTCTCGGTTTCTCAACTATGAAATAAGTGTGGTAAGTCTGTGAGTCAGTTGCTGGTTTGTCTTTAGGTCCTTCTCTGCATTTTTCTGTTCTCTTGGGAGAGTTTATTTCTCAGGGTCTCTCGTCACCTGACCTTTATGTGGGGTTAGCCAATAGGAAGTCTTGACAGAAGGTTGGAGAGCAGCAGAAAGGAAAGGCCAGGTCTGTGCCCATACCATCCTAAGCATGCTTGATCTCATAAGCCAAGTAGGGACAGGCCTGGTTAAGACTGGGATAGGAGATGTACTGGCTGGAGTCTCCATCAGTACCTACGAAGTAGCCCCCTTCCATGGTCTTAATTCCTGTGTGACGTCTTCATGACAGTTGTGACTGATTTTGGTTGGTTCCAGCTTTTGGACACTAGGCTTTATCTTTGCTCATTGGCCCTCTAGCCTTAGGTTGATGTCATCTTTGTGGTGTGCTAGTCTTGGAGTTGCCTCACAGCTGCAGCTCTCAGCATTTTGGTCACACACACAACTGTGCCCCTGTGTTCAGTACTCTATATTGGAAAGACATAAAGAGGTTTCTTTTTTCCTGGAAGTCCCCTGAATAATTATTAAAGATAACGAATCTAAAAGGAGGACCGAGCTAAGGTGTGTGCTTAATATTGTTCCAGACCACAGCAAGTGTCAACACTGACCTTCCTCATCAATGGTTCAGAGAGGATTGTGCATAGACTTTTTTCTTTTGGTCGTAGTGGTTAAAATATGACATCACTTAGAGAAATGTGAAATGGTCACATCTGCTTGGAAAGACTACTGAGTATATCTAGCTCTTATGCAGTCTCCAGTTTCCATAGAAACCAAGCAGAGAAAATTTGTTAAAGAAAGCCTAAAAAATAGGTAGATTCAGGTCTGGATGATTATTTCTCAAACCCTTTAGCACACAAGCAGGCTGCTATTACTAATATCTTATTGTCTACCTAGTATCTTTTTTTTTTTTTTTTTTTGTAAGATGCCACAAACCCAGGTTCTTTTTTCTATGGGGAAGCTGACGCAAAGTGCATGATTTCTATGCTACAGCATCATCCCTATCACAACCTCAGTAGCAGTGATTCCCGGGCTACTATCATTGTGCTTTTCTGCCTCGGAGCTGGATAAGCCCACCTCATTATCCTGTGGCTGCTCAAATGTTGTTTACTGTTTTCTGTTAAGACACAAGAGCAAATAACTCAAATATTATGTTAAGCAAAATTCTTGACTGCAGGGGGACCAATTGAAATCCCAATTACCATCCTGGCAGTGAGAGCTCAGCTGGAATGAAAAATATTAAATTTCCCTGTGATGGAGTGGGGAAGCAGGAAGGATTCTTGGGTCATTTGATTACAAGCCAAATCCTCAAAATCCCTCTTTTGCCATCAGAGCTGGTGGCAGTAACAAGGGAGACAGCTCTGAGTCAGATCTGGCAGAATTTGAATCAATAACCAGGCAATCTTGCTTCAATTTCCAAGCAATTTTAAATCTTTCTCTTTCAAATGCCTCGAGGAGGACGGGATTGAGGGCTGGGAGCGAAATGCAAGCATTTAGAATACCAAGGTGAGCTTCATTTTTCTGTCAAAAGATTCTTACGTGTCCCTAGAGGTATTCTCAGGACACCGGCAAGGCTGTGTTGTCTTGGGCACCAGCAGAAGAACCCTCTGCTCCACCACAGCCTTCCTCCAGCGTTTTCTATGGCTAAGTGCATGCTTAGCTTAGCTGGTTAGAGCGCAGAGAAAATAAAACGCAGGAAATAGGACATAAGGACTTGTGCCTGGATGTCAACATGGAGGGCAGAATGACAGATTAGATAGAGGTGTGGGCTTGCTGTCAGAGGCACGGGACACTCTCTGCTGCCACTTTCAAGCTGTGTGACCCTGAATAAATCATTTCATTCGTTTGTTTGTTTTCCATGAGTGACTTGAGAGAGAGTGCATGGCTCAGCACAAATACTGGCAGAAATCAGAACGGCTTGCTCGGCGAGCACACGATGCCCACACAAACATCAGAACACTGGCAAGACAGCACCGAGAACAGTAGTAACAATGACAGTATGTAAACAACCCATGAAACCCTTCCTTGTGGGCTGCCTAGATAAGAGGGTGAGAGGGAGCTGATTTTTTTCTTTCTTTCTTTTTTTTTCAATGGTGTTGAAGCAAATGCTAAGTCAGAACCACAAAATCTGTACCTCCTGGGTTGCCTCTCTGCAGCCCCCACGAGGCTGAGTTGCTATTGGCCATCTTTAATTGTGTTAGGGTGACATTTTTTTCCATGCTTTCTGGAGTTACAGATAAAAATGCTGGATGTAACTGAAGTCTTTGAAAGCGTTTAGAAGTTTCTCTGTGTTCCTCTTTCCTTACAGTAACCCAAAAGCCAAAAGCTCTCTCGCTGGACTTTTGTTTTTAAAGAAAGACACATCTGCTTTATGACTGAGTTAAAAATATAGAACCTCACATGGAATCCAGGAGTGAAGACTCCACCAGGCTGATCATGGTTGCTATGACATCCAGACGGCCATTTAACCCACTCCAAGAAGAGTCATCCCAAAGGGGGCGAGGTGAATCTCAAATGTGCTATCATTTATGTTCCTTCAGGGGAAGAGCTCTGCGATTGCCAGTGAGCTCATCCTCCCAACAGGCCTAGCAGGCAGATCAATACTGTCAGCCCCTTTAGTGTGCAGTGTTATTCCCCACTTTCAGGCTCGTCATCTACCAGCCAGTTATTCCGTCTTTAAAGTCCCGTCAGTGTCTTGTTGTAGCAGTGCCCACTTTGTGGTTGTGACTTTGTGTTATCCAGGAAACACTAAAACTGTTTGGACAAGATCAAGTGAGACCAGAACTCAGGTAGGTGACATAAGAGATACTGGGAGGCTGAATAACATCAGAATTTAAGGAGTTTATGCAAGGTGCCTCAGGCAACAAGCCAGGGAACTAGACCACCTGTCTATTTGCCCAATGACCGTGAAGCATCCCTTCTTTCTGAGATCCTGCCAGTGAGGGAAACTCCCCTAACGTTAATTTCTTATTCTCTTTTGTCTTTTACAGAATTGTTGGGGGTGAACTGAGACTATTTTTTAGAAGAAAATGTAGTAAAAGTGAAAATGGTGTGCATCAAAACAACAGAAGAAAAGGAGCGCCATTCAGGCCATAGTGCAAACAGAGGAACTCAATAATCTGTTTGGATGAATGCTTTAAAAGACACTCAAGTTGAGCTGAGCATGGTGGGGCAGACCTGTGAGTACATAAATCCCAAGGCAGAGGTATCTCTATGAGTTCAAGGCCAACCTGGTCTATATATTGAGTTCCAGGATAGCCAGGGCTATGTAGAGAGACCCTGTCTCAACAAAACAATACAAAACAAAATAAAAAGAAGAAAATCTAATCTTGAAGAACTTAAGACTTATTTGAAGTCTTCCAGTGAGACAAATGGCAAGGCCTCCTGGGTAGAATCTAAGGTCACATGACCAACTCATCTCACTTGTCTTAGATATTACCAGGAAGTCTCATGGTTGTTTGACTATCCCCGAGTCTAGAGCCACCTATCCTTACCCTCCCAAGACTGAGAATGTTCATAAAAACCATGGATAACATTCTCAGAAATGATTTACCTAAGGGTGGAACAGAAGATTCTTCATCGACATCTGGGTGAGTGCCAGGTGAGCTCAAACTAAGATATATCAGCAGACTTTTGGAGGTTTGAACTTTATTTATTCCTTTTTTTTTGAGACAGGGCATGTAGCTCTGGATGGCCTAAAACTTTAATGACAGACCAAGCTGGCCTCAGTTCACAGAGGTCTGCCTTCCTCTGTCTTCCAAATTGTGAGATTAAATGTGTGCACCTCCATACCCAGTCCACGGATGTTGGATTTTTTTTTCAAGACAGGTTTCTCTGTCCTGGGATTAACTCTTGTAGACCAGGCTGGCCTTGAACTCACAGCCTCCCAAGTACTGGGATCAGAGGCGCACACAACCACACCACCGCTCGACTTAGATGTTGGAATTCTTATGATAACAAGGTAATTTTCTCTTCAAGACCATTCTGGGGGTTTCTCCTTTCCAGAAAAACACTGAGATCTATGAAGAGACTTATTATTACAGAATTAGGAGGTCAGGAAATTCTCTATCAGCAACAGCCTACTTTCCTTGGGTTGCCAACCTCTGCTTTTAAAATAACCCCTGTGGTGAGATAGGAGGGAGACATAGAAGAATCCTGGGAGGCGGGCCCTCTAACTTGGCATGTCTAGCAACAAAAAACAAAAGACCCTAACTCAAACAAGGGGAAGGGAAGGATTAACAAGTGAGAGGGTCCTCTGACCTCCACATGCACACCGTGTCACAGGAACACTCACACATGAGCACACACACACACACACACACACACACACACACATGCATACAAATGGATACACATACACACAAGAAAACAAAAAATGGATATTTAGGGTCTTAACTTCAATGTCGATTTGAGCATTGTGTGTAATCATTAATATAGTCCTTATTTATTTTGGAGGTTCTGTTTGGACATGACTTAATGTAGTCATTTGACCATTTGAGAGTACAACCTTGACTCTTCTAGTGTGGATGATGGTACTTAGGCCTGCCCTATGAAGTCAATGTGGCATTTCTTGTGTGAAGCAAAACAAACTCCCTGTGAATGTCGGCTGTGCAGGGAACATATATCAGATGCATAAAGGTTCTATTCTCCTAGGAAATGGGGAGTTGCCAAAGGTAGAATTCTTTTGGCACATCAGTCTCTGGGCAGGATATTGCTCCTTCTCTTCAAGTCCATCCTGGAAGTGAACATCCAGGGTCCCTTTTAGAGTTCGTGGGCTCCATTCAGTGTTAAAGCCCTTCTTTCTGAATGATGGTGGCTGGGGAGTTAAAGGAGCCAAAGTCAAAGGACACAGTAGGACCTTTGTCTAGGCAACGATGGGGACCACAATGGGGTCGAGGAAAGAACTGAGTTCTGCTGATAATTCCAAATATCAAGTGATAACATGGGATCAGAGAGATCACACCAGCTGTGCTTCTGGAAAAACTCTACGTTCCCAGTGAGTAGCTTGGATACAAGTAGATGGTCCGAGCCTGGCATGGAGCTGACTGGGCCTGGGAATCAGGACACTGACAATAAGCTTTCTTTTCCCTGCAGAGTAATTGTTTTATGAGATAGGATCTCATGATGTTGCTCAGGTTAGCCTCAATCTTCTGAACTAAGTGTATCTCCTGCACTACCCGTGCCCCAAGTTCTGCTACTACTGGACTATTCATGTGCCTGGTCAGAGAAATATTTTATTTTTTTAGATGCTCAAACCAAAATATTTAAGATTGCAATCATATTAAAAATGATTGTAAATTTTTTAAACCTGCAACTCTATGATATAATAGTGTAAGTTTATGTTATTTATTTATCTTTTCATGTTGTGGACTGAATTTAGAATGCTAAACACACACCCTATCACTGAGTTGATCTCTTGATCTTAAAATCTATCTATCTATCTATCTATCTATCTATCTATCTATCTATCTATTAATCTATCTATCCATCCATCCATCTATATATTTTTTAACATTTTAGAGTGAATAGATAAAATATAGGTCTAGGAATAGTATCATAGCTTAACTGGTAGACTGCATCCCTGATCTGCTTGAATGCTGGGTTCAAGCCCCAGCACTATATGGTGGTACACAGCTTTAATCCTAGCACTTGAAGAAAGTAGATGGGTCAGGTTAAAGTCAGCCTCAGCTACCCAGAAAATTTAAGCCCAACACAGGCTTTGTAAGACCCTTTATGAAAAATGACAAAAGTGAATGCGCTAATAATTGTTCTAATTTTGAAAAATCCTTTAAAGTAACATCTAAAGACATGGCAACTGAGGATGTCTGAGAATTCTGTTGGTAAAAATGTCACAGGTCCTGTGGTTGGTTGTCTTCATTCATAATCAAAAAAAATACTAATCTTCAGCTACAACAGAGGTTGTCAGAATTTTCCTGTAAAGATCCTAATCGTAAACAGTTTGGGCTTCATGAGCCATATGGTCTCTGTCAGCAAATATTCAACTCTTTTGATGCATGTGAAAGCAGTCACAGATAATATGTAAATGAATGGGCATAGCTGTATTTTAATAAAGTTTTATTATGGACAGTCAAATTAAATTTCATATAATTTTCATATGTCCTGAAATACTATTTTTTAATTGGATTTTTCATCCACTTAAAAATATAAAAAAATATTCATGGCTCACAGGCTAGAAAAAAAAATAGGTACTGAGGAGCCAGTTTGGGTTTGTGGGCCATAGTGTGCTGACCAGTGAGTCAGAGTGAGTCAGAACAAAGCAGTCTTTAGACACCATCTAGATATGAGAGATGCTGTCCCAGAGGAAAAGGAACTTGGTAGAACCCTGAGAATGAAGCTTAGTCTAGCACAAGTCCAGATTCAGGACTAACTTAGCATAGAGAAATAGGGCTGAAGGAAGGTCCAGGGCCTCCAGGAGAGCTGGTAACATAAACCCAGTACCCACTACATGATGAGCAAAGGTCCCCAGGGACACTCACTGCTACAGCCGGGACCATCACTCCTCTTAGTAACTGGCTTTTCTTTAGTGACCAGCATAAAGCTTGGTACATAGAAGGTATTCAAATACCGTCCGTTAGCTAAATGACTGAAAACTATCCAAGGCTTTGTAGTGGGGTCTACAGGAGCTGAGGCTTCAGGAGCTGAGGATAAAGGCTGGGAAGGGTTGCTGCTACCCGGCAGTACTTCTCTCCTGATTGGGTGATACCTGAAAATCAGAGTCTGTGACTCTAAGTTCCAGTCAACGTGCTGGAAGCCGGTCATAAAGACAACAGTGTGTTTTCACCATGCTCCCTCCTTTGTCCAGACACAAAATGGTATAAATCCTAGTCTCCTGCATTCAGTAAGATCATATGACAGAATTCTGCTCAAATACAGTATTGAAGAAAGTAATATACAACATTGCCAATCTCGGCTCTTAGCAAGTCTCAAAATTTTCCATTTATTTTCACTTTTCTCCATGTTCCTCATAGAACAGGGTCCAACATATTTGATATTAGAGCTACATGATGGTAGGGGTAGGAAACCCCAGAATGGCCATCTTGAAGTTGAGAAGTCACCCAGTCTTGCCAGACCGTGAGAAAGGTTTTAAGTTGCTGAAGTTCCTTTTAACACTTACCTGAGAGTGCACAGCATTTTCAAGGTCAGAGGGAATTTACCTTTCTTAAACTCTCTTTGAGTTCTCTAGACTAGGCCTGGAGGCACAAATTCAAGTACAAGTGGTGACTTAGGAGGTGTAGGGAGTACCAGCAGGAGGGAAGAGAGGACATGGGAATGGGAGGAGCTAGAAAGGGTGTTTACAGAGCTGGCTACTTCCCACTGAAGCTTAATCAGGAGTAGAAAGTGTACCTCAGAGTTCTCCCAACAAAGGGTCGGAGGCCAGTGTAGCAGTATGTCATCCTGCCAGTCAGTCACTGATGCAGGGCTACTGGGAATCAGGGCTTTAATATCCCAGCCCAAGAGGTTAATGGTACTTAGGCTAAGGCAGATGGGGAAGAGGCCCACAAGGGCCGTTGGAACTGGACTGGAAGGTGCCTAAATTGTGATGCCCCAAGTATACGGGCGGGGAGCGTGCATCTTTATAAACTATTAAAAACCCACAACTGTGTTTCTGTGGCAGCTCGGTTCACCATGGCTGGCTCTGACTTCACTCGGTTGAGTCCCTCTGCTGACAGAAACAGTTTTTTTCCTGATAGAAAGACAGTTATGAAAAAGACCACACAGAGCATCAGAACATGGCCTTGCTGCCCTTACAGTTTTTTCTCTCTTTGGACTTCTCAACTGTTCTTTGTCTCAGCTTGCCCACCGGTAAAATTCAAGGGGCTGCATGGCGATGACCTAGCTCTTCTGTCCTCTCTCAACTCTAAGATTGTAACTCCAGCATCTTCCAGCTTGAACCCTGGCCTGTGTGACTGTTAGTGAGAGCCTCCACAGTTACCGGGGGCAGGAGGACACGTGGGACCAGAGCAGAGAGGGGAGTTCATGTGTGAGGAATTTTCTGGGCACTAGAGGTAGGACGTTTTGAACATGAAATGGGAAGTTAGCTGGAACATTAGTTGGATGTTTTTGAGGACACTTGACTGGGGTCTAAACCTTGATAATGTTACTAAATATTTCATGGCCCAAAAGATAGAAATTTGAGGGAGAATGCAGATTATAATATGATTTTAATTTCTGCTCAGGAGACTATTTGTAGTTAGTGTGCTGGGTTAAGGAAACTCTTGGCTAATTCTAAGGTAGCCTCAGGATAAGACGGGAAGCCCTGAACTAGGAATCTGAAATCTGATAGTGTTCTCAATTGATAGTGTGGCTGGCTTCTTGCTGTCTTGATTTTTAGCCCCATGGAGTCCTAGTAACAAGACAAAGGACAAAGGGTGGAGACTAGATGCCCTTTAAGTTCTAGCTAAGCTTGAATATTCTATGTTTAAAAATCAAACCTCCAAGCTATGCAGTAGAAGAGGGTGGAGTCTTAATGATATCACTTCACTTCCTTTCTGTTTAAATCCCAGGTCCTTAGTTATGTGACAAGGGTCATCTATTTAGTACATTAGTCAGCTGGGAGCGGGCTTTGCTTAGCTCAGAGCCTTTTTTCCTGAGTAATTTCCTCCATACCAGAGGAGACAATGAACACGAGCAGCCTTGTGAGATCTAATGCTCCTGACCACACAGATGGTTAAACTAATTAACAACCCTTGGACGCTGGGTTTAAAATTGAGGAACTTAAATGGTGCTTGCCTTGTCCCTTGGAGTGGCTGTCCTATTTAAGGATGAGCCTCTGATCCTGTCTTCAGTAAGGAATGCATAGATGTTGTTTTACTAACTCGGAAGTTGAGTGTAGAGTTAAGTATGCCCCACTTATGCAGAGCAATGACTCAAGCCCCCTCTCATTCTTCACGTGTTTCCATGCCCTTACTTCTCAGAGTGGCTCTCTAATTGCTAGGATTTCTTCTCGTTGCCTCATGATGTTTTTCTGTTTACTGGCATTTTTCTCAGAGTTCTCTTTCCTGTTCCATTGATTACTCACCCTGCTTCTGTGTATTTTTAAGTTAAAGATTTATTTTATTTTTAACTGTAATTATAACTATGAATATGTACATATGAGTGTAGGTGCCTACACAGGCCAAAGAAGTTGGATCCCTTGGAACTAGTGTTACAGGAAGTTGTGAGACACCTCACAGTGCTGGGAACTGAATTTGGGTCCCCTGCAACAGCAGAAAACACTCCTAACCACTGAGCCATCTCCCCAACCTTGTTTTTGTATCTTTATATAAATATTTTGAGCTGGGCAGTGGCTGTATACATCTTTAATCCTAGAACTCGGGAGATAGAGGCAGGCATATCTGGAGGTCAACTGTCTTTTGTTTTTGTTTTTCAAGGCAGGGTTTCTTTGTAGCTTTGGAGTCTGTCCTAGACCTAGCTCTTCTAGACCAGGCTGGCCTCGAACTCACCAAGATCCGCCTGCCTCTGCCTCTCGAGTGCTGGGACTAAAAAAGGTGTGCGCCACCACCACCCAGATTATTTATTTGTGTTGATTCCCACAGTCTAGCAGGTTATGGGTACCTAGTAGGCACCAAAAGACAATGAATAAAGAAGTCTATATAGACTACCTCTTATCTGCCTTTTCTGATTCTTCTGGTGACCTAGTCTCTTGGACCCCAGCTATCGTTCACCTCAGCCCCACTGTGCCAAGCTTTCTGAGAGACCTACTCACGGACACGACTTCATTCTGAGAGGTACTGCAACCACTCCTCAGCTTGGGTCTACATGGCTTCATTTCCTGAGTTCCATTATTGCCTGTCTAGGGTCCGGCCCCTCTCCTTGGGCTCTTTATATGTGATCTGGTTAAGCGCTTGGGTACTTGGAGACCTGCCACTGCTGTGGGGTGTATGACCTGACGTCCTGAACTAATTGCCAAGGGGACAGACGGGTCAACTTGGAAATGGAGGGAAGTGAATTTTTCGAGTTGTCAAATTTCTGCCAATGGCAAACAAGTGGTGGGAAGCCAAAAGCCTTCCTTCCCTCGCCTCCTCTCACAGGCTGGTCCACGGTGCAGAGTTGCCAACATTTCTTTTTAAGATCATCTTTTGTAGAGGGATGCCTCCATTGTGTGGTGCCTTTCAACAACTCTTGTCTGAGGCCTCCAAAGGCTGAGTCTCCCTTCAATCCCCCAAGAGGAGGAAGAGATACCTATGGCAGGACAAGCCCCTACACCTACTTGGCCACGATCACATTGATAATTCTGGCCGCACCTTTCTGTAGACTGAAGCTGACCTAGATCACCCATCAAGTCCAGGCAGTGTTCCCTTTCTTCAGGGATGATTACGAGGGCTGGAGGGACTCTGATTCACCACAACTCTTCTTTTAGCTGGTGCTTCCAGAAGGTGCCTGAGGACCTTGCGAAGCCCCAGGCCAAGGGCAGCTTCTATGCAGTGGATGTGGGCCTGATCTCAGCAGAGGCACTGTGCCTTCAGAACACTGCCTTGGGCTGATGATGGCAGATCCAGGGCACACACAGAGCTTTTACCAAGGACTTGAGCCTCTACGTGCTCCATGGCCGGCCTTATTGGCCACCCAGTCCCTATCACCATCCAGAGAGGGTTGCGGCATCAGGTCCCTGCTAGCGAACCCTTGGAAGGATCTACGTGACTCCAGCAGCTTATGTTAGCTGGACAGAGCAGCTCAGCTCAGGCAGGCACCAGGTCCAAGGGGGAGGAAAGGATGTGCCCTGTATACCCCTTAACTTCTCTGAGAAACCCCTGTACCCCACCCTGCTCCTTTCTTGGGTCCACAAATATAGAGGGGGAGATGTTTTCACCTTTCCCCATAGCAAGGCACCTGGCTGGTTTGCTTACTTCAGGGATTCCCTAGATCCCATGCGATGTCCATCAGGGTGCAGAGCCTCCCTGAGTGTACAACCTCCCACCTCTTACTTGCCCATCTACATTCCCAATGGAGTAGTGCCCTTGACCACACTCCCTTCCACTTTTTGCCCCCAGTACCCATCTTCAATCAGTGCAGCCTGCTGGAGCATAGGCATTGAATCCTAAGGGTCCCAGAACCTGCTCTGTGATCTAGATTCCCTCTTCTAGGGAGTATCACTCAACAGGAGCATCTATGATGTGTGGATCAACCACCCTTGGGGCCTGGCTGCTTCTACTCCAGGCTGGCTGCTGTCCTGGTACAACCTGTAATATTTCAAGGCAGGCAGGGCCTGCCTCTCCCTTCTACCCTCGATAACCAGTTTGGTAGAGAGCCAGAACTAGGAGCATGTCCACAGCCACAGTTTTAAAACACTAGGCATGGCCTTACTGAAAACGCACAACTTTAATTGGGTTATTTGGGAAAGGGTTTTGCCTCTGCTAGATGCAACAGGTCCGGCTAGTCATGTCTTGACTCTCCCACACAGGGACCAGGTCTGGAGACGCAGAGCTCAGGCTAGAGTGCTTCTCAGGCCCTTGTGCCAATCACCTCTCCATCCCTCTGTCACCGTTCCTTCCTGGCTCCAGGCTAGGGGGAAGGAGAGCTAAAAGTGGGTCCAATCTGAAGTCTCGCCCCTACCCCAGCTGCCTGGGTAAGAGGTATCACCTTTTGGGGGAAAGGGTTAGGAAATGAAAGACTGGACCCTGCATATTTGGGGGTTGATAGAAGTAGGGGAGAGATTAATGGTAAAGGAACTTACAACATTAAAAAGCAAAAATAAAATAATATCCTTTGTGAACAAAAAAGTGCACTGGAGAAGTGAAGCTATGTCTCTTTATGGCTGCTCATATGTGACCTCACACAGTGTATGGTGCTCATGCAATATAACACGTCATGTGGCGTCTGAGTCTTTTTCCTCCACTCTCTGTCAGAAGATCATACCTCTCAAGTAGACTCAAAGCACTTAATTCTTATCTCATGCCGTTTGTCAACAGGAAACTTGAGCTAAGACAGGTAGCATTGGGGAAACCAGCAACAGCAATGACAACGAAAACCGGCTGGACCTGACCCTTCACACCGGAATTGTCCTTTGACAGTCTGACCTTAGTTCTCATTGAGTATTTACCTGCAAGATAATGCAGGTACATGTGGAGGCCAGAGGTTGATGTCTGCGTGCTGTCTTCAGTTACTTCTCCACTTTATATTTTGAGACCTAGTTTCTCACTGAACCTGGAGCTTACCATTTCAGTCAGACAGTCCCACCCTCCCCCATTCTCTTACCCTGGGGTTATAGGCAAGTACCCCCCCAACTTGTATGTGTCTGCTAGAGAGCTGAATGCAGATGTTCACACTTGTGTACCAAGCACATAACCTATGACTCTCAGCCTCTTTCCTCTTATTTCTGAATGTTTCTTCCATCTTGAGTTCTCTTCTCTAAACTGGCTGTTGGTTAACACCCCATTCAACTACACTGCTGAGAATTGAATGCCACATACAATAACAAGTATTATGTCTAAAAAATCCTAATCTGAGGTCATTTCTTCCTTTGATTTAGAAGGTAAGGGAATCTAGACATGATACATACTACTGCATCAAAAACATTCTGTTCTACACTATCTTATTTGACCCTAGCAACCACTGGGCCATGCAAATGAGTTTCTCATGTCATGCACACAGCTAGTTCAATGATTTTGAGTGCCTTCACTATCTCATTAATCTGATAAGTAGGCTTATTAACATTTGAATCCATCTCCAAAATTCCTGTAATGCCAACCCCCCAACACATTTAGCAGTTGTGATGGTTTGAATAAGAAGCCCCCATAGACTCATATATTTGAATGCATAGTCATTAGGGAGTGATGATGCTTGACAGAGATTAGAAAGTATGGCCTTGTTGGGGTACCTGTGGTCTTGTTGGAGGAAGTGTGTCATTTGAGGTGGACTTTGGAGTTTCAAATGCTCAGGTCAGGCACAGTGTCTTTTGCTTTTCCTTCTGCCTGATGATTTGGATGTAGAACTCTCAGCTACTTTTTCAGCATCATGTCTGCCTGTATGCTGCCTGCTTCCTGACATGACAATAATAGACTAAACCTCTGAACTGTAGGCCAGCCCCAATGAAATGTTTTCCTTTATAGAAGTATAGGCAGATTTTCTGTCCTGCTGGCCTGCTCCCAAATAGCCACACAGAGACTTCTTATTAGTTAGGAAAGCTTGACCAATAGCTTAGGCTTGTTTCTAACTACCTCTTATAACTTAAATTAATCCATATCTTTTAATCTATGTTCTTTTAAGTGGCTTGGTTACCTTTACTTTGTAATGCCCATTCTGCTTGCTCTGCATACTGATGTCTCCCTGTGACATTACCCTTTTTTCCAGCATCCTCTGTGCCTGGAAATCCTGCCTAGGTATTGGCCATTCAGCTTTTTATTAAACCAATCAGAGTGACATCTTCACAGTGTACAAATAGGTTATTCCACAACGTAAGAGTTACTGTAGTCATGGTTTCTCTTTACAGCAATAAAACACCGACTAAGACAATTAAATAATGTAGAGATTAGGGACAAGCTTCTGTCATGGCTCACAGTAACTGTTCCAAACATCAAGTCTCTGCATGGAGATGCCAGAATTTTGGGATAACTTCCAAGGACAGCTGCTAACAGGATGTGGAACCAGCCAGAGAGAGAGAGAGAGAGAGAGAGAGAGAGAGAGAGAGAGAGAGAGAGAGAAAGGTGTGTTTCAGTCACAGAGCATAAAGGAGTTTGAGATCTGAAGAGTGCTTTGACATTGGTCATAGATAGATGCAGAGTTTGTGGTTCACCCAGCATGACTGACACCATCAGAAAGAATGGCAAACTAGTTTATCGTCATCCACCCAAGACACTGCACTATGGCTCCTGAGTCCAACAGGTGCCTCACATATGGGAAATAGTAAATAACATTTGACTGTGTGATACAGTCAGGGTAACTGAACAAAGATAAAGAGATCTTCAGGGTAAACACTGGTCAACCGATTGTATCCAGTCAGAGAAGCAGGAATCTGTGTATCTGAGAAACCTAATATATCCAATGAGATAAGACTCACCCACAGAATAGTGAGAGAAAATAAATCAGAGTTATAAGTGTGGCAGCAGTGCCACAAACTGGGTTATACATGGGAAAACTATCAAGGGAGAAGTAAAAAAGACAAAACTACACTTGGCCTTCTAACCTTTGCAATAACTCTATTATGACTCTTGCTGTGTGGCCATCCATGGGCTTACCTTTATCTTTCAGATGCTTCTTCAAAGAATTATCCTGCCTAGGAGGGATGACAGAAGATAAACAGTCGTGTCACTTGTCACCTGAGGAAGAAACGTTAGCAATTGAGAGCTCTGTGCAGCTCAATCGATATCACCGGGCTGTGCCCGTTGATGGGTTTTCATCTAGTCATTTCTCAGAGGCAGAGCACTTCCCATGAAGAGGCAGTTAAGACATCTTGTTTGCTCTCTCCTCCATTGCTAATGCTATGTTTTCCTCATCTCCTAAATGAATCACAGATGGTCCCTCACTTACAGTGGTTCCTCTTACAATATTTTGGCTTTACAAAAGTGCAAAAGCCCTATATGTGCAGTAGAAGCTGAACTTTGAATTTTGATCTCTTCCTGGGCTGGTGGCATGATGCTCTCACGAGATGCCAGGCAGCGGTACTGAGCTGTGGCTCCCAGTTAGCCATGAGATCACGAGAGCAAACAACTGACCCTCTGCGGTGTTATGTGTTGCTAAGCTGTGCTGTTTGCCTGGTTAGTTGCATTAATACACTCCCCACTTACGATATTTTCAACATACAACAGAGTAAGTGGGACATCTGTGGTGTCATAACCCAGCTCATTTCTCTACCCATCCCTCTCCCCCCCCCCCACTCTTTATATTGTTATAGAACTACCTTCAATGACACATCTTAGTGTGGAAAATTACATCAACATCCCATGTTTTAGCTCTCTTACCCCTTGGAAAGCTTAAATTTTATAATTTCTTCTGAAAGGTGGAGGGAGGAAAATACTCTTCACCTGTTGGTTTTGAGCTTGATCATGTGACTGGAGTCATCCAATAAGGTGGAGTGACTGTGCCCATGTGCCTGCTCCAAGCCTTGGGGTTTAAGGAGCTGGTGGCATTTCCTCTTGCTCGTTCTCACTTCTTGCCAGGAAAGAGGCACACCTAGCCCAACTACCGTCCCCACCACAAAGACACCCTGCTTACTGTTTCAGTTGCCTATTTCCACCCCAGCTTTCTTTCTGACTCCATAACATTTTGTCTTCACTTTGGGATATCCCCCAATATCCTTTCAGAGTTGGTTGTTACGGCACTGACTAGTTAGGTATCCAAATCTGTATTCACCTCTTCCTTTGTGTGACAAATCTCAATTTTTTTTTTCAGCCTGGCAGTGTTCCCAGGGAGCCCCACAGATCTCCCTCTATGTAGCTCAGGGCTGAGAGATGCAGAAGTTGCAATTCTGATGAATATAGTTGCTTTTATTTCTGTACAGCTTCCGTATAAGGACCAGGAGTTTAGCTTCATCCACTTTTGTTCTTTACTACTCGGCAGAGTGGCGAGCACACAGCAGATCTTGGTACTGCTTGCTGAATGCTGTGGAAGCAGTCACGTGGTATGGAAGCCAAGGGATGGAGGATCTAAGCTTGGGTTCCATTCTTCACCAGAGATCCTACAACACCTACTAATTTATGTGCTCCCCAAATGGCATACTAATTTCTTCTGCGTCTGAGAGCAAACTCTACTGTATTCTACAGGGAACAGAAAAGAATATTGACAATACATGAACTCAAGAACACTGCTTTACTGACTATTAAGAATTTTAAGCCACAGAGAACAAACTCATTTACCTGTTAACAAGCTGACACATCATTAGTTCTACTAAGAGGCCAAGGTTAGAGGGATACCTCTCACCTTCCCTGCCCTGATAGCCACCTAAGAACTCTTTCTAAACAAATACTGAGAATGTCATAGTAATATACCAGGATTTGTCCCTTTATCCTCACACAGGGACCAAGGAAGAGGGGAGAGTGGTCTCGGGGCCATCTGGAGCTGTGTTCCCAGCCACCACACCAATCCCGGGGACAGTGGGCCCAAGCAAAGATGGTCAATGAGTTGCCACTCCTGCATACCACCTCATTCTCCAACCTCACTCATTTTGCTCTTCTGACATTTTCTTCGGAGGTGGCCAGATTCTTCTTCTCTTACACAAAATAAAAGAAAATCCACCCCTGGACATTTTTCTGAAAACCTGCCAGTCATCTGCCTGCCATTCCTGTTGATTTCTCTCCTCTCCCACAGCCTCATGCGGCTTTGGTTTCACCACCCTACTGAAACCACCACTCAGGGTGAGTTCCCCCTCGTGCCAGGCCCCAGCTCAGCCCCGTCCTCCTCATACACACACTTGGCCTGTGGAAAACCACCTCTCGGTCAGGCCATGTTGCACACTGACAGCCGCGCGTAGGGTAGCACCACCCTGCACACACAAGTGTCTCCTTTCCTATGACATCACAGGTGTGTGAAGACGTGGACGAAGAGTGTAGGGGCATCTGGTCTCCCTTCAGAGAGGAGGACTGAGCATGAGTAAAAGCTCACACATAATGCTGAATGTGACTCTTCTCTTTTCAGTTCTTTGTATTGATCAATGTAATCTTTTCTCTTTCTTCCTGATCAAATTTGACTTATGTCTGAGTTTCTTCCAAGCTTGTTCTCATGCCATCTTTCCTGGCCAAAGGCAAGTCCTTTTCAGTGAGCTGCCTCTGGGGAGAAGGTTGCATTAATGTCCCCAGTATTTTATACCTCCCATTCCCTGGACAGCTTCGACTTTGTAGCTCCTACCAAAAGTGGGGAGGGAAGCAGTTCTGACCCATTGGTTTGGGTTTTTGCCCATGTGTCTGCCTTCAGTACTGCAGACAACGATGCTGCTGACGCCACAGGATAGGCTGGATAACAACCTCCCCAAATGCCCATGTCCTAATCTGTCAAACCTGTGACTTGTTAATTATATGGTAAATGAACTCTACCAATGAGATTAAACTAAACTGAGGATCTTGTGATTGTTCTGTTTTCAGAGCGGGTCCTAAATGCAATCACAAATGCCCTTAGAAGAAACAGATGAACAGGGAGATTTGACTATCGAAGAGTGGTAACTGTGGCCTGGAAAGCACAGACTGGGGTAAGGCCACCATATACAAAGAAGGCTTGTAGGAGGGAGCAGCCCCTGCCTGTTCCTGACTTTAGCCTATCAAGTATGTTTTGGACCGCTGGCCTCCAGGACAGTTAGAGAATAAATACATATTGACTTAAGTCACCAGTCTTCATTGTAATTTGTTAGAGCAGCTAGTAATTATGTTTCTGGGGCACAGTGTGCTGTTTTGACATGTATATAGCACAGAATGGTAGGATCAAGGTAACCGGCATACCTACCACTTTAGACATACGTCGTTTGTTTGTGTTGGGGACATTCAGAATCCTATCTACTATCTATTTTGAACTAATCAGTTAATTATTGTCAGTCTTACTTTACTGTGCCATTGAACTTGAAAAGTTGTTGCTTTATCCAGCTGCTTCCCTGAACATATTAGCCATACCCTCCCCAACCCCCCCCCATGCCTTTTCCAGGGTCTGGTAACCTCATTATTCTATTCTCTGTTTGTCTGAAATCAAGTCTGCAGCCTTCACATGTGAGCAAAAGTTTGTGGTGTTTGTCTCTGTGCCTGAACTATTTCACTTAGGGTCTGTCCCCAGTTACTTCGAATAACAGACTTTCCTTATTTGTTTGTTTAAAGAATATTCCACTGAGAATATACACCACATTTTCCCTTATTCATCCAGTTATCAATGGGCACTTTGTTCCATTCCCTTTTTTTGATATAACAAACAGTGGGTGTTTCAATAAACTTTTGACGCTGGTGTTTCTTTATCTACCACTTCCAATTTCTTTGGATATGAGTAAATGGGGGATTTCTGAGACACAAAGTAGACCTTTTCTAGGTGTGTGTGTGTGTGTGTGTGTGTGTGTGTGTATACACACACACTCATGCTGTTTTTGTCCATGTTCTATTGCTGTGAAGAGACACCACAACAGTAGCAAATCTTATAAAAGTAAAACATTTCATTGGGGCTTGCTTATAGCTTCAGAGGTTTAGTCCATTATCCTCATGCCAGGGAACATGACCAACATGCATGCAGAAGTGGTAGCTGATTTGAAGGCAGCAGGAAGAGAGAGTCACTAGCTCTGGCATAGGCCTTTGAAAATCAAACACACCTCCAGTGACGTACTTCCTCCAGCAAGGCCACACCTCCTAATCCCTCTCAAGTAGTGCCACTGCCTAATGACCAAGAATTTAAATATATGAGCCTATGGTGGCCATTCCTACTCATACTACCACACATGCACATGTGCCTTCTACTGGTAACTTGAGTTGTCTTTCCTCTGTTACCTTCTATCTTCCTTGAGACAGGGTCTCTCACAGCCCTGGAGTTTTGACAAGTAGGCTATCCTGGCTAGCCAGTGAGTGCCTGTGTTCTTCCTGCTCTGCTTCCCACTTCATCATTGCTGGGGCTACCGGTGCGCACCATCACCCTAGCTTTTTATGTGGGCTCTAGAAATCTAGAAATGCCTCAGGTTGAAAGGCAAGGGCTTTCCCGACTGAGCCCTTTCCTCAGACCTATTTCTAATTGTTTTGGGGAGTCCTTGCTGAAGGATATCTGTCATTTAATGGGCATCATTCTAATTATTTCACCTACAGCTCAGATCAAATTATCTGTAATACTTGGCACAGCACAGTTGTTGTGTTGTATTATTTGGGCAATGATGACAAGAATAAAAGTCTGCACATGCTCAATAGGGGCCCAAGATTTTCCTGGTGTTTTGGATCGCTTAGTTGAGTCTTTGGATAAGGGGCCCATAGATACAGAGACTGGCTATATTTTCCTGCTGAGAAGTTGGTCTCTACTGAAGTCAAGCAGTTCTCTCAAGGCTACCCAGGCAAGGTTCTGTGGCACTAATGGCACCAAATAGACTCTGTTTCCTGAGAGTCATTCCACATAGCAAGGCCAGTTCCTAGCTCTTCTGTGTCCTGGCATTGTTCATCTGGCTAGGGAGAAGATCCTCGAGGTCTCAGGACACTCATTCTGCCTCTTGCCAGGTAGATATGTAACAAAGAAGGAGAGATTTTCTCCCATTTTCCAGTGTTCTTCAGGTAAAATTTCTGTAGCTCAACTAAATTCCTATATTTTATCATGTTAGGTCAAAAAAATTTGAAAGTACTTCACTGTATCCAGGTGCTCTCATTTCTTGTTTTGCTAAATTGATATTCTTTCTTTGACTCTGTAGCTGTAAAGCTATCTGATTTACATCTGCTTGAGCCTGGAGCTTGAAGTGAAAGGCATTGGACAATTGCTAACACTTTGAAGAGAATGTCTCTCTTGTTAAAAAAGAAGAAGGATGAGGAGGAGGAAGAGGAAGAGGAAGAGGAGAAGAAGAATATGACGCCACGCCTTGCTTCCATTTCTCTAAAAATGTTCTCTAAAGGATATCATCCATTTGAATGCACTGTAAGAATATCCTATACTGTAAGGTACATGTGATATGTGCATTTAAAGTAGCTGTATCTCAATAGAGCTCAAGTCCCCATAGTTCACCCATTTGAAGTATATGATCCAATGCTTTTCAGTTCATTCAAATGGTTGTGCTATGACTGTCAAAACTGATTTTGGAACATTTGTGTTTCTTTCAGTAAAAACACTGACTGTGTGCAGAAGCACATACCTGTCACCTCAGCATTCAGGACTGTGTGTAGAAGTACATGCCTGTCACAGCATGCAGGACGGTGTGCAGCAGCACATGCCTGTCATCTCAGCATGAAGGACTGTGTTCATCTCAGCATGCAGGAGGCTGAGGTGAGAAGATCCAGAATCTGGAGTCACCCTGAAATGCAAGGTCTAGATTAGCTTGAGCTACATAGCATTCCTGCTTCAAAAACACAAACCGCCACATCACCATCCCCATGACTACCACCATCACCACCACCATCACCATCACCACCACCAACAAAAACCAAACCAAACTAAAGTTCTCTGTCAGTGAGCAGTTGCATTCTTATTCCCTCAGCCTCACCCTATGCAAACGACAGTGTGCTTCATCTCTTAGGTATTTGCCCTTTCTGGACATTTTATGTAAATAAAATACTATACCTGGTTCTTGGAATGGCTTCTAATGTTTCCTAGGTTTGCCCATGTTGTAGCACATATTGTTATTTCATTCTTTTTAATTGTCTGAATAATATTTCACTGTGTGGCTTGACCACATTTTACTTTTCATTTACTGCCAATGAATTTTGGGGGTGTTTCCCCCTTGTGGCTATGGTGATAGGCTGGGGCTGCTATGAACATTTGTATCAAGTTTTTGTGTGGGCATAGGCTTCTAACTCTGCTTTTTAAAATTATTTTTTATTTGTGTGTGTGTGTGTGTGTGTGTGTGTGTGTGCGCGCGCGCGCGTGTGCGCAAGTGCATGCCTCCCATGGTGCACATGTGGTGGTCAGAGGACAACTTTCAGGAATCAGTTCTTTCCTTCTATCATATAGGTCCTGGGGATCAAACTCAGGTTGTCAGGCTTGGTGGCCGACCCACTGAGCCATGTTGCGGGCCCTCAGATTTCTTAAATGTATGCATGTAGGAATGTAATTGTTAGACTGTAAGTAATACTGAGCTTACATTTTTGACGAGCTCCCAGACTATTTTCAATATATTCATTGAAAATAAATTCATGATAGCTGGGGGCTGGGGCTAGCTGGGGAGAGGGAGAGGATAAGAAAGAGATTCAGTGTGGTGAGGCGCCAGGAACTGTAATGTATGCTCAGCCAAAGCATCCGGTCCCAGATTGACTGCTGCTATGGGAACAGATCCAAGTTAATCTACGGAAGTGCAACAAAGCACAGAGGGTGCTGCTTATGTTTTACCCAAGAAGTGACCCAGAGTCAGATGTTTGGGCTGGGATGAGGACTGAACAGGAAGCTCATTTGCAACCTTGGGACAGAATGGAGAGGATGACACATTTTGTTTGTTAGCCTAGGCAATTGCTGCGAACAAGGAGCCTGTCTCCAAGGCCGTCCTGGTACCAGCCCACCCCGCAGAACAGCAGGCCTGGCTGGGATCATGCTTTCTGACCATTTTTGTCCTTTCATCTGCTTAAGCTAGTTACACTGTCACTTTGAGCTCTGGCTCTGAGTCCCCGGGAAAGGCTCTGTCCAGATGTTCATGTATTTAGCAAATGCACTCTGCTGATGCCTTGGCACGGCTGCTTTCAGATGGGGACGGATACTTGATGCTGTTGGCTGTTGGCAACACACACACACTCAAATGAACAGCAAAGTCTGTGACTCAGATCCCCTGTCTCCAATTCTTTTTGTAATACAGCAGATGCATCATTTAAAGGGAAACTGACAAGGTAGCACGGGGGGAGCGGCACTGTTTTCCCCATAGCACCCTCTCAGCTCTCGCGGGTCAGGCAGAAGCTCTTCACGTGGGGAAGGGTGTCTTGTGTTGTCCCACATTGTAAGGCAACTCCTTCTGTCTTTATGTAGGAATTTGTGCCCCCTTTTAAAACCATTTCTTCCATTACGTATGCAGAAACCCTCAACCCATTCAGTTGCAGGTCCTTCCCCAATACTACGTATTTTTGATTCTCTTTGAGCTAAGCATATTTCAGAGAATATTTTACATTGTCCAGTGTGCAGTTGCACACTTAACCCATTCAGTTGCAGGTCCTTCCCCAATACTACGTATTTTTGATTCTCTTTGAGCTAAACATATTTCAGAGAATATTTTACATTGTCCAGTGTGCATTGCGCCTAGAGAATGGAAAAGCCTTTTTTAAGGTCACCAGATCAGTGGAGGACCTGCCTCCACACCTCTCTCTCTCCCTGCCTCTCTGCTCTCAGACTTCGCTCTCCTGGGACTCTGTGGTGTTGCTCACCATTGTATTCTCAAATGCCTAGCACAGTGCCTGGCATATTATCTGGGGACCAGTTTGGTCTTTCTGAATACTGATTCCAGCGAGTACTGCCTGTGGGGTGACTTGAATGTCTCTCCTTTTCTTTATGAAGTGTACCTAACAGTGGCACCTGCCTCAAATACATGTGAACAGTAAGAAGTAGACAAATCAGTGCGTTCAAAGTGATTAGGAGAGTGTCTTTTATAGAATGGAGGGGGTTTTCCATAAATGTTGCCTCTTGGGTGAATGAATGCCTAGGTTGTAGGAGCATCCCTCAATAGGTATCTCAGTGTCCTTCATCCTATTAGACCCTGTTCTTAGCTCTGTGAAGACTGATGCTTCAGGCAGAGGGCTTTTGGGCAGAGTAAGTTCCTCCTGGATATCTGTTCAATCCTAGCTGCTCTTGCGAGGATTCTGGGGATACGGAAGCACAAGCACAGGCTATGTTCTGGCCTTCAGTGATCACCAGCCTGTGATCTAGTATATCACACGCTCTGTTTCAGTCACGCAAAAGCCTCTGGATGCTTAACATATATTTGTGAAGATTTCCAGGTCCTTTAGACTTTGCTTAAGAAAATTGCAGAGCTCTCAGCCTCTCAAAGGGAGGTTTAGGCTGACAAAAGAATATCTCGCAAGAGTGGCTTGCGGACACGGGCAGCTTTGTTGATTTCACTTCTGGGCGCAGAGCGATGTTCTCATATGAATTCTGTCTCAGAAGGTTTTATCTATCCTTGATGGCCTGTGGCCTAGCTGTGTTGAGTGCGGATCCTGAAGTCTATCTGGGAGCGTGAGAAGGACACAGCCAATGAACCTGAAAAACTGCCCAAGTATGGGACACATCCAGCTCCTGGTCTGGTAAAGGGCTGTGTTTCTGATAGTTTCTTGCCTCTGTCTGCATCACTTACGCATCCATCCCAGGTTCATGATTCAGAGATGCTGGATTGATAGGGATTCCATGAAGTCACTGAGCTCTTAGGAAAGACAGTTCAATGAAGGGTTCCATGAGAAGATGAATGATTCCTTGATGCTGACCCCAGTCCCAGCCAAATGCACAGAACAGTGAACCTTTATGAGTTCATGCATGCTCAGTGTCTAAGAGCTCTCTGATTTCTAAGTACTAGGACCAGCGAGACAGCTGAGCTGGTAAAAAGAACTTGTCACATGACCTGAGTTCAATGCCTGGAACCCATGGTAGGAGGGGAGAACTCCTGAAAGTTTGTCCTATGTTTAAACACACACTGTGGTGCATATGTACCTGTACACACACACACACACACACACAGTCTCTCTCTCATATTGCTACTACAAATAAAATAAAATAATTTATTCGATTTATAAATTCCAGACTGAATCACAACAGTAGCCTTATTTGGAAAACTTGAAAATATGGTTTCCTTGGCTCTAGGGTTTCTGCTGGAGTGTAGCTGAGGAATCTGATTTTTTATTCAAATTGTCCCAAGTAATTCTCCCAGAGGGTCAGGCCTGTAAAGCTCTCAGTCAAGGCTCATTACTGGTTGCACCTCAGGGTTACAGTGTACCTGTGGCATGGCCGGGCTTCCAGAGACTGATTGCATTTATTTGGGTAGAAGGTTCTAAAAAGTTGGATTTTTATTTTCAAGACAGGGTTTCTCTGTGGGCTCCCGGCGGTCCTGGAACTCGCTCTGTAGATCAGGCTTGTTTGGAACTCAGAGATTCATCTGTTGGACTTTTTTAAAAAAATTATTTGCTTTGAAGTTTTCCTGCAAGTATATATTGTATATTGAGCATATTCCCTGGCCTACCCCCTTCTCCCTCCCACTCCTGATAGCACCTTGTCCCCTTAAACAGTTTGTTCCTACTTTCATATTATAGATGCACATGTGGTTTTACGTATTTATATAAAATCTAGGAATCACAAAGGAGAGAAAACATCAGATATTTTTCTTTCTGAGACTCATTTAATTCACTTCATAGGACACTCTCTAGTGCATCCATTTTCCTGCAAATGCATGAGTTAATTCTTCTTTATGGCCAAGAACAATCTCATTGTGTACACAAGCCGCATTTCTCTATCCATTTCTCAGCTTTTTTTTTCTTTCTTTCTTTCTTTTTTTTTTTTTTTTTTTTTCTTTTTTTTTTTTTTTTTTTGGGAAACAAGGTCACATGTAGCCCAGGCTGGCCTCAAGCTCACTAAGTACCAGAGGATTGCTTTGGATTCCTGATCCTTCTGTCTGCATTCTGATTGTTGTGATTACAGACCTGTGCTACCACACCCAGTGTGTTCAGCATTAAAGGCTGCCATGTGACTCTAGGCATAGTAGAGAACCAGGAAAAGTTAAAAACCCTGACAACCAACTACCCTTTCTTTAGTAAAGGCAGTGATGGAGTGCACATGCAGATGTGATATGAAATGGAGCATCCTGGCCATTAGGACCCCAGACACCATTCCACCTAGAGGGTCCCCATCATTTTGCTGTTTCAGATCAGAGCACTTTAGGACTAGCAAAGAGTTGCTGTTTCATTTTTTGTGAACTTTTTACTTTGCTAAGTTAAGGCACTAAAAAAGAATTCAGCTCAGCTACCATTTATCTGTACCATTCTGTAATTTGTTTTAAATGATGGGACTGGAGGGATAGCTCAGAGGTAAGAGCATTTGCTCTGCTCACAAGGATCTAGGCCACAAGGATCTAGGCTCAGTTTCCAGCAACCATAGGCCTCACAGCCATCTGTGATTTGAATTTCAGAGGCTCTTAACACCTTCTTCTGGACTTTGAGGGCAGTAGGCACATATGTGGGACATATAATATATGAAAGTAAAACTCACATACACACAAAATAAAAATAATTCTTTAAATGAAGTTTTTATGTTTTATATATAGAACAGACCTGAAGTAAAGCTATGGCAGTTCTTATGTAGAATTCATTGATTTGAGAGAAACTTGCTTCGTGGTTTTAACCTTCCTTCATTGTGGTTCAGCTGGCTTCCAAGCCAAAGTTAACCTTCTCAGCTGAAGCAATTGAGATCTGGGAAAGGAAGGTCATTGGCTCTGGCTCTCAGGCAGCAGGGCTGGGACCAGAACCTATTTAAGGATATCAGTTCGTATTGATATATAATGCTCTGGTGACAGGCCTGGCACCCCTGTACTTCCCATCTAACATGTATGGATCAGAGCCTTTGGGAATGGCTGCCCACTCCCTCAACCATGCTCAAGCTCACTTAGAATGGTCACCATGGTAATCATCAGGTTAATGGTTCTGTTGGGTAGGGTAGTATCATCTCAACACAGTCATTGTTGTGTCTACAAGTGGATGCCTCACTTGAGAAGCAGGAGGATGGAGACTTCAAGGCCAGTCTGGGCTATGAAGCAAGGCCTTGTCTAGTGACAACTAACTAAGAAGGTAAAATCTGAAACTTCTAGCAACAATAGGATGTGGAGTACAATTATGTGAGTCTTTGGTGTGGCAGAGGGGAACTTCAGTTATAAAATATAGGAGCATGTTGCTGTTCTGTCTCACCAGGACACTGTACTTCGAATATTAAAAAAATCTGTGAAGAATTAATTTTCTGATTATCTCCTGCAGAGTCCAAGTATCTTCTCTTACCATGTTGTTAATTTTAATAAGTCAACAAATTGGCTAATTCTCTTGGAAAGGCTTTCATTGAGGGAACGGCCATGTTATACAGTTCCCTCGGAGAAGGAAGAAAACAGACTTCCAAATGCATTATCAATAAGTAGGGCATTTGGACCCTGAGATAGGAAGTGGACAAGATGTGCTGAGCTCTTGGGTGCAGACGCTCAAGTCAATACGTGAGGAGGTGAAGCCGCAGTGGTTTTGGCACAACGCTTGTTTCCTCGGGACCAGTGCGGGACTTTTGAAGGGCAGGCCTAAATCCAACTTGGATCTCAAGTCTACATAAAGTGATCAAGTTTACTGCCTTGAGCAGAAGAACAGTCAGGAAACAATCACAGGAAGGAATGCACCACAGAAGGGCAAGGCATGACCTAGTGTCCCCAGCACATGACTGGACCGTAGAGATAGTAACACCTAATTTGTTGAAATGAAGTGTCTTTTAGGGACCCAAAGGCATTTCCCTATATTGCAATCAAGTGGAGATCTGGACTAAACCAGGGCAGTTTTGTGGGGGTGGGGTGAAGAGCCTGGGAGCAGTCAGGAGGGACTTGTGTCTGCCACGAAGCCATTGGATAGCTGTCCTAAAAATGGGTCGCGGAGGTGCCCTCAATGGGAGGAGAAACACAGAACAGAAATGTCATCAACCTCATAATTTGGCTGCTTCCCTGGCCCAACCCTCTTAAACCTATTTCCTGGAGCCAAACTGCAGGTTTAATATCCCAGCTGCAAATCCCCCTGGACTCCCTGGCTCCTTTGGGAGCCTACCTACCAGAGGTAAAAGACAGAATGAGTCAAATTTCCTTTAAAGTCATCGTCTGACTTCAGTGTTGACCTGTTTCCTCATTCTAAATTAGTAAGATAAACCCACATACCTTAAAACTATGCTCCGCACCACAGAGGTGCCGTGACCCTTTTAAGTACCGTCTGAAGGGAGGTGAGTAGCTCCCAGCTCAGTCAAATTCCTGCCCTGCAGCACCTCTGTCTCACTGGACCAGAAGTGGGACAGGATGCCTCCCCGCCTGTCACTGGATGACGAAGGAGTCCAAGAAACCCATGGCCACAGAGGCTAAAGCATGAACAGAATGCTGGAACCAAATTCCTTGTTTTTGGGTTAGAGGCAACTGGAGCACATGGAGACATATGACAGGTCTCCAGTGTCATCAGCCTGTGTCATAGCTGGGTCCAGAACAGGATTCTCCCATCATTAACTCATACTGACTCTCAAGTGCCTGGTGGAATCTCTCCCTAACTTTAGGCAATAGGCTTATTTTGGAGAAGGGGAGAGAGGTCAATATAGATGCTACATGGCATAAGTAATTCATAGGCATTCAGCTGGAAGACCCTCGCTGTATACTGCATGTGTATATGAGAGCATATAGGGACTCTATTAATAATATATGGTGGTTTGTGCCTCTGTGTGTCTCTATGCCTGTGTGTGTTCATAAATATTTAAATTAGGGTGAAGGGGTCACCAGGGTTGGGGAGATGGAGGACAGGCCCAACGACTTAACTCCTGGCTCCTGAGCTCTGAATACACACCCAGGAGAACCTACTCTCCCACACTGGCCCAGGTGTGGGCCGAGATGAGGGCACCACTGCCCTCTGCTGTACTGAGAGGTGAATCTGCTCCATGCCAGCTTCCCCTTGGCCAGGGTTGGGGTGGGGACTGACTAAAAACCTGCACACCAATTCACCTGCACACCGGTTCACCTGTACCTCTTTAGGTCATTCCCCCACCTTTCATGTTCTTAACTTCAGGTGGTGGAGCAGGAACACTTGGTGCTTGGGGGCTCAGTTCTGAGTATTCAGCCATTGCCCCAGGGCCTTCCCAAGCCAGGTCTGAAGAGGCTGAAAGTTCTGGCAATTCCATCTCTTGTCTTCCTGGTCTTACTGTGGATCAAAGCTTAGACTATCAGAATGCTTCTTAAAGGCAAAACCTCTATTGCCTTGGGCTAGTCCTCTCATTTGCAGGCACAGATACTCGGGAGGAGAAACCTGCAGACCACTACCCTGAGAGAACTCCCGGCCCTCAGCCCCGTGTTTGCAGAGTTTGTTAGCTGCATTCCCCTGGCTTGCCTCACGTGTTCTTTAAAACTCGTGGGCTACAGTAGAATGGTAATTGTTCTTCTCGCTTAAAAGATGGGGAAACTAAGGCCTGGAAGGTTTGCTGTCTTTTGATTGATTTAGAGGTGATTAGCTAAGACAGAAAATGCACCTCCAGCTGGAATGGAATTCATTGGGCTTCAGATGAGAACAAATTAAACTTCAAAGTAGCGTCAAACAAGGCATTCGGTAATTAACTGGGTAATATGAGGGCAAAGCTCCTAGCTGTACCACCCAGCCTCATTCCTAACATCTTGGGGACCTCAGCGTATGACTGATTCCTGAGTTCTAGGACATGTCTGATTTTAATGGGGCCACCAGGGAGCCTCATGGAAGAGAATTATTTAATTAACATTTTTCTTTACATAATAAAATGTTTATAGATTTTTTTTTTTGGTCTTCAATTTAAAATGAGCTATCCTAATCTATAAATGCAAGGGCAAACATATTTCTGCTTCCCTTTCAAAACTACAGGAACTAATGTCAGAAGAACCACCCAGGCTTTGGCAGTCGATGTTTGCTTTGATGTTCATCCTACGTTAGGTTTTCTGCTAGCCCAGGCTAGCCCAGGGAATACAACAGTGACCAAGGCAGACATGGTCTTGAAGCTCACAGCCAATCAGGGGAGAGAGACAAACAGATCAGTGCCCCCTTGAGTATATTAAGAATGTACACTGTGGTAAGTGCCATGAATTGGAACTCTCATGGCAGGTATCTTTCCTGGTCAAGGCTTCAAAGAACCTTCCCTGGAATCCACAGACTCAGTGGAGTTGGCCCAGCACGTGCGCTGAGCAGTCAAGGAGGAAGGTACAGGCAGTACCTTCTTTCTTAAGGACCTTCAGCCAACCAAGAAAACCAACATAGCTGCAGTACAGAGGGGAAAAGAAGCCAAGGTGCAGTTGGTGAAGCCTGTATGTCAGAAATTAATCTTTTGGCCGAAAAATACAGCTAGTTACAGGCAGAGTAGAGATTAAAATACTCCCTACTTCTGAGGAGTCGTTAATCTCCAATTGCTTTCCTTCTCCCACTCTCTACTCAGACTTAAGGGCCCTGTGTGTTCACAGCTTCTCCCAGGGCTCCTCCCACCTCAGACTCTGCTTCTGCTGTGCTCCCCACGGTGCACTTCCTCCGGTGTCTCCAGTTAAAATCTCACTAACTAGGTATCCCACACATGCATGCGCACACACGCACATGCGCACATAAACATGCACACGCACATGCACGCACACACTCTTTTAGCAGATGAGGTCAATGAATGGTACAGCTGATGACACTAGCAAGTGGTGGGCTCTTGACGCACTGAAACATGCCTGCCTGCTTCATGTTTGAGCCCAGCACCGTGTGACGGACTGTCCTACATTGGAACTATTCTCCGATCTTACTGCCTAATATAGTGGTCACTAATCATACCTACCTCCTGTGACTCGAAAGTGGAAATCTTCAGTTCACTTTAATTTAGATTTCTGTAGTATTTGGTTTGATTGTGATTCGTCCTCCGCAGGTTCCTGTGTCCGAATGCTTGGTTCCCAACTGGTGGCGCTGATTTGGAAAGCTATGATGAACCCTTTTAGAGGCATCACCTCTGGAAGAAGTAGCTCACTGGGGCTGGCGTGGGGTGGCCCTTGAGGTTTCATAGATTAGACCCACTTCCTGTCCATTCTCTTCTGCCACCTTGTCTTCCCCTCCTGATGGACTTCATCCCTTCTCTAAACCCAAATAACCTAGTCCTCCCTTACGATGTTTCTAGGTGGACATTTGGTAGGTGACGAGAACAGCAACTAATACACACAGCCATTGTGGCTAGTAGGTAACCGAAGCGGGCAGTGCAGTCCTTGTCATGTGTTTCTGTGTTGGAGTATGGCCCAGGTATTCCAAGGGACACCAAATCATTGTATTCTCATTTGAAAATTTCTTATTTATTTATTTATTTGTTATGTATTCAATATTCTGTCTGTGTGTATGTCTGGAGGCCAGAAGAGGGCACCAGACCTCATTACAGATGGTTGTGAGCCACCATGTGGTTGCCGGGAATTGAATTCAAGACCTTTGGAAGAGCAGGCAATGCTCTTAACCACTGAGCCATCTCTCCAGCCCCCTCATTTGAAAATTTCTAATTTAAAAGTGCTGGCAATAATTCAAATGTCAAGATGCACAATGGGTACTTATGTCATTGAGAAGACAGAGTAGACAACTTTCTTTCCTATTTCTTCTTTGCAGCACTCCATCTAAATATGCATATGTGTGTATATATATATGTATATATATGTTTATGTAATATAAGATGGATCTGAAAAGTGGAGAGAAGGAAACACAGTCAAGATGTGTCAAGATGCTGGTACCTGTTATGGATGTTAAATGCCCCCACTGACTCATATGCTTACAACTTGGTCTTTAGCCTGTAGCACCATTGGACTGGTAAGACCTTTAGGAGATGGAGACTAGTACAAGGAAGTTAGGTAGTTGGGGGCCATGCTCTTAAGGAGGGATGTAAGGGCCCTAGAATGTAAGGGCCTTCTCTCTTTGCTTTCTTTCTAGCTACCAAGGATAAGCAGTTTTGCTTTAAGCCAGTCTTTCCCCCCCATGCACCCCCCTACATGCCCAAAACAAGACAGCTAAGTGACTTTAAAATCTTTCTTCCTTCCAAACTGACCATTTCAGACATTTTGTCAAAGCAGTAGAAACCTATGAAACATAGGACCCAATATAGGACATGGTGCAATTGAAACCTGTGTAACATAGGACCCAATATAGGACATGGTGTTGAGTTCTCCAGATTTTCTTTTTCTGTCACACATTCTAGGTGTGCAACCAAAGAAACCAAAGCACACTAGAAACCCTGACAGGCTAAGTATCAAAGAAAGCTTGCTTTCTCTGCCAAATATTGAGAGAGCACTTCTTGCATAAGCAGCTTCCTGACAGAACTGGTCTCTCATCAAATCTTAGGAGAAGCAGTGTCGTCCCTCTACCACCCGTGCCAGTGAAGGCCAGGCAGAGAACACGACTCCTGCTCCCTCAGGTGGCAGCAGCTCTGCTTGGGTGGTGTCGGACCAAGCCAAGAGGAGAACTGCAACTTTCCTTTTGCGAACTTAGGAACCGCAACCACAGTTCTTCCTTCCACATGCAGCTCCGCCAGCAGTGGAAATTGCTCGGGCTCTGCCTGCAGCAGTGAGGCTGCCCTTCCCTTCCTGCTAGACTGCTGCTGGAAGGGCAGCAGAGAGTGAGCATCCCCGTGGGCGAGATGTGTGCCGATACCGTGGCAACGAAGTGGCTACCGATAAATAAAAGGCCACTCAAAAATAAACTCAGGAGCAGTATAGGCAAATAAAATGGGGGTCCCCTCCACACAAAAATAAAGTGTTCAAGGAAAGCGACGAGATGGGGAGGATATTGGGGGGAAAAAAGAAAGATTGTGGGACGAAAACAGAGAAACAACAACTACAAAATAGAACAGGAAACAGAAAGCTAAGATTAGTGAATTTTTTCTTCACAAGACTGAGAATGAGTCAAGGATGGCCACTCCCATTGTCCATGTCCAATGTAGCGGTGGGACCACATGAGAGTGTTTAAGACAGAAAAGAAAAGAAAGGAAGAGACAGTTGTCCTTGGCAGATAGCATGATTGATTGTTTCAGAAGCTCTTAATGAGTCCTCAAAACTAAGGCAGACATGCCATGACTCGTAATAAATGAAATCAGTAAGGTCACAAGAAATTAGACAGACATCAAATGACTTCTAAAGTGGGCACATGGACCCTGCAGCTGAGCAATGCAAGATACATTCACTCAAAAAGAATATTTGGGTATGAATCTAAAAAAAATATACAGGACTGCATTCTGAGTGCTGAGGAAGACCATGGAGAACCAATAAACAGAGGTGAGCATGTGCTATTGATTAGAAAACTCAACTTAGTAAAACTTCGATTCATTACAATTAGACAGGTTTAACAAAATTCCCATCAATATATCAATATTTCTGCAGTGCTTTCCTTTCCATTTGTGTGTGTGTGTGTGCGTGCGTGTGTGTGTGTGTGTGTGTGTGTAGGCGCGCTTGTATGTATGTGGAGAGTATACATGTATATGGGTCCATGTGCCTGTGGAGGCCAGAGGTTGGAGTCAGAATCATCCTTGATGGATCCTCCACCTTATTCAATGAAACAGGGAACCTAGAACTTGCCAAAGTGCCTGCAGTTACTAGCGGGTTTGCTCTGGGGATCCCCTGCTTCTGGTCTCTAAGGCTGAGCCACCATACTCATTTGATATGTACATGGGTTGTAGGAATCCAGACTTTTGCTTTAAACTTGTGTGTCAAGCATGTCAACCTCTCAGCCACCTTGCCGGCCCTGCAATGTGGACATAGATAAGAATATTCCCAAAATGTACATGGAAAGGCATGTACATTTGCCTAGTTAAGATAATTTTGAAAAATAAAATCAGTCTATCCAATGCTGAAATTTATCATTTAGCAGGGGTGTTAAGATTGTGTCTTAGACTGGACAGTGGTGGCACACTCCCTTAATCACAGCACTCAGGAGTCAGAGGCAGGTGGATCTGTGAGTTCAAAGCCAGCCTGGTCTACAGAGCGAGTTCCAGGACCGTCAGGACTACACAGAGAAACACTGTCTCAAAAAACAAAACAAATAAACAAACAAAGAAAGATTGCATCTTAGTTATGTTGTCTGAGAATAAACACATAGGTCAATGGGACTGAATAGAAAACCAGACCTGCAAAAATGAATCCCAGTGATTTCTGGCAAAGGTTTAAGAGTAATTCAGGGGGTGAGAGCTTTCCTAAGAACCTGCACCAGAGCATCTAGACAGTGACACAGTACAACAGCAAAACAAAACCTCAGTCTGTCTCACATTTCACACAAAATTAACCCCAAACCAATCATGAACTTACATGTAAAATACAAAACTAAGAAACCTTTAGAACAAAATATAGGAGACCTTTAGAGTCGAGGTTTAGGCAGAGTTCTTAGACAATGGGTTACAGCATACAACCCAGAGAAAGAAACACTGATAAATGGGGCTTCATTAAAACTGAAGACTTCGGCAAGAGGCTGTTAGGGAGACGGATAGACAAACTCGACATGGGAGAAAATGGCCGCAGCGACACATCCAATGGAACTGGAGCACACAGCACAAAGAGCCCTGAAAATTCAACACAAGAAGCCCAGTAGAAGACACCTCACTGACGAGGATCGAGAGGTGAACCTGCAGGCAGATTGTCAATGTCGTTAACCACGGGGGATGTTCCAGCAAAGATCATAATGAGATGCCACGACAGCACCATCAGAGTAGCTAACAATAGAGTAGTGAGAATCTCAGATGCTGTCACTGTGGAGGAACTAGATCACACACTGCAAGTGGGATGGGGAAATGGTACGTTTTAGGAAGCTCTTGGGCAGTTAAAAAAACAGCTACTAAATGTGGGGCTGGGGAAACAGCTCAGTAGAGAAAGTGCTTGGTGGGCAAACATGCAGACCTGAGTTCACATCCTCCGCACCCACATAAAAGGTTAGGGCTGTTGGCGCGTGCCTGTAATCCCAGGCAGGAGGATCGCAGGAGTTTGCTGGCCAGTCAGTCTGGGCAATTGCTGAGTTCTAGGTTCAGTAAGAGATTGTCTCAAAAACTACAGTGAAGAGCAACTGAGGAAGATACTCAGCATCTACCTCTGGCCTCTACATGTGAACACATGAGAATAGGAGTGGAAAAAAGGGCAAACTGATGGCATACCTGCCAGTGGAGATGGATTTCCAGAGGGGCACACTGAGCAAAAACCACATAGTTTCATTAATGTATATAAAGTGTTGAACTGACAAGAATGGAGAGCTGGTTAGCAGTAGCTGGCAGTTAGAGACAGGATGAAGACAAGAAGTTAATGTGACCATAGATACGGACGTGAGTCTCTCGTGTTGTGGTGGTGGAAGTGTTTGGTATTTTGATTGTGTAAAGCAAGATGTTACCATCAGGCCCCACTGTGTGGGAATTATTTACATTAATTTTGCAATTGCATATGAGTAACAATTGTCTGAGAATAAAATGTTTAAAGAAATAGGTCATGGATACCAAATGAAACTATGTTTCTTGGGGCCAGAGAGATGGCTCAGTGGTTAAAGGTGCTTACCAATAAGTCTAATGCCACCAAGCCTAACAACCTGAGTTTGATCTACATGGTGTGAGGAGAGAACCAATTCCCACAAGTTGTCCTCTGACCTCCAAATGTGCACTGTGGCACACATATATGCACACACAAACACACACTCACAATCAATAAATGTTTTAAAAAATTAGAATATGTGTGCATTCCCGAAGTCAGACATTAGAATTTGTGTCTATAGTCCCAGAACTTAGAAGACCCAGACAGGATTTCAAGTTCAAGGCTGGCTTAGGGGATACAGTAAAAGCGAGGCCAGTCTGGACTGTACAGTGAGAGTCTCTCAAAACACCAAATGACACGTGGTAAAATTACCACTGTCTTCTGATCTGTGCCGTCCAGGTCCTTCTCCTCTGAGTCTCTGCAGTCCTTCCCTTGGCATCTCAGAGTACGCTGTGGCTCTTCACACCTTCCCGTGGTTGTAGGGCTTAACATGCATGAGTCATGTCATCCTGCTTACCATGTGCTTGTGATAGATTTTCCATTTGCCACAATGCTTTTTGGGTAAATTTTCATATCTGCTTCACTCCTCCTTCCCTCCCTTCCTCCGCCCTCCCTCCTTCCCTCCCTTTCCCTCACATTATTTTCCTCCTGCTTCTTTGATAACTTAAAATATTTGCATTTTATCTACCCTAGTTTAGCTCATTTATCTCAAGTCCCTGATGCTTCTGCAGGTAAGCCAGTTCACTCTCAGTGTCTCCTAACATAAAGGAAAGCACAACGCACTTCTGTGATGCCAGAATGCGCAGAGACGGCTCGACACCAGCGAGCTAGCAAGCCAGTCCACAGAGGACACCAGCTGGCTGGCCTCCAATTCATTTCAGACCTGCTGGTCTCCACCTGGAGGTGGTGTCATCTCCCACAGGCTAAGGGCTCAGTCCTTCAGGTGGGTCTCATGCCAGACATTAGCCACAAGTCCAGACCTTCATAACTTCTGACCCCTGTCTACAAAATGGGGCTTCCAAACCCCTTCCTCCAGCTCAGCTCAGAGAACTCAGAGAAACACTGCACTTTTACAATGCATTTATTGTTGTTTTAGTTACGACTTTTTATTGCTGTGAAGAGACACCATGACCATGGCAACTCTTGCAAAGAAAAACCATTTAATTGAGGTTGTGGCTTATAGCTTCAGAGGTTCAGTCCATTATCATCATGCCAGGTAGCGTGGCACTGCACTGGTAGATGCCGTGCTGGCTATATCCTGGCCGGAAGGCAGCAGGAAGTAGACTGTTACACTGACTGGAGCTTGAGGAAAGAAACTTCAAAGCCCGCCCCCACGGTGACACACTTCCTCCAACAAGACTCCACCTACTCCAACAAGACCACACCTCCTAATAGTGCCACTCCCGTTGGGGGGTAATTCCTTTCAAACCATCACGATCATTAAGTACAGTTAAAAAATACTAACAAGCATCAGTTGAAGGTGAAGTCTGGAAGGGAACTGGGTCCAGGAGCCTCTGCTTTCTGCAATTGGAGTATGATACCTCCAGGAATGTGAATGAACGCTGTTCTCTTCCTCCAAACCTCCACACATTCAGCTGACCAGAAGCGCTCCGCACCTAATTTGTGCTTTGGGTTTTTACAGAGACATCTTTGCCCAACCAGGTTTTGAGCATGGACACCTATGTAGAAACGGGATTAAACAAAAGGGCGAGCTCTAATGCTAGCAGACTGAGTGGGAAATCCTGCAGGGCCCATCTGTCCAGCATCTCCTCCTCCAGGGTATGGAACAGGACCCCCTTCTGGAATGAGAATCTTAGAATCTGCCATCTGGTAAGCTAGATCAGAGAATTTCTCTATGGTTTACTCACACAGGAAGATAGGGGATGGATGGCTAGAGTATCCTTTTAGTTTGTATGACCCACTGTGGGCAAAGAAACTCTAGTTTCTATAGTACACCTTTGAGAAAAGAAAGAAGCAAGTGGAAGGACCATTGGAGAGACTGAGAAGGAAGAAGCGAAGGATGACAGTGAGCTAGCGAGGAGCTCCAGTGGTCCAAGATTATGACGAAAAATGCTTGTATGGAGGAGGGACTACTCTGGGAGGGGACCAGTGAGGAGTAAAGAGTATGGGGATCAATGGGGCAAGGGGACAAATAGAAACCAAATGTATTGATGATTGTGTCAGAACTAAATCCATTACTGTATATGCTAATTCAAAAAGTGAATCACCCTGGGGCTCTGAGAGGTTCTGTGGTAAAGGTGCTTAGTGCCAAGACTGATGACCCAAGTGTGATCCCCCCATATAAGGAGAGAACCAGCTCCTGCACACATGCACTGTCCGGTGCATGAATGTGCTTGTACACAAACTGCTACTAATTAATATTATAAATTTAATTAAGAATAATCACTTTGAGTCAAGTGGTGGTGGTGTATGCCTTTAATCCCAGCACACGGGAGGCAGAGGCAGGTCGATTGCTAAACTCAAGGCCAGCCTGACCTACAGAGCGAGTTCCAGGACAGCCAGAGTTAAACAGAGAAATCTGGTCTTGGAAAAAAAAAACAAAAAACAAACAAACCAACAAACAAAAAACCAACCAAACAAAAAGAAATAACAACAACAGCAAAAGATTATGCTAAAGTCATTCGTTCCAAAGCTGATCTAAGAAGCAAGAGCAAAAGGCCAAAATACTGTTCTGTCATAATTATTGTTATTGTTCTAGTCATTCAGGAAATATCAAGGGGTATGGGATTTATGAGCCAAGAACTATGGATGAAAAATCAAAATACATAAACCGCAGCAACAGGCAATCTAACCCATAGTTTACTGTAGCTTTTTCTCTCATACGGTCGTTATAGTTTCATCTGGTGTTGTAGAATTTTGTTTTGTGAGTTTCTCCTCAGTGAGACTTTAGAGGAGCTCACAAAGCCTGTGTTGATAGGCTTCTGTAACAGTGACTTTACACTAATCAGTCTGGGCACAAGGGGGAATTAGCAGGGTAAGACAGTTTGCAATTTTCTCAGGCTGGAGATGTAGCCTAGGAGAAGAACTCTTGCCTAACATCTGAGAGACCATGGGCTCAACCCTCAGCACTGGGGGAAAGCAACCCAAGTATGCAAGCAAACAGATAAATAGAAGCTTTGATTCTTTTGTTTTCCAGGGAAGGCTGTAGAGACTAGCATCCCTGCTCCCCAAGGTAGGCACCAGGGAGATCCTTCCACTTCACAATAATCCAAGTATGAATCCCAACTGCTGTACCTTCATCATTATGGGAGTCTGTTGTCTTCTGTTTCACGAAAGGCCTAAATTAATTGCTAAGTTTCTTTTTTGGTTTTTCTCTTTCCCTTTTCACTTGCTTGCAAATTGCTTATGATTACCTTGTAGATTTTATTAATGTGTTTAGTGTTTTGCTACGTTAAACACAGCTTCCTTTGCTATTCCAATTACATATTTCAGTTATTAACATATCCTGGTTTCAGTATGTAACTATTTCCAGTGAACTGTGAAAAACCTGCCTTCCATTTAATTCCCTTTATCTTTACCAATTTTCAACACTAGTCTTGCAGGGGTTGTGTAGCTACCAAAGTTTCTTCCCTTCTCTCCTGGCGATTCGCAGGGCCGTGTGATCTCCGGCTTCCTGGAGTCTCTGCACTAGCTCTGGCTTGAGGGGATAACTTAGCAAGAACCTGGTTCTCTTTGTTGTGGTGATTCCACTTGTATTCAAGGTCTTAGCAGTGGGCCCATGCCTGCCTCCCCTAGCTGACCCTGCCCGAGGGGCCGGGAAGCTTTAATCTTTCTCCTGCTCCTGGTTGGGAGGAGGCTTTGCATTTTCGATTCTTCTAGCCCACTGATATAAATACCTGTCTTGAGTTTAATAAAGTTGTCATTTACTCTTGTAGATGAGCCAGGTCTCTTTTGTCTGTGTCTTTTTTTCAACCCTCAGGACAATCGTCCCTTCTCGTGGGCCCGAGTTCAGGAAGCGCGCAGCCTGGGTCGGGCGTGGGTATCCATTGGAAGTGCAGACTCTTACAGGGTTGTAATTTTATCAAATACGTTTTAAAAATAAAAACTCACCAAGAGGCAAATTTCATTGCTTATAACCCTTAGTTTTTTTTCTTTCATCTTCCAGGGAGCCTTGGGTTTCTGTCTTTTACCTTTTCTGCTGTTTGACGAACCTCCCTTGCATTCTTAAGAGATATTCTTCTAGTGATGAGCTTCTACTTTGCTTTACTTGGGAAATCTTGATTTTTTCCCTTTATTTCTGGAGGATGTTTTTGTTGGATGTAATATTATGGTTGGCAATCTTTCCTTTAGAACTTTAAGAAGATGTTAGACCATGTCCTCTGGCCTCCATGACGAGAACTATGTTGCCATTCAGCTTGCTTTCTCCTTTAGTTAACTTCACATTTTTTTCTCTGGCTTATCTCAAAATATTTTTCTGTAGTTTCCTTCAAGAACTTTAAATATCCTGTGTCTTGTTCTGGATTCTTGAACGTGGAGACTGTGAGTGTTCATAGGTGGGAAAAATCTCAGGCGTATGTGAGTAAAAAGGTTTTCTGGGCCAAGTCGCCTGTCTTAACAGAATTCTTGCTGGTGTCCTCTGGACACTTGGTGTTTCCCATGGGGGAGGAGAGTCATAATCTTGATGGGGAAGGCTTCCTCTCCTGGACATTTATTATGACTGACAAGAGTTCTTTGATTGTTTTGTACTGCTATCAAACATGCCTGGTGCTTGACTCCCATTGGATTCAGGGGAGGTGTGAGGTACCCAACTCCTTGGTTGGTAGCTACAATTGGGAATGCATTTCTCCCATTGGATGGGAGGTCAGGAGAAGCCATTCTCTACCTCTTCTCCAGTTCTGAGATCCCTAACTAGTCCTTCTTTCCATCATCCCAAATTCTTCAACTGTATCTTCATTCTGTCTGAGTTTATAGCTGTCCCTAGCTGGGAGGGCTAGGAAGGAGCAGGTCTACACAATCTTGCCCAGACTGTCCGTCCTCTACTCATTTTCAAAATTGGGAACTTGATTGTTACCTAATAAAATTAACAGTTTTATTTATAATACTTTCTTTTACAATCATTCCCGTATAAAATTATGCACAGATTTTTAAATATTTCTATTTTCAGTTGGATTTGATAGTTGTATATAATATCTCCACATCTGTGTATTGCGTGTAATAATTAGATAAATACAATTGACTACATCCTCAAACAAATGCATTTGCTTTGTGTTGGAAACATTGGAAATCCTCTTTACTATCTACTTCAAGATATTCAACCAGTTGTGGTGAGCCATATTATCCTCGTGTGTTCCAGATCACTGGGAAGCTATTCCCTCCTGCCACGTGCACCTTTATCTCTCCTACCCCTGTGCCCCCCACACCCCAACTCTTCAAAGACACTGGTAAGCACTTTCTCTTCTCTGCTTCTTGAGATCAGCTTGTAGATTTTTTTATGTAAGTGAAAACATGTAATATCTGCCCTTCAGTCCCTGACTTTTTGCTTAACGTAATGCCGCCCAGGCCCATCTGTGTTGCTGCAAATGACAGGCTTTCTCTTTGTGACTGCATAATATCCTACTGTGCATATATCCCACATTTTATTTTATTTATCAATTTGGCAGTTGGTTCTATTATCAGTCTATTCTCTAGAATCAACTCAAGAAGAGTTGATTAAATACTTGAGTTGATTCTGCTGTATAGATTTTATACGATACATTATTACTCATAATTCATCATACATGAATTTTTGTGGCTACAATTCTCCCCCCACCCCACTGATTCATTTAATAAGTTCTTTTTCCTTCCCATGCTGGGGACAGAATACAGGTCTCACACATCCTAGGTGAGTGCTCTACTCCTAAGCCATGTCCCGACCCTTGGTAAAAATATTTTTAAAAGATTTGAAGAACAGTTATGGCTGGGGAAATTATTCCACAAAGAGTGTTTCTCCGAATGTCTCTAAACTCACTCCCTTCATGTATAAAACAAAGTGGCCGAATCAGCCGGGCGAGCCAGATGGGCCTCAAAAATACACATGGCTGAAAGGAGGGGATGCTTCTGCCCAGTTGAAGAGATTAGATGGACAGTTTGGAAGGTGTAAACAAGAGGAGGCAAACTTTTGCTAGTAGTTTTCTGCCCAGGTCGGAGAGGGGTCAAGGCTGGCTGGGCTGGCTGAAGGGCACCTGTGATAACTGCCTTAGTGACAGAGGAGGGCACACAGGGGTGGCCGTGTCTGGAGGGGCTCCACACAGGGTTGGCCGTGTCTGCAGGGTCTCCACAGCAACACCACCCATGCTCTAAGCAGAGGAGACTGGTTTCCTTAGAAATGATACCCAAAAAAAGGATGGGAGTTCATGAGGAGTAGGTTTGCCTTGGTGAGGAGTGAAGAAAATTCTAGAAAGCTGAAAATACAGCTTTATTTGGCAAAACTGAGAAAAGTAGCGTTAGGCCATATTACATAAATGGCTTGGAGGGAGAGGATATCCATAGCTGTTTTCATGGTTACCTGGAGGAATTTTGTGTTTTAGGTAGGACATAATAATATAAAAAACAAACAAACAAAAAAAAAACTTCCCTGATGTAAGTGATTTCCCTCATTCCATCCATAGGGTGGCGATTTTCTTCTGGGGGAAAATTTTGAAGGCTAAGAGAACAAGGAGGAGGCGCTTTGCCTGGTGCCACTCACCATGGCGTTGAGAAGAGAAGAATTCACCTCTCACCCTCCCCTCGTTGGGTTGCCTTTGGGACCGCCATGTCTCAGCTTCTCAGAGTACAGAATCAGTAATCATAACCCTCACCACGAGGGGCTTAAATCGGAAGGGCTTTCTCCGTAAACTACGCTGTGAGAGAAGAAACGTGACCAGGGAATTCAGATGGGAATTTCAGACTTGGGGGACCCGGTGGGAAGTTTTACGTAGAGGAGGTGGCGTCTGGGAGGAAGGCTCTCTGCCTTTGGGTAGGTCTTCAAGGGCGGTTTGGGGACTGTAGAGTGTGGAAACAAGCTGCGGGAAAGTGTCCCTTTGCCGCTCCTGGGCGCGGCATTCTCTCACTCCACTTGTGAGAACAGTCTGGGCTGAGGCTAAGAGCTTTCTTATCCTCAATCCACTGGCGAGCCCTGTGAGAAACAGGGAGGAGGAGGCAAATGAGGTCAGGGTGGGTTTCATCTCTGTTGCCATGGCTTCTCCGTTGACTGCACACTGTATTCTCTCTAGACACAGTGCTCTACTTCTGGATCATCACAGCTCCCCATCCCAGCACTGAAGCCTGGAGGTGTGTGGTAGCTGACCAGATATTGTTGCTGCCTTGGGTCTCTGGTTGCTCTGTATCCATTGGCCACAGTGTTATAAGAAATCCTTTTGTTAAACTATAGCCAATCAGCCACTCGTGTGTGTGTGTGTGTGTGTGTGTGTGTGTGTGTGTGTGTGAGAGAGAGAGAGAGAGAGAGAGAGACTGTGTGTGTGTGTGTGAGAGAGAGAGAGAGAGAGAAAGAGAGAGAGAGAAACTGTGTGTGTGTGTGTGTGTGAGAGAGAGAGAGAGAGAGAGAGAGAAAGAGAGAGAGAGAGAGAGAGAGAGAGAGAGAGAGAGACTGTGTGTGTGTGTGAGAGAGAGAGACTGTGTGTGACTTGTTTCCCCAATACGCTGACAGACCCACCTGTCTAAGTAGGTGATGTAAAGCATGTATGATATGCTTCTCTTTCTGAATGCTGAGAACTTCTAAGGACTTCAGAAAGATAGGGTAAAATGTTTTAAGATATAAACTGGTCAGTAACTATGAGCAAAAACTTGCTTCTTAAAAAAAGTATTTCTCAGAAGGAATCTCAGTCATTGTTACTTCATTATCAAGAGTAAAGAAACCAGACTATAAACCAACAATCAATTCTTGTTTTTATCATCTCCTAAAAATGTAACATTGGGCATCAGTAAGGTAAGCTGCAGAATCTCCTTCACACTGAGAAGTATGGAAAAATACAAGAGAAACGCCCCCAGAATCAGGATCCTTGGGCTTGCTTTGGTACATGCAGCCAAGAAAGAAAGACCTCTTAATTCTTTTAAACCTTTCCACGTTGATAAAATATAGGGATTGGGCCATGTGGTTCTTAAATGATCTTTTAGCTCTAATAGGCTGTATTGGGGGCAGAAGGAGGCTGTAGTGTAACTTATGAATAAGGAAGAAATTGTCTATATAGTGAAGACTGGGGAGTGTGGTGCAGGGATGGGGTACTGGAGTGTGGTTCAGGGACGGGGTACTGGGGTGTGGTTCAGGATGGGGGTACTGCGGTGTGGTGCAGGGATGGGAGGAACAGAGAGTGTGATGTGCGGATGAAGAGAACTAGAGAGGAATTTTCCTTGGGTTAGTCTTAAACACAAAAGGGAGGCGAGGAAAGGCACTGAAAAGTCAATTTTGAGGAAACAGAGAAATTTATGGTGTGATTGGGATGTTGCTTGATGGTGCAGAAGCAGAAAGTAATGACATCTCTCCATGGTGACAAGAATACCATCTCTAATTTCAGTTCATACTGGCACCAGAGACAAGCAATACTTATTTAATGAGCTGTGTGCAATTCTATAAGGAAAAGTGTAGAGGCTCAAAGTTTGGGGACATGGCTCCTCCTACTTAGTTGTGTACACATGACCACTTTCTTTCTTCTTTAAGTTCTTGAGTGAGGCCAAAGGATACTTTGTGACTCTAAGGCCACTTCCATGCTCAACTCCTAGATGCCTATAATCCAGGCTGTGATCTCAGGTATTTAGGACTTTCCAGGAGGTAGGATGCTGGCTCCTACAAAGCAAGAAGTGGTGACATAGACTGAGACCAAGGAAAGGATGTGGGCGAGGGAGAAGCAGTAGTCACCACCACCCCCTCCCCGAGCTTTCTGTTGTGCTCCAATGGCGTCTTCGTTTGGAAGACTAGTGTCACGTGCACTTGGTCCTTCGTTGTAGCTATTGACAAACAGCCAGGGATTTCTTTCTGTCCAGAACAGATGCAGCTTTTGTGGGACCTAAAGCACATATGAAAATATAAAATACAAAATATTTGAATTTCTAACATTTATAAGGCACGTGATTGTGCACACACATCGTTTGGGCCTCTCCTGGGTGCTGTAAGGTGCCCCATCTGCAGAAGGGGACTGAAGCTTCAGCTCACTAGTCTCCTAGAGGACTTCCATCCAGGTGCTGGGAGAAGCCCATGCTTCGTCTCTTCTAAAGTCGTACACGGCTGTCCTACTTGAGTTAGCACATGGACTAGAATCAGAATTGTTATTTGCCACATTATGCTAAAAGATTCCCGAGCCTGCGTGAGATGTGACACACCCATTTCTGCCTTGCGTGGGGACTGTGGAAGCAGCCATCAGCACGGAGCTCCCAGCGCCTGGCTTCTCGGGACTACCAGAGCCCTACCATCATGGAAAAACAAAAGGCCACGTACAATGTGACGCCAAGGAGACCTTGGGGACTGTTTGTTACCACAACATACTCTGGCCTAGCCTGACTGTAACAGTGAGTGTTGATGTGCTTTCTCAGGTAGAGTGGCATTTACTGTGGAAATGCAGATCGCGCTCAAAAAGGCTCAGTGTCTTCAGGAAAGGTCAGTAGGTGGCCAGCCTGCAATGGAGCCCAGACAACTTGGCAAGTGTGGTCCAGTACTCATTTGCTAGGCACCCACATTTCCCATTTCCTCCATTTCTCTCCCTGTGACCCCTAGTGAAGTCTCGACGTCTCTGGGAACAAATGCTTCACATCCTTTTGCACACAGTTCAGCTGGTCTCTGAAGGGAAACGTTATCATCAGACAGATAAAAATCCCCAGAGAAGGGTCTCACGTTCTCTTTTCTGGAGTCCAGATGAATTAGAAAAGTGTGTATTTTGAATATAAAAAAGGCACCCACAAACACCTTGTGTGTTTCAGACTGAAAGCTGTACATACATAGGATATGTTGCCAACCACACCCTACCGCATGGAAAACTGAGTCTTGAGAGAAGTTGCTTTAGTTTAAGTTCTTAGTGGCCACTAGACTCAAACCAATGGGCTTAGGGAAAACAGGTATCTCAAGGAAAGACTCATTCCCGGGAAGCGTAATCAAAACCTCTAGCTGCACTCTGCTTCCAATGTTCAGGGCAAAATGGGGGAAAGGGATTCCCATTGGTTGAAGGTGGTTGATCCAGGGCACTGATGGAAACATATCAGGTCTCATAGCAGCTTATCTGGCGGGGGATCAATAGGCTTGAGCTGAAATAAGGCCCGTCGGGAAAGTGAAGAAATACTGCCTGCGGAATCGCACTAGACAGCATCACACAGGTCCTGTCGGCTGCCTGCCCTGTCCTTGATTCAGGGAGACTTTGTCAGATTGGAATTGACATGCTGGAGAAGCTATTAGATAGGTATGACTTCCTCTTTGTGAGAACCGAAGCCTATGAACCTTCTGGAGGGCTTCAGAGTCCTTTTACCCACAGGTAGGAACTTGAGAACCAAGCATTCTACTAGAAGAAGCTTAGAAGCTTTTCTGTTGGCTTAGGCTCCTGTCCCCCATACACATTTCTCTCTCTCTCTCTCTCTCTCTCTCTCTCTCTCTCTCTCTCATTTCTGTTATTTCATTTATTTTTATTCCCCCAAAGTCTATCATTTCATGAGGTTTTTCCAGACTCCATCTCCTTAAAGCATACTTCAGAGAAACTCACAGAATACGAAGTACATGCTCGACCAAGAAGCAAGCCTCAGGAAAATTGGATATGTTTTCTTTTCACTACTCCTTTCTCCTAAAAATAAGTAAATTTCAAGCCCAAATCATTCTTCATTAATAAAATAATACCCTATTTTCTAGAACTAGTGAGGAAAATATAGTGTTTTGTTAAAAGGAGGCCATTATTTAGACTTCAAGTAGATTGTCAATGCCTGGCTCATTACAATACAGGGCAATGTATTTAGAAGTCTGAGGTTGTGTTTCTGGCATTTCCGAAGGTCCATCGTGGGCTGGTGGGTTCATTAACTTGCTATGTTCTGAGTGAATCTCATTATTTAGGACACCAACTGGGTGAATATAGGAGGCTGAGCCGAGTCTTTGCTGACACGTGGAAACCCCTGACGGGGAGGATTTATATATATAATCTGTCTGATGTAAGCTTGATTTCTTTGACATTTCTCTCTTTCATAAGAATAAAAGGCTGAGAAAAAAAAATGTCTGTTTATTTTAGATTTACTTTTGTTTGGGTTCCGAGAAGCAGGAGACCTGTAATCCTCTGGCTTCTTACTGTCTTTCCAACAATTTCCCCATCTATGATTTCATCCATCTTTCTAGCATCCTAGGTGGCTAGAAACAGACAGTGAGCACAGCCTCATTCCTGCAAGTGAAGCGCTTGTCATAAGGGAAGTGTATTCCGTTCTGTCTCCCAAGCTAGAATCCCCTGTGTCTTCATCTGTTGCTCTGTGTCAAGAACTCAGGGATGCAGATTCCTCTCTTCTTCCCAGGATGTGTCCTAGCTCTTTAACACCTGGGCCAATGGTTGCAATCGTGAGGGCTCTTTTTTTTTTTTTTTTTTTTTTTTAAAGAGGAGCATGGTGTAAGAGAAATGTTTATTCAGAAGTTGAATAATTAAATCTCACCTCCTAGCTTCACCTAAAACTTCCTAGCCTTCTGCCAGGAGCCACATACTCAGATTTCCCGAGCCCAGTCTCCCTCCTATAAACTATAAAATGCCTTAGTCATCCACCCTGCCAACTGTGAGGATGTCTAGTGGGGAACAGACTGCAGTCACTGGCGGGAAGACTTGCAGGGCTATCTGGATGGGAGAGATGCTCCCTTCCTTGTCTTTTGGTCCCATTGGTGAGGCTTCTTTCAGAAAGTCTGGTGCTGGGAGGGAGGCGTTTTGAGATTTGCCTGAAGTTTAGAAGTTTGGAAGCATCTGGCTGTCCAAAAATGAAGCGTCTGTGAACTTGAACCCGCAGAAGCTCAAGCTCATCGCTAAATAGAAGGTTGGCGTGATATCTAGGTCAGGCTGGGATAGACCCACGGGAGGCTCCTAACCTCACTCCTCTGGCCCGCTCTCCCCCTGCAGGTGGCCCAGCCTGTGTAGTTTGTGAGCCCTTAGAAGCCTCTGTGCGCACTCATTACCGTGCCTTTCTGACTTCATGATCAGCCTTGTTCTGAAGAGCTCTGAGCCATGAAAGAAGTGGTCTCTCTCCATGCCGCCCACCACGGCAACTGCTAGCCACAGGTAGGAATTGAATACTTGGAATGTGGCTGGTGTGATGGAGCCACTGAATTGTTAATTTAATTTAATCGGCATCGGTTTAAATAGCCACCTGTGGGCACATGGACTGGGATCCTTTTCATTAAGTTTCAGTATGCAGAACACTGTTCAGTTGCTTCTGTGTTATTATTATTTTGAAGCAAGGCCATATGGCTAAAGATGGGTTTTGGCATGTGTGTGGGGACAAGGAAGGGGAGAGACGAGGATGCTTGCCAGCAAGGCCAGCTTGGTGGCTCTCAGGAGACCTCTAAGGGAACATCTGGCTCTGTCTTCAGGTCCAGAAACGCGATTTTTCAGGGCATAGAGAGTCAAATTGATCTTTTGAGGCGGGAGCTCTTTAATCAAGCTCCCCAAATGGATGCAATCAGCCAGAAAGCTAACATGTCAATGTGCAGGGAGGCTGGGAAGCCTCCCCCTGTTAGGCACTGGGTGAGAGAAGGAAATTCGAGGCCTAACATAGAGGTAGTTTGGTGAGTGAGCATGCCCACAGAGCAAGTGACCTCAAATCGCTCAAATGGTTGATGGGCATGCGGTCACTGCACAGTGAAGCTTGTAATTCCTGGAAGGGAGGCAGCTCTGTTCCTGATGGCAGCCCTCCCTACCCCTCCCTACCCTAGAGTGCTTCGGTAGTTACCAGCAGTTTTGCTTTTGTTTCACTTTGTTTTATTTTTAGACAGGGTCTTGCCAGTGGCTTAGGTTGGCCTTGAACTCATGACTTCAAGTCTTTCAGTGTTAGGGTTACACAAGTGTGCCACCAAGCCTGGCTATAGCAACAGGTTTGCTCCTGACTTCATTTTATTTTCTAAGTTTTTGTGATTGTTTTAGCCCATTTGCTCTGCTCTGACACAATGCCATCGTCTAAGAAACCTGTAAACTAAAAACTTTCCGCTACAGTCAAAGCGCAACTGCATCAATATAGAGCTCAGATTCAAGCCTCTGCTTCAAAGACAGTTGTGCTTTTAGAACTACGTCCACATCTGGTGACAGAATGAAGGTGCTCTCAGCGTACTTAAAATAAGGACACACGAATCTTCTCCTTCATGACCTCAAATGACCTCATATGATCCTCTTCCTAGTACCATCGCACAGAGAATCAGGTTTCAGTGTAAATTTGGGGACAGTTGACAATTGTTCAGTCTGTTGTACACACTGATACATTCTTTAGCTGTATCACACATATAGCCAGGTCCCTGGCTTTCACTGCACACTTTTAGGGAAATGTACTTTTTAAAAAATTACTTAGATTGAACAGCCCTGAGTTGGTATTACATTTTTATTGGTTCCAAATCCTTGGTGACCCAAAATACTGATTGCTTCTGTTGCCTGTGGGCAAGTGCATATTGGTTAGATATCAATAGCCACATGTGCCCTTTGATAAGAATTTTGGCATAAAGATTGATCACTGAAGTACTTATTGGGGCCCATGATGGCGTGATTGCTGTGACACACTTGGTAATCGATAATGGGGTTCAGATTGTGAGTAGACATGCTAGCGTGTAGACTCAGAGACACCAGGTCTTCTTACTGAAGGAAAGATGGGTATCTGGATATTACTGTTAAGTCTGCTGCTTGAATCATGAGGTGTCTCCCAAAAATACTTTCTTAATGATCTGGTCTCGGGCCTGTGACACTATTAGGAGGTGGTGGTACCTTCAGGAGATTGGGCCTAGTGGAAGAAAGTCAGGTCATGGGGGGGTGTGCCCTTGAGCAGGACATCGGGACACTGGCTCTTCTCCTTCTCTTCTTTTGTTTTTGCCATTTTCTCCCTCTCCTCTCTTACCTCCTCCTCCTCCTTTTCTTTCTCTTCCTTCTTCTCCTTTTTCCCTCTTCCTCTTCCTCCTCCTCTTCCTTTTTCTCCTTTTCCTTCTTTCTGGTCACCTTGAAGGGAGCAGTTTTGTTCCACCACATGCTCCTTGCCTTGCCTCAGGCTCCTAAATAATGAGACCAACCAAACATGGTTGACTCTGAAACTGTAAGTCCGAATAAACCATCCTTATCTCAAGTATTTTATCACAATGATGGAAAGGTAGCACATCTACTAATTTTTCAGAGATAGAAACTGATTCAGTTAAAATGTGGTCCTGGGGTTGGAGATGTACTTCAGTGGTGGAGTGTTTGTTTAACATGAGAAAGGTCTTTAGTTCAATCCTTTGCATTGCCAGAAAAAATAATATGATATAAATTACCAAAATACATCAATAAGTTATATCTAACTCATAAACTAAGGTTTAAAGTTTCTGGCTCTCACAGGAGACCCCAGCTACTCATTTGGGTTCTTGTTGAAAATAACTCACAGAGTTGAGGAAGACATTTCCCCCCTCTCTGCTCAGACTCTGTGAATTAATTATCAGTGAAACAATGTCTTAGATTTCCTCTTGCTTGATGTTAGTGTCCTAGGGCTGTCCTAAGTGCTTTAAGAAATAAAATTGTATTTTCTTGCAGTTGTGAAGACTAAAAGAAGTCACAGAACAAGATTTTAGCTGCTTTGATCTTCTGAGATCAATTTGTTGCATGTGTAATTAAGGAAGTTCATAAGAGCCCAGTTTAAAAGATAGCAACCGTTTATTTGGGTAACACTCACAATAGAGAACCATGATCCTCTGTGGATGCTGGAAGCATCAAACAGAACTCTGACCACTACCCAAGAGAGAAAGCATGCTTTCCATCTGTAGTACCTCAGACCATGTCCTAATGGGCCAGTACCCAAAAGGCTATTGGCTGAATGAATCCCCATAACACCTTCCCCTTTTGTTTAAATAAGAGAGTTCTAAACCTAATACAAAACTATATACAATAAGAACAAATATCAAATGTTGTCCAGGAAAAAAGAAAAGCCAAAACATACACAAAAATAGAACTACAATCAACATGAACAACATCAAGCAAGAAACACAGGCTAAATGTTCATTGTAAGGTAATTAGCAAATAACAGATTATTTCAATAGTTTTTCCTATACTGAGGAGTCTAAGTCTTATACTAAAATGTCTTAGCTAAGTTATAAGAGTAAAGTTGCTATGACTCTCTAGTCTTCAACCTTATCAAAGACCCGAGAAAGAAAAATAATATTACCTGAGTAAGCAGGAAATGCAAACAAGCGACTTCCAAAAGGTGCAAGAAATAACAGAGATAGCTGGCTTCCTGGACAATTACTCAAAGTCTCATTTGTAACATTGGGGCAACCAACTTTGGCAAAGGCCTAAAGTATCGGACAGACCATTTTTGGAGGTAGTAAAATTTGAAAGACTGTCCTACACTGTCTTGGTAAGGTTCAGCAGTCAGTTTTGCTTTTATCTGGCATGTCCAGATTGGACAGCATGCATGCTATAAGCAGTCAAGGCAGGGGCAGTTCTTTTCCCAAAGGACAGTTTTGCCAAAAAGAAAACAAGCTCCAAGTGGAGTGTCTTTGGTCCCCAACATTCTTTTGGAAATAGATGAGTGCTGCCATGAGCAATTGTGTCTCACATCAACAGAATTCTGAGTTATTTAAATGCCATATTTTATAGTTCTTTGAAGTGTTTGAAGATTACCTATCTACGTGGAGTACAGTCTCTGTGCATCTGGAGAACCTGACTAGCCTAATTATAAGTATGACAAACATGGGTAACTATTGACCTGCAATTATTAATATCTATATGGCTTAAAGACTAAGGCTTCACATTATAAAAATAAACAATTTTAGACAGATGTGCAGCAAATGAGGACAATGACATCAAAATGTTAGCAACATATAAGTATCTTGATCAGAGGTAGAAATGTATAATGTAATGTGATAAATACATCCTAAAATTGTACCAATATACACAATATCTTAAGCAGAGGTAGAAACATGCATGCATACATTATAACAAAAGAACTTTTTATATGTGCACAAATATTGCAAATAGAAATAATAGAATACTCAATATAACAAATATAATTTGAATTTGTATCAATACATAAGTTATCTTAGATAGGAACATAAAGATAATCTTACATATGTATCTATCTACAAGAATCTATAGCAATGTAAATTTTCTATAGCTAATAGTTCACAAGTAGATATGCTAATCTATTATCCCATCCTATCCATTTCCCCTTTTCTTCCTTTTCCAAAAAAGATTTCCAAGCCTACTTCATTTTCCACCCACAATCCTATACAACTTATAACCAACCTGTAACAGATGACAATTGTCCTTAACTCTGAGGACAAATTCTGTTGAGAGAAGGGGATGTCTTTTTGTGTATGTGTTGCTTTTATTGGTTAATGAATAAAGCTGCTTTGGTCAATGGCTTAGCAGAGTAAAGCAAGGCAGGAAATTTGAACAGAGAAAGAAAGAATAGGCAGTATAGAAGGAGACAGCATGTAGTTGCTGAAGGAGTAACATGCTGTACCAGTAAGCCACAACCTTGTGGAAATACACAGATTAATACTTTCCCGCCCCCACAATTCTTTCCAGATCTACCTTTCCCTCCTCTACCCACGCAACTTTGTATCCTTAAAAAACAAAACAAAACCAAAAACCATTAGGACCAACTTGTGCTATCTAAATATTCTCGTATATATGGTCTTTTACTGGTGTGTGGTTGACTTCCAGGGGCTTAAAGGAAATTGTCTCTTTCTTTCCCAGTAGCCAACAATTGCCAATAGCTCTATAGCTAGGGTGGATTGCATGCTCATCTCCAATCTCTATGCTGGGATTTGGTCCAACTTGGCCTTGCACTGGTCTTATGTCTGCTCTCACAACTGCTGTGAGTTCAGCTGCCCACCGTGTCTGGAAAATACTGTTTCCTTTTAGTCATCCACAACATCTGGCACTTATACTCTTTCCATCCCCTCTTCTGCAATGATCCCAAGCCTTGGGAGGCGGGGATGCAGTATACACATTCCATTTAAGACTGAGCATTCTAGAGATTCTTATTTTCTATACCTTGGCCAGTTGTGACTCTCTGTGTTAATCACCATCTAATGTAAATAGAAGCTTCTCAGATGAAGCTTGAGAGATGCATGAACTAATGGGTATGATGATAAATCATTAGTAGTTTATTTTATACTAGGTCTGTTTACCAAAATATTAGGAATAGGTTCTGCCCTAATGTTCATAAATTGTTTATCCATAGGTTCTTGGCCCAATAATAGTGCCAGATATGAGTTAAATCCAATCACAAAGTGGTTGGTTATTTTCATTATATTTGTGTCACTATTAAACCATGGATTGGTCTTGTCAAGTCATTAATTCTTAGAGTTTGTAAGTATACCTGGGCATAGTTAATGATTACATTTCTCCTCAGGTAGCATTCATAGCACCTGGCAGCATGATAAAAGCTAGTCACCCATTGCCTCTAGTTATACTTGAGTCATAGGATATGGAGAAATCAAACTGGTACTGACCTATATGCTTCCATGTGAGTGTATGGATGCTTGTGTGTAGAGTGTAGAGGCCAGAGGTGAACAGGTGAACATAGGGTGTCTTCCTTGCTCATTCTCCATCTTATCTTTCGAGACAGGGTATCTCACTGAACGTGTGTTCTCTAATTGACGAGACTGCCTGCTCAGTGAGCTATTGGGAATCTGTCTCAATTCGCCCCTGCACTGTGGTTTGTAGATG